>NC_085140.1:31562642-31868536 GCF_024139115.2 Armigeres subalbatus
AACAATAATGTTTGATAACATTGACATTATTTTTATGAATTCTCTCCAAGTTTCTAGAACTTTTTTTGCTATCGAAATTTTGAAAGTCGATTCGCCAGAACTGTAATTCGTAAGTATTGAGATTTTAAATATTTATTTGAAAACATTTTAGGAGCTTTTTTTTTGGTAATTTCGGAAAAGTGAATACGTCTAATATGTACGCTTGTGATGCTTGCTCCTTGCTGGCCGGGCGCCAGTCAAAGCAGCATGGATGGATCAACATTTCTGACGTCTGACAGGGGAAAATTAATTATCTTGTTGTAGGTATCCTGTCACAACGAGGACTATACGATGACTGCACACAATTGCGACTACGGGACTCGGCTTGCGCCGGATCCGACAGCCCGATGAGCTACTTACCGACCACGAGTTGGTACCCATGTCGCTCGGGCCGGCCGGTCTGCCCGGTGGTCCGATGGGGCCCGGTTTTCCGCGCCTTCCGCGGGGCCCCCGTTCGCCCTTCTCACCTCTGCTGGACTGTGCATGTACCGAGAAACCGAGAGAAAACCGGTACAAAAGATGGCAATTAATTCTAGTTTATGGGATTACAGGGGATTTACAGTTCGGGATAGTTGTGTAGATACTGGCAAAACCGGAGAGACAGAACTCGGGTCGGTTTCCGGTGTGCATTTGTATCGGTAAGCGATAGAATTTGATGGGGGGCGATTACTGATAAGTGCAGATGAGACTCTTACCCGGGATGAGTTGAAGGAGGCATTTTCGTTGATGATGAATTCGGGTCCTTTATCGCCTTTCGGGCCGGCACTTCCCTTATCGCCTTTGTCACCGGGTAGGCCTGGGTGACCTGGAAGACCGGTTTCTCCTGGAAGGGGAAGAGTGATGAGGGGTTTGTGAAAAATATCATCGGCTGTAGATTGTGGGGATGGGAAGGGAACGACAAAATATGTCTTCCCTTTTACGTAGTGCAAGTAGAAACAAGTAACTTTTGCAAAACTGATGTCTTGCTGAAGAAAAAGTTTCGTTAGGATTACCTTATGATTCAAACTGAAATATTTTTTGGGTGAAGTGAAAAAGCTTGTGTCTTTATATTAGAATCCTTGGATCTACAATTAAGTGTGGGAAATTTTTTGTAACATGTGAAGCCAAGTTATCGCCTAGAAATCGGAGTATGCCATGATTGAGGACAAAGTTGAATTTCAGGACTATTTATGGTGCATTGCTACAAAATGACAACTCTTGTGATCATTTCTCAAGGCTACCATAGATGTGTAAAATTTATCCGTAGTCCAAATTTCCATCGACCATCTGGCGACTAAAAATAAGCGGAGTAGATTTGTTTTATGACCGGTACAATACAGACTAAAAGAAAATCTGCACGATGTTCTAGCTTGAAAAACATTTAGATTTTTTGCACCTCAATATTTCTCAATTTACGTGACAATCGCGTAAGTTTTCAGGTAGCATTCAACATACACGTAAGTTTCATCTTAATTTTCTGAAGCATTTGCTGTTACGCATGTACTTAAAATGTACCTGAAAAATCAGGTAGAGCCAACGTTCAGATTATTTGAAGTGTATTTTTAAAATTAAATTGTATTGTGAAATAAAGCAATAACTAATTAATCGTCCACCAGGCGTAGAGTGAGAACGGAATGTCAAAAAAATCGTTTATTGGGACTTCGTGAGCACGGAGCCTGCTTATTCAAGGAGGAGCCTTCAGCAACAACGAATTTAGGGTGTCCTCAACCAGCGCACAATGATAAAAAAAAGATTCCCCAGAAAGTTCTACGATTTGTGTCAAAATTTCAGCGCAATCCTCCCATACCGAACCGAGATGGTAGATTTCAATACAGTTCTGCATAAGAACCTTGCAAAACTGTATAAAATTTAGGGAATGTACGATTTTGGAGGGTATTTTTAGGTCAAAATGAAAATTAATCAGTGCCTGTTTTATTTTGTTTTTGCTCAGTAAGCAGATAGACTGAATCAAAACGGGTGAGCGTCAGCTGCTTCTAAATTATTCGAAATCATTGTGAGTGGTGTAATTCTCGAGGGCAATCAAAATTACATTTCCTTTGACCAGCATGGATTTATCCCCGATAGATCAGTTTCTACTAACTTGATGGAATTTACATCAACGTGCCTTTGTAAGTTATCTCGAGTCTCGACTTGGATTCTCCGTACAACTATTATCCTGGCTGAATTCGTACCAAACTGGCATTGCGTGTGAAAATTGGCTCCTGTCTTTCGACAACTTTCGGCCCTCTCTTGTTCGCATTGTTCTTCAACGACGTTACGTTGCTACTTCGAGGTGGTTGTAAGCTTGATCTGCGTATAGATCACTTGAAGCTGTATTTTATTTTACGTTCGATTGAAGATTGTGAATGCCTCTAAGCGCTGCTCAATGTATTCATTGTCTGGTGCAGCAATCTGATTGTTAGTGTCCTTAAAGGATATCGCTGATCGATCAGGGTACAACTAGTTAGTGACTTAGATGCAATGCTAGATGCTAGGGGCAGCAGGGACTATGTCCAAGGGCTTGACGACCCCTCCCCATGGCCACTGTGAGTTAGGAGGCCTGCCTAGGATGTGGTGGGGTTTGACAGTGGGCTCTGTTAAACCTCTACAAAAAGCTGCATGTGTCTATAAGCAGGCCCTATCAAACCCAGTCAACACATGAACGTATATGGTGTCGTGTAGGATGCTGAAGTGCAGGCAATAGGAGTACTTCTCCACATTTATATATCGTCTCCAATTTAGCATCCTGTATTGCACCATGTGCGATTTTATGTAGACTGGGAAGCGACCGTGTGCCGCTCAAAGCGCACAAGCCCAACACGAGTGCCAACCGGCACATCAGGATTAATACCAGTGAGATCCTGATTACGGTATACTGGTCACGGCAAGCGACACACACGCGCGCGAAAGTAATGCAAAATAAACGGCATGTAAAATGAACGTAAATTTACATTCTTATTTAACCTCAAATAGAGATAAAATAAGGGTTGCTGAATGACATTAGCTTTCCGATTACTATCAATTATTTTCAATTTTAATTCCATTTCTTTTTTACTTTTCTTACGTTAATGAAATGATAACGCGGGCGCCTAATCCGAAATTCAAATGAACAATCGCTCACTTTGAGCGATTGATTGTTTGTTCTCGCGAAGAATTGAACAAATTAAGGAAATGCTAATACTGCTGTGTAGAAGTTTCATAGGTCACATCACTTTCCATGGTGAATCCCGATCTATGTTACAGATTACCCCACCCAACTAACACTACTTCCTTCCCGTGGTAATTGTGGAGATGCAGAGGTATTCTCGGTCTCTAGTAGCAACAATTACCACACACTCACATTCCCTCCCTTTCCCAACTGACTGTAAGGACTTGGCCGGCGCCGTTATTGATCAACATTTTCGAGCTGCTGAAACGTGCACTTCGAGAATAGTTGGTAAATCCCAACCACTATTCACTTGGATCGTAGTGCAATTTGCACCAGTTCTGATCAATCACGGAGTAGCAACCATTGATATGTACAGTCAGTCTAAGCTAAGCTAAGCTAAGCTAAGTAAGCAGATAGACTGAATCAAGTCATATTTGAGTATGTTCTATCCAAATCAGTCAGAATTATGCTACTTGGCGAATTTTCAAGGCGCGTTGAGTGCGCGTTTTCTCATATTTTCTATCGGACGAAGAAATGCATGGTTCTGCTTGTGCGAGTGAGTTAACTTGTTAATAATACACAAACTAACCTTTTTGTATGAAACTCTTTAATAAAGACAAAAAACGGCAACAAAATGAAATTTCCATTAAGAATTAGAAATTTTCCATAAAAATTTAGGAAATTGACATTAAAGAAATCAGGGTATGAGCAATAAATAAATATAAAATTTCCACAGATTAAGCAAAATTTCCATAAACAATAGAGAATTTCCCGAAAAACATGAATAAATTAGCACTTTTAAAGGCTAAAATTGAAATTATAAAAAAGAATTTTCCATAAAGAAATCGAAATGTTCCACGAAAATTCCACATTCAAAATTTCCATAAAAAAATCAATATTAGCAATAAACAATTACAAAATTTATTGCAAAATAAATATTTCCTTTAAAAAAAAAAAAAATAAAAATTTTCCACAAAATAATCAATAAAGAGTATATTGCTTTTTATATTTCTTTATGTAAATTTTCATATCTTTTTATTGCTCTTCATTATTTTTCCGTAGAAAGTTTTTATTTTTTTGTGGAAAATTTTGTAATTGTTCAACGCTAATATTGATTTATTTATGAAAATTTTGTATTTTTTCCGTGGAACATTTTGATTTCTTTATGGAAAATTCTTCTTTTATAATTGCAATTTTTGATTTTTAAAGTGCTTATTTATTTTTTTTGTGGTAAATTCTTGATTGTTTATGAAAATTATGCTTTATCTGTAGAAATTTTATATTTATTTATTGCTCATACCCTGATTTCTTTATAGGCAATTTTCTAATTTTCATGGAAAATTTTTATTTATTAAGGGGGAGTTTTTATTTCAGTCAAGAAAAAAAACATTTTGTTCACACTGCAAAGAAGACATCGGAGTTATTTCTCAAAACTGTTTAAGATATAAATCCGAAAAAATGGGGAACTACTCCTATAATTCATCTCATGGTTTCGATATTCATCCCATCAAAACAAAGCAATGAGATAAGATGAGATGGAGATCGGGACAGTTCCCCTATATTCCCGCATTGCACAAGGGAATATCTTCTTTAGAAGTCAGGCTTGTTATTAATGAAAAAATGATGAAAGAAAAATTCGTGATGTTATTAAAATGTTATTAAAATTTATTAAAATTAATTTTAGTAGTTGACTATTTATTCACTTAATTTTTGCGAATGTTGTAGATCTTATTAATAAGCTAGCCAACAAAGACCAAAAGAAAGCTGATTTCCTTTCTCAGTAAGGAATTTGCCGAATAGAAGAATACCCTCACATCTGAAATGCACAACAAATCTTCTGCTTTGACAACCAGAAAAGCTATGGAAATCCAAATAACTGCCGTTACATCGCAACAGAAAACTTCGCAGTCTGCAGCCGAAACCAAATCTATTCTTTCGTCATATAATAAAGCACGAGATATAACGAAAAGAGCCAAACCTCAATCCATTTACCAGCGGTCTTTCAGACGCGCTTTGTGGCAATACAAATTACCTTACTTTGTGATTTTTTTTAAACCAATAAATATTTAATACATTGCACATTAACCACTTGAATTCGACTCAACTTTTGGAAATCAGCATCAGGTTCCAAAAAATAACCTGGCAGGATCGCCAAAATGTGTGTACCAAAATGGATGGAGCGAAATTCGATGACAGCAACCTCCGTGGTGCAGTCATGGCTTGCTGCTAACCGATTGATACGCTGAGATATCTCGCTTAACTTTTCAAAAGGACCTAAGTAACATTTTTTTCATGAATTAATTTGAGTACTGCAATCAAAAGCTTTTATGTTTTTCTGTTGATTGCGCTATTCAAATTAATTCATGAAAAAAATTTAACTTAGGTTCTTTTGAAAAGTTAAGCGAGATATTATTTATAATCACACGCTGATGGTACCCTAGTCAAACCCCACAGTAACACCAACAACCTTCGAAACCGCAGCAGTGAAAAGCATCGCATGGAAATGTCATCTACTTACAGCAGAAGCAGCTAAATACAATTGCTCGGCAATCAAGACAGAATCCAAAAAAAAAGGCTGCCACAGTGGCCGCCACAGCATTTCGAGAAACATATCTTCTCCATCAGTGTCCGACCTTCCTAGAAATGTTCGTTTCCGATCGTAAAAGGTTCTTACTAAGCCAAGCACTTTGCCACATTTGCTTTAATCGAGCGATGGAAAATGTCCCTCTCGATTCTTACTTCGGAACTGCAAAGGCAAGTACCACACATTAGTTTACTTCTGCAATGGGCACTAGTTCTCAATACGAAAACATAAGTTCTCCTCATGGAACGGCAAACCAGGTGTCGTCGAATATACTTATTATACTTCAAAATTCAATTCGAAATGATACACAAATATTGCAGAGCGAGATGGATCAACTAGGTCCAAGCTCAATGACAGACAAAGAAAAAAAACAAATATTGCAAATATACTGCGGCCCGGTTTAACAGTTCAAAATTGCTGTGTGGCCCTCGATAAGCAGGCTGATGTAAAAAACAGATAGTCAATACCCCTCGGTAATATATTATAGCTCTCTTGAAAAAGCATTGGTTTAAAGGCTCCCCCAGACCTAAGCGATTTCATCGTCGCGACGGCGACAACTAGTCGCCGCGATTCTATCGTTTGGTCGCTGCAGGCAATGTTCTATTTACGATAGAATCGCGTCGCGTGTATTTGGGGGAACCTTAAAGCTATATTGAAAACAAACTGTATTTCCGGTTAGAGAGTATAAAAGAAATTGTAATGAGAGATTCATTCTCTTTTCCTGATTGACCGTCGTGAATAAAGAAGTATAAAATAGCAAATATAAATTTTGCGGTACGCGTGTGCAGTGAAAAGGATAGATAATGCCACCGTAGGAAGTAGTGATTGCTAGTGGAATGGAAACCCGGAAGCAGGAGGCAGTAAGTGGACTGAAACTGATTGGAACGTTGGAAAATTTTGTTCCGAGTACAGATTTTGAGGAAGAGCCGCTCGAAGACACGTGGTCAACAAGACGACAGCAAGTGCAATCAGGTAGAAAGCCTTGCGAGACAGTCCAACTCTAGGAAGAAGACGAAGAATCAAGGAAGGAAGGATGTCAAATGTTATGGCTGCGGTAGGAGAGGACACTTCGTAAGGAATTGTTGAGCAAAGCGAAACATGAATGGATTGGCCTAACCACGTGGCGAACCATCCACTGCTTAAGAAGTTGTGACTAAACGGTAAGTGGTTTAATTTTGCGATCGACACAGGTGCAACTTTTACGGTTATGAGCAAATATGACTATGTTGAGAACTTTTCCGATTTGCGACTTCGAAGAAGTGAGGTTAGTGATATCTGGTAAACTGCTTGCTAATCCACCGATAGCACCGATAGCGATCCAAGTAGAGTTTAGAAAAGTGGAGGATCGATCAATTGTTTTGTCGTTGATTATCGTTGATGGTGAGAGATTAGGTCCTCTAATGGGGCGAGATTGGTTAAATGTGTTGTATCCCGGGTGGCGTAGTTTTTTCGTCCGCGAGAGCGAATCGATGAGTGACCATAAATGCGAACGTGAGAGAAATAAGTTACTCGCTGTGTTGAATACAAAATATCGGGATCTCTTTACAGATAGCTTACAGTATCCGGTGTAGATCTTTGAAGCGAGTATTCGGTTGAGAGACCATGCGTCTCCAGTGTTCTATCGTCCGTATGATGTGCCGTTTTCTCTCAGGGAGAAAGTTTCAGATGAGTTAGATAAACTAGTACGCGAGAATGTTCTGAGACCTGTTCGCCATAGTGACTGGGCCATAATCTGCTGGAGTTGTGTAATCCCGAGTTACCCATTGTAATTATTTGTGATGCAAGTTCAAATAAGGTTGGCGCAGTGTGCCACAAAGTAGGTGAGGTGGAGAAACCTGTTTTCTACGTTTCTAGTACACTTTCGGCATCGGAAAAGAATTATCCGAACCTTCACCAAGAAGCGCTTGCGGTAGTATTCGGATTAACAAAGTTTTTCAAATACATTTATGGAAAAAGATTCACCGTTGTTACAGATAACAAGCCATTAGCAAGAATCTTTGATTTCAAGAAGGGTATTCCGTCGTTGACGGTTACTTGGTTGCAAAAGTATGTCCACATGGTGTCAATTTTTGAATTTGATATAGAGTATCGTCCGGGTTCGAAAGTCTCTAACGCTGATGCATTAAGCAGGTTGCCGATTCAGGGAGATATGGGGGTAGACGATGTCGCTGACATTCGTTGGGTGTGACGAAGCAGAAGCTATTGATCTGGGAATGATTGGTCAAACTACTCAGAATGATTCGAGAATGAGAGAACTTTATATACGTGTGAGAACGAGAGTAATGTCCCGGTGGATTTGAAATTTTTCTTTTCGAATCAAAACTGTTTGTTGTTGTATAGGAACTGTGTAATGTATTTCGAGAGAGTAATAGTTCTCCGTGGTTGTCGAAAACGTACCTTAGAATTGTTGCATGGATGCCATATTGGTATTATTCGCATGAAACAAGCAGCTTGGAGGTTTGTATTTTGGCAAGTCTTGGATAGAGTCATCGAAGATTTCGTTAGGCAGTGTGAGGTATGCAGCAGTATGGGGCGTTCCGTGAAGAAAAAGTTCTCTGAATGGACAAAGGATCTTCGACCATTTGGAAGGACTCATTTGGACTTTTTTCATTTAGTTGGGAAGACATTCCTAATATTAATTGATGCCTATTCTAAATGGATGGACATTAGGATGATGAATAGGACAGATGCGGAAACATTGATAAATGTGCTGAACCCAGTATTCAGAATTTTTGGTATTTGCGATATTATAGTCAGCGATAATGGACATGCACGCCACGCTTTCTCGAAGTACGCAAAATCGATGAAAATAGAGTTGATGAAAAGTCAAGCTTATTCGCCGGAAAGCAATGGGCTTGCTGAAAGGGCAGTGCAGACTGCTAAAAACGGTATTAAAAAGTTAATGGTCGATCCAAAATTCAATCACATGAAGATATTAGAAACAGTAGAAGTATTTTTGTTCAGTTATCGTAAAAAATATTGTCAGGCTACTGGAAATACACCAGCTAGTAGATTGTTCGCGTTTACTCCTAAGACTGATCTTGCTTGTAAATTGAAGCCGCAGGAAACCAAGCTAAAGAGAGTAAGATTTGATTTAGGTGACAAGGAGCCTGAAAATGGAAGGAAACCGTTATGGGAAACCAATTTAAAGTAGGAGATCCAGTATGGTATAAAAGTGAGGTTAGATCCACTAGATCGTGGATAGAAGCAAAGGTTGTAGGAGTTAATAGTACTACCACTTTCTACATTGATATTCATGGAGCGGTTAGATTGGCTAGTAGGAATCAGTTAAAACATAGACTAATACCAGCGGACAAATACATATATCCAAAAGTTGAAAGAGATACGAGAGCTATAATAAAAGCTCCCAGTAAATCAAGATTAGTGAGAAGTGCTAGTGAAGATTCTCCGAGAAGAACTCCGGTGAAAGCCAAAGTAGTTCGCAGAAGCAAGAGTAGGGAAGAAACCAAAGAGATTGTAAGTTGTATAAGTTGATCATTGTAAATCTCCAACACTGAAGTAAAGCAGGGAAGTGTTAAATAGAGATAGTCAATACCCCTCGATAATGAATTTATAGCTCTCTTGAAAAGCATTTTTTAGCTTTATTTATGTGTTTTTTTAATTCTAGGATTAAGTTCAACACAGTTGAAAAATCATTGGTTTAAAGCTATATTGAAAACAAACTGTATTTCCGGTTAGAGAGTATAAAAGAAATTGCAATGAGAGATTCATTTTTTTTCCCGACTTCACACATCATAGACTTAACCGCAGTTTCAATATATGTAGCCTGGCCTGTAGCTAAACAATTCGGTGGGGTAGGGCAGTATGGAAAGCAGAAAGCACCTGTCTAGTTACTGGGGTCGTTGGATCAAATCCCACCGAAGGAAGTGGTTACCCTCCAATGCATTTTTCTATCTAAATCGTGTAGTGCAACTACACAAATAGTGTTTCAGGCATAGTAACTTTCCGATATTACAATCGATCAAACATGGAATGTAAAATCATCTTAGTTAAACGACAACTTCAGCATCGAAGAGCTTATTCATGCCATAGAGGCGCAAATGGATGATTCAACATCTACCAACTGCCGGCTAAAATTGGCTACTCCAAAGCTGTGTGGTCATCGTTTGATTTTCCTGACCGGTAGAAAGTATTCAATTCCTGAAGCCGAGGGTATTTAACAAAATGTCGATGGCTACCGTTCGATACCACTTCTTAGCTGTATAAGATAATTTTCAAACCTAACACTTGATTCATTTTGTAAAGTTTTCCTTCCTTGTTTTTGTGAATGAGTTTCTTGCCTATATGTTACCATGTTACTAAAAGTCAAATGCAAACCGAGTGGATGATTTTCATAGGCAAAGGGTAAGTTTTCTGTTTTCTTTGCATAAGAAAGTTAGTACAGCAATTTTGGTGAATTAGGAGGTGTATGTCGAATCGAATTTCTTCGAAGAATTAGAATTTTTCCATGTAAAATTAAGAAATTGCCAATAAAGAAATCGTTGTAATGAGCAATAAATGAATATAAAATTTCCATAAATAATGCAAAACTTCCATGAACAATTGATAATTTTCCACTGTACAAAAATATCAGCACTTTAAAAATGAAAATCGCAATTTTATAAAAGAAGAACTTTCCATAAAAAAAACCAAAATGCCCAAAGAAAAAAAAAATTAAAATTTTCCCAACTAAATCAATATTTATAATTGCAATTTTTGATTTTAAAAGTGCTAATTTATTTTTGTTTTGTGGGCAAATTCTTAACTCTTTGTAGAAATTTTGCTTTATTTATGGAAATTTTAAATTTATTTATTTTTCATACCCTAATTTCTTTATTTGCATTTTCCTATTTTTTATGTAAAAATTTCTAATTTTGAAGGGGGGAGTTTTTATTTTAGTCACCAACCTTTATGCATAACATAGTGTCGAGCACAAATTAAACAACATTTCACAACATCTTGTACAAGTATCAGAAACGCAGTAACACCTCTAGGTTGACAATTCAGTGATCATAAATTAAAAAAAAAAATCCTCAGTTTTTTTTCGAACATAAGCAAAAATGTATAGCGTATGTCGCTGTTGCTGAACACCTTGAAGTTTTCGCATTGCTATCATACCTGGCAGTCCTGGTGTTCCATCGAAGCCGGTTGGCCCACGTGGTCCTGGTGCGCCCGGAGGCCCTGGTTGGCAGTGACAATCCGAGCCACCGGTGGAGTTTTTCGCATCCGAGTATATCACCATTCCCGGTGGACCGGGAGGACCTGCCGGGCCCACATCTCCGATGCCACCTTTGTCTCCTTTCGTTCCCGACGATCCCGTTTGACCGGGAATGCCCGGCACTCCCGGTGGACCAACGGATCCTTTTGGCCCCGGTGCTCCTATCGATGTGTGACCCTGGGGATGTGGTAAAATTGAACTCGTTAGTTTGTGGTCTTACTTGGAATTGGCTCCGAACAAAAGTAGGCTAGAACACGTAACAAAAATTAAGCAAGGATAAGTTAAATAAAGAATGAAAATCTACAAAACAATTTCCCTCACGGTGCGGAATAACTGAAGCAGAAAAAAGGAGAAAAGTTGCTCGGAATCGCTTTTTAAATGTAAACTTTTTCACAACCAGAGACCACTCAAGCAATATGAGAAGAGCAAACTTTCTGCTTTTGTGTTCGAGTAAAACGGTGTTTAAGCAGTGGAGGTGAAGGTCGCTTCACAGGGAGGGTCAAACAAACAAAGTCTAGCTAGGGCAATGGCATCATTATTCATCCATCATTTTTATATCCACCTTGTTCGAAGATAATTGGAAAGTAAATGTTTCACAACACAGTAGAAATAATCGAGCTGATATTATGAAATTACGCTATCACTTTTCATCATCTCCAAACAGCATAAATATTGTAACATGTGGATGAATAATAACAACTTTCGCCCTCTAATGCTACGCAAGCACTATAAGGATGAAGGAGTTGAGCGAAAAGAACCACAACGAGGGAGCAAAATCAAAACAACATTTGTGTGGGCCAGTGAGGTTTTTGCCATTGGCTCTTCTAACTTCAGCTACATAACTGGGTATCTGCTAAGTGAGAAAAGATTAAATTTAGCTGGTCGAATGAGGGGACAAATGAATTCGGGCGTCGTCGCCGCGTGGTAAGGTCGAACGGGGAGATGCATTTCTTCCGGTTCCTATGCTATGGCGGGAAGAGTTTCCGCTGGGGCTGTGAATCCTTTCAATCTGGTTTTCTACGCTAATGACACCGCTTTGAGGCTCGGCAGAGTTCGTGGTTAGACCGCCCCGCAACGACCAAACGACACGGTAGGGGCTTTGTGGTTTTGTGGTAGGATCGGAAGGTGGGAGTTCCAGAGCGGTGTTGGAGCAAAAATTTCAATCTTTCTACCCACACTGTTCCACAAAATATGCTCCGACTAGAAAATAATTTGATTTTTATATTTTATTACGATGTGGAAAAAAATACTACTTTCACTAAATTCTAAAATAGATAGAGATCTTTATAAAAAGTTAAATCTATTTTCAGCAAAAAGATCCACGATTGGTTTTTCCTAAACTTAATTTTTGAAAATTTGAAAATTGTTGGTAATAAAACATGAGAGTTTTATATCAAGTTATAGGAACTTATTGATCATATTTCTACTGACAAACTCAATCAAATATATTACAGCTTTCCAAAATATTTCAGCAATGTTGTGGAATAGCCGTTTGGCGTATGCAGCGGTGTCTTTTTCGTCGATGCAAGGTCTTGCTTGGGAATAAACGCAGCCTCAAAGCCCCGACGTCGGTTTCATTGTTCCACATCGACCAGCTACGAGAAAAAAAATAAGCAAACTAAAGCACACCAACAACAAGAGGGGTACTAGAGCTAGATTCTAGCGAGTTTGGTATAACTGACGTTAGATATATATATTTTTTGAATAATGTTCTCTTCACGTTTGATGATAAATTGAAATGATACATTTGGAACATGGTAACTAGCCTTTAAACAATACTCAACGCCTGTCAACAGTTTGACAATCCATTATCTTAATGCGCTTAATGCTTAGGTATAAACTTGAAGAGCCAGCATACCTAAGCATTAAGCGCATCAAGCGAGTAGAAATAAGCACCGTAGTAAGATTAGTACCTAGATAAATTATTATACCTACGCATAGTATAAATAGTGTAAGCTGCGATCATTTTCTTCAAGTCGAGTCAAGTACGAGACACTGAAGACGGCCTTACCTTTGAGGTCGAAATACGTATCTGTCAAGATACAATTAAGTGGTGGAATTCAATGGGATTGTCTAAACTCGTCTTATGACAGGTGAAAACATTCCACTAAAAAGCTCAAAATAATTTTCTTATCAATACTCAACGATTTAATAAAATTTAATCAATTTGTTAGTAAATCGATTAATGTCGAGAAAAATTTAATTTGAAATGGTCTTCACTTCGAAAAGTGAGCTCAAAAAATTTAAATGACGAATTTATCTCTTTATCTTTTCAAGAAAAGCGAAAAATTAAAATAATAAATTCTAATTATTTAGTAGTATTTTTTCTAATTACGCCGTAGTCCTCGGCACCACCAGCTGAATTTGTTAACAACGATAATCGGTTCGTTAACCTGGAAGTGGAGATGTAGATGTGGACGAAGCTCGGTGTTGTGTTGATCACAGTGACCATCGCCATTCCCATAGTTCAGATGTTTTTAAAATTTCGCTGACCTGCACCCCACTGTATCGGCGATGATCTGATTGTAGCCAGGGTATGACATCCCTAGAGTCTGTCCAGTAAACGCGCTTATGAATCATAATCGAAAAGGATCCCAGAATTGTGTTTGTCAGTCTTACTCCATTAACAGCAGGTAGAAGTTCGGAGCGTGGTATTGACAAAAATTTTAGAGGCGCGATCTTGTTTTTGCCTCAGCTAATGCAGTGTCCTCGTTGTCTCCCTCTTGAAAGCGTAGATATACAACGGCTGCAAAACCATTTTCGTTGGCATCAACGAAAGTATGCATTTGGACGATAGTAGCTTCTTCTATAGATGTCTGGTTCCGGTAGCAGCGAGGAATCTTAATATCCGATACCCGAGGAAGAAACTTTAGCCGCAATAACTATATCTTAAAGTGGAAATCGTTGATCTCTTCATCCTAATCCACGTAAGCTCGCCAGATCTCCTGCAGAAGACATTTACTGATTAATCCAATTGGGTCAAAGATCATCATCAGGGTTCTTAGTACTGCACGTTTTGTCGGTCGTTTGCAACCAGCCAACAGTTCAGCATTGTGGCGTGAAGACAGCTTATGTGAAGCAGTCCGCCGTAGTATCCAACCACATTCCGAGCAGTTTTTCATGCTCATGTTTTGCCTTTCTCGTACAACAAAGTTGTACTGAAAGGCTATAATTTCACTCCAAAAACGATTTTTTCATAGAAGTCTCGGAGACCCATGATGTTATATACCAATCGACTCAGCTCATCGAACTGAACAAATGTCTGTCTGTCCGTGTGTATGTGTGTGTGTGTGCACACGAAAACCGAAAAACATTAGCCACTTTTTCATATAGTAACTCTTAACCGATTTTCTCGCAACAAGTTGCATTCGACAGGGGACAAACCCTTGTTGATCACTATTGAATTTGTTAACGATCGACCATTGCGTTTAAAAGTTATTAAGAAAATGGAATCGATCTATATAAGTGCCATATAAGGTTGGTGTCTTGGTTAATTGCGAGAAAGGCAGTATCACCAGTCGGTGAATTAAGTTGGGTTTTTTACCTTTTTTTTAACTAATTTTATTTGCTAATTATCTAATACATGCATTCATCTCTTAGACTAGGTGTTCCGTGTTTTCTTAACACTATCATCCTTATTTGCTATGTTACATTTTTAGTTATTATTAATACATTTCAATTGCCTCTGGCAGTTAGAATATTTCCTCTGGTTGAATTGAACCATGTAGGAATTACAATGTTTTCAACTTAAACTAAACTTAACCTATTTTATACTAAGGGTACAAGGAGTTAATCGTTGCAATAGAAGATTGCAACGATTTTTGTCTAAAATTGGAAATTATTTTGTTGGACATTTGCTGCAATGTCTCAATATTAGAAATTCTATGAAGTTCATTGGTACTATACCACGGAGGCAACTTCAGAATTATTTTCAAAATTTTATTTGGAATCCTCTGAAGTGCCTTCTTTCTGGTATTGCAGCAACTAGTCCATATTGGCACAGCATACAACATGGCAGGTCTAAAATTTGTTTGTAAATCAAAAGTTTGTTCTTAAGACAAAGTTTTGATTTTCTGTTTATAAGTGGATATAGACACTTAATATATTTGTTACATTTGGCTTGAAGGCCTTCAATGTGATTTTTAAAAGTTAATTTTTGATCTAGCAGAAGTCCTAAATATTTAGCTTCGCTAGACCAATTAATTGGAACCCCGTTCATAGTGACAATATGTCTGCTAGAAGGTTTCAAATAAGAAGCTCTCGGCTTATGTGGGAAAATTATAAGCTGAGTTTTGAAAGCATTCGGAGAAATTTTCCATTTTTGCAAGTAAGTGGAGAAAATATCCAAACTTTTTTGCAATCTACTACAAATGACACGAAGGCTTCGCCCTTTGGCTGAGAGACCTGTGTCATCTGCGAACAAAGATTTTTGACACCCTGGTGGTAAACCAGGTAAGTCAGAAGTAAAAATGTTATACAAAATGGGCCCCAGTATGCTGCCTTGGGGGACACCAGCCGTTACAGGTAATCTATCAGATTTAGAATTTTGATAGTTTACCTGCAGTGAGCGATCTGATAAATAATTTTGGATCAGTTTAATAATGTACAGAGGAAAATTAAAATTCATCAATTTTACAATCAAACCTTCATACCAAACACTGTCAAATGCTTTCTCTATATCAAGAAGAGCAACTCCAGTCGAATATCCTTCAGATTTGTTGAGCCGAATTAAGTTCGTAACTCTTAATAACTGATGAGTGGTTGAATGCCCATGGCGAAAACCAAATTGCTCATCAGCAAAAATAGAATTGTCATTAATATGAACCATCATTCTATTTAAAATAATCTTTTCAAACAGTTTGCTTATTGAAGAAAGCAAACTGATTGGGCGATAACTAGAAGCCTCAGCTGGATTTTTGTCCGGCTTCAAAATTGGAACAACTTTGACGTTTTTTTCATTTATCTGGAAAGTATGCCAATTGGAAACATTTGTTGAATAAATTGACCAAAAAGGATAAAGAGCTCTCAGGAAGTTTTTCGATAAGTATGTAGAAAATGCCATCATCACCCGGGGCTTTCATATTTTTATTTTTTTTTAGTAATAGATCTCACTTCATCCAAATTAGTTCCCAACGAAGGGTCAAAAACATTCTCTTGATTGAGAATGTCTTCGAAGCTCCGTGTAACCTGATCCTCAATTGGACTAGTGAGACCTAGACTAAAATTATTGGTTTTTGAGCCTTTTCGCCATTTGTGAATAAAATTTTATTTCCCTCTTTAAGCGCTGGAATTGGCTTTTGAAGTTTTTTAAGAATTTTTGTTATTTTCCAAAAGGGTTTCGAACTGGGATCCAACTTCGAGACATTATTCTCAAAGTTGGTATTTCTCAGAATAGCGAAACGTTTTTAATTTCATTTGCAAATCTCGCCAAATAACTTTCAACGCGGGATCGCGAGTTCTTTGGTATTGCCTTCGCCTCACATTTTTAAGACGGATCAGTAGCTGAAGATCGTCGTCAATAATAATGGAGTTGAATTTAATTTCACATTTAGGAATTGCAATGCCTCTGGCTTCGACAATTAAATTTGTCAAAGATACGAGAGCATTATCAATATCACTTTTGGTATCGAGAGGAATATCAACATCAAAATTCCTATCGATATACGTTTTATATAAATCCCAATCAGTTCTATGATAATTGAAGGTAGAGCTGATTGGATTATAAATGGCTTCTTGTGAGATTTCAAATGTCACAGGAAGGTGATCAGAGTCAAAGTCAGCATGAGTTACCAATTGGCCACACAGCTGACTTGAATCCGTTAAAACTAAATCAATTGTAGAAGGATTTCTGATTGGAAGAAAACAAGTAGGGCCATTGGGATATTGAATAGTATAATATCCCGCAGAACAATCTTCAAATAAAATTTTGCCGTTGGAATTGCTTTGAGCATTATTTCATGAACGGTGTTTGGCATTGAAGTCACCAATTACGAAGAATTTTGATTTGTTTCGAGTCAGAATTTGAAGATCAGCTTTCAACAAATTCTTTTGCTGCCCATTGCATTGAAAAGGCAAATAGGCTGCAATGAAGGAAAATTGACCAAAATTTGTTTCAACTGAAACTCCCAAGGTTTCAAAAACTTTGGTTTCAAACGAAGAAAATAATTTATGTTTGATACGTCTATTAATGACAATGGCAACCCCACCACAGGCGCTGTCAAGACGATCATTTCTGTAGATAAAATAATTTGGATCTCTTTTAATGGAGAGTCCGGGCTTTAAATAAGTTTCTGTTATAACGGCAATATGCACATTATGAACTGTTAGGAAGTTGAATAATTCATCTTCCTTACCCTTTAGAGAGCGGGCATTCCAATTTAGAACTTTCACACAATTATTTAGATCCATTAAAACGGAGTCCGATAACAATTTTTTGTGTGTACTTTATACCAACCTGAACAGCTTCTGGTATGGTATTTGCTTTGAACATTGCATCAATCATGTGATGCAATTGTTCAGTTAAAAAATCAAAATCGGAAGCAGTCATGCTACCTGAATCGGCAACATGACCGTTATTTTCCGTTGGGACATGGGTATAAACCTCATTTTGAGAAGAGAAATTTTGTCTACCAGCAGCGATGTTTGCATACGTAGGTACATTGGAAAAATTGGAATTTACTGAAGTGCTTGCTACCCGTTGAAGAGCGGCAAAATTTGTTTGTGAATTGTGGTGGGTATGAATCGCTCGACCGGTAACCGGTTTCGAAATTTGAGCGTTTGAAAAATTTCTACCCGTCGAATCTGGGATCCGATTGGAATTTCCCGTCATCAATTTTGCACGGGAATTCAAAACTTTTTTGCGTGAAGGGCATTCCCAGAAATTGGATTTATGATTGCCCCCACAATTTGCACATTTAAATTTATTGGAATCTTCTCTCACAGGACATGCGTCCTTGGCGTGAGAGGTTCCACCACAAATCATGCATTTAGCATCCATGTGACAATGTTTGGTTCCATGACCCCACTTTTGGCACTTACGGCACTGGGTGGGGTTTTGGAAATTTCCCCCAGGCCTGCGGAAATATTCCCATGTAACACGGACATGAGACATAATACAGGCCTTTTCCAAACTTTTCATATTATTTAGTTCACTTTTGTTAAAATGAACTAAATAAAATTCTTGAGAAATGCCCCTCTGGGAAGTACCGGAGTGGGATTTCTTTTTCATCTTAATTACTTGGGCTGGTGAAAATCCAAGTAATTGAGAAATTTCAATTTTAATCTCATCCAGTGATTTATCATCACTGGGGAGACCTTTCAAGACGACTTTGAACAATCGCTCAGTTTTGTCGTCGTATGTGAAGAATTTATGGCGCTTCTCAGTTAAATACTGAAGAAGACGTTTGCGATCGTCAAAGGATCCCGGCAAAACGCGGCAGTCACCCTTCCTAGCAATCTGAAATGAAACCTTGATCCCCTGAAGGTTACTCAAAATCTCATTCTGGAAGCCAGAAAACTCGGCAACAGATACCACAATTGGCGGAATCCTTTGCTTTTTCGCATGAATCGAATCACCTGGGCTAGAGGTATATTCGATTTGCTCAATTTCATCATTAATCAAATCGAACTGATTGCTCAGTTCGATTGGAGAAGAATTATTTCCGATATTAGAGTTAGAAGGAATATCTGAATTCTCCAGCTTCCTTCTATTTTTTCCGCGCTTTGGCAGGACGGTCTTGAAACCTTGTTTCTTTGAAGGAAGTGGAGAATTCAGAGACTCCCCTTCCTCTTATTTTATTAATGCTCATTGCTGAGCGTCGAGACGTGACCTTCTAAGAGGTTTTTTCCCAGAACGGTGTCCCTGCAGGATTACCACCGCTTGTCGGAATTTTACTTCCGCAAACGGGTCCAACGTAAAACGAAGGCACGGGTCCTTGCAAAGATCGTAACGGGATCAGTGGGTACAAATAGCGCTAAGAAGCACCGTTGAAATTAAAATAGCTTCGGGTAGTATTAAAAACTTCCTTCCGCAAAGAGAGAAAGAACCGCACAGCACGAAAGCACGATGCGGTCTGGTTTTTTTACCTGGATTTCTCTCCCGCAGAGTGCAGCAGATACCGCTGGTAAGTTGGACACCCAGTTTCGCATCTCGAAGCCTGCTGATCCGTTAATCATTTTTACGTCTGCGGCCAGTTGTACTGCTTTCTTCTCCGTTTCGGCATTGATCAGCATGTCGTCCACGCAATGCAGATGGAGGATAGCTTCAACCGCATCCAGATATTCTTGCTCATATTGATTTGTGTGGATGTTTTTCACATATTGAGCTGTGCTTGGGGAGCAACATGCCCCGAAAGACATCACCTGCATGACGTATGTGCTGGGAGCTATGTCAGAATCTTTCTCCTTCCAAAGGAAACGTAGGCAGGGCTACACGAAACTCACGGAACCGTATCAGGACCGAAAGAAGAGAGGTCAGCATATCAGGCCCTTTAAAGAGTTTAAAGATACTCCATGAGAGGTTAAAGATGTTAAAGTGGAGGCCATATAGGTACTTCCCCATACAATATGTTCGTATATCGCCTCCACTTTAGCATCTTATGTTGCATCTTATATTATTTTGTGTTGACTGGGTGCAGCATCCTACACCCATCTGATTTTACCGGGTTTGTTAGGATTAACTGCTGCAAACATCGGAAGATGCACACACGATTGCGCGACAGTTTCACCTCCTCATCGGTGAGTTTTCAGACGTACTTTTTGGCTACATAATCATTGACTTTCGCTGTTAACTCTTGTGCAAAATTTGAATCTTTGTGCATTCGTCGTTCAAGACATTGCCAGCATCAAAGTGACATCGATCTGCTTTGAGGAAGTCTTACATTGTTGTATCGCTATTAAAGACCGGACTCGTATCGTCCATTATCGCGCATTTAGTAAACGTTTGCAGCAATTGCTTCGCTTTCTGGTCATCGTTGGACAGCATCAGCTTTTAAACTTGATAATGCCAAGGCTTTCCAGCGAGAAATACTGCTTCATGGTCTCGTGCAACTTATTATTTGATTTGAATTCACATTCACAAATTTGAACGCAGTGATGGTTAGTATGACCGACGCCGGTTTTTGTCATCGAACAGGACCCTGGACAGGACACACCCCACCCTAGGCGTGTTTTTGCCTTTATGGGTTCGTTTATCTTCCCGGCAATCCTTCCAGATGTTGAAACCTTTTCTCTAACTTGGACATTTGCAACGTCTGTGAACGAAGTTGTAGGCTTTTTACAGTATGTATCTCGTGGAGATTTACCTTTTTGTTGGGTATTCGGACGGTCGGATATTGAACGAAGCCGTTTCGGTAATCAACCTTTGCACAACTTCCGTCTCAATCGTCCACTTAGACTTGTCTGTTCTACTCGCTTTCTGTGTCGTTCGTTTAATTGTCGTCTGATTAGTCCGTGGGCTGTCTTCGATAGTTTGAGCACCACTGTACTGTCCTGCGTCAGAGTGTACTTAATTGTTATCTGCTGACCAGACTCAACGTAATTCACTCTAACCACAAATACAATCTCGATTTCATTCACTGTTCAACGCTCCTCTTGCAATAAAATTTTCTTCGATTCGCTACTAATTCTATTTAGTCAACTTCGGCCATTTGTTTATATTTTCCCTTTTTAAATCTTCAACGTATGTGTTTCTCCCCCGCTTCAATTTCATCACTCACTCTCACCATAATGTCAGCTGTGAACTGACATTTACCTAATCGGCCAAATGTTGGTTGTGACGCGGGCAGGGTTGTCAGAACATTCCCCGGCCCGTAACTCTGCCCCGAAGGCCACTTCCGGCTCAGGGTTACCTTCCTCAACTTCTATCACGGCCAGCATCGCTGACGCTCGCTTGCACCTTCCGGTGCTAGTACGCATCCACGCTTGAAGGACACTTCCGTCTCCGGACACTATCGGTTCTTTTACCACTCCACGAACCCAACACTTCCGGTTGGCACCATCTATGATATACACCAAATCTTCTGCTTGTAACGGTCTTGACTCGCCCAACCACTTGGACCTCTGGTTCAGCAAAGGCACGTACTCCTTGATCCATCTATCCCACATCACGCTGGCTATTTGCTGGGACCGCTGGAAGGCGTCCCGGAGAGCAACTGCTGGATTGGGTGGATGATTCGGTGATCCACCTCTCAAGAAGTGGTTTGGGGTTAGTGCTTCTGCCTCGTTGTTCTGTTGTGGCACGTAGGTGAGAAGGACACGTAGGCGTAGGGACGACGTCCTTAGCCTCTACGGTTACCGTCTACAGAATCTCGTCCGTCAGTCGCCTTCCATCGTTCAACGCTGTTTGCGCCTCCTTCACGGAACGCACCAACCGCTCCCAGACACCCCTAAATGAGGCGCAGCGGGAGGATTAAACGTCCACCTCGTCCTTGCATTCGTCAGCTGGTCTGCACAGTCATCTCTGATGCCCTGTACAACCTCTACTACTTTCTTGCTTGCTCCTCGCAGATTCATCCCATTGTCGGAGAAGAATTCAATCGGCCAGCCCGGCGACCGATAAACCGGTATATCGACATCAAACAGAACAGTGTTGCCAGTCCGTGTGCTACCTCCAAATGTGCCGCTCGTATCACCATGCAGGTGAACAGCGCTATCCAACGTTTCTCTGTTCGACGTCCTACAGTCACGTCAAACGGCCCAGATATTCGACGCCCACATAGCTAAATGGCCGAAGATTCGGCGTAATGCGCTGCACTGGTACTGGAGCCACCCGTGCGTGGAGCATGGAGATGACAGCAATGTACTTTACACCAGACGCAGGCCACCGACACTCACCATTGCATTAAATGCGGAATGTAGAACAGCTGCCGCAACTCGTTTTTAACCATTTTTTTGTTAAATATCTTGGCTGTGCATATGCACAGCATATGTTTCGAAATGGACAAATTGATATGAAATTTGCGAAAAAGAATCCACGTGTCTTGGAGGGACTCGAACCCCAACCTCCTACTCTCTAGATAGGCATGATAACCCCCTACACAACAAGACCACTTAAAGGTCACGTCTGCGGAAAAGCCATCAAAACCCGAGTACCAACCTCCAGCGCGGCTAGATCTTTTTTGCAAATTGAATATCTTTCGGATGCTTGATTTGCCCAATCTCCACATTTGCTTTACTGTTGTATATCCACAGCCAAGCGAGTGCACATTGTTTATTAAACGAGAGGATCGCACTCCATGCCCCCCAGCAACGGACTGGGCGGGACGGTATAGAATGCGAATTCAATCGCACTCTGCTGTGCCAAAGGCTTGCTTGGCTAAAGCATTTGATGAGTTTGATTGCCTTTACGTAAACGGTCGCGTGTACTCAGACGACTAATGACGGTGAAAGACCGACGACACTTGATTACAATTAATTGCATATTATTCAACTCGGCCGTACGAAAACCATTTTTGTTAAATATCTTGGCTGTGCATATGCACAGCATATGTTTCGAAATGGACAAATTGATATGAAATTTGCGAAAAAGAATCCACGTGTCTTGGAGGGACTCGAACCCTCAACCTCCTACTCTCTAGATAGGCGTGATAACCCCTACACAACAAGACCACTTAAAGGTCACGTTTGCGGAAAAGCCATCAGAATCCGAGTACCAACCTCCACCGCGGTTAGCTCTCTTTTTTGCGCCTATCTAGAGAGTAGGAGGTTGAGGGTTCGAGTCCCTCCAAGACACGTGGATTCTTTTTCGCAAATTTCATATCAATTTGTCCATTTCGAAACATATGCTGTGCATATGCACAGCCAAGATATTTAACAAAAAAATGGTTTTCGTACGGCCGAGTTGCCGAATAATATGCAATTAATTGTAATCAAGTGTCGGTCTTTCACCGTCATTAGTCGTCTGAGTACACGCGACCGTTTACGTAAAGGCAATCAAACTCATCAAATGCTTTAGCCAAGCAAGCCTTTGGCACAGCAGAGTGCGATTGAATTCGCATTCTATACCGTCCCGCCCAGTCCGTTGCTGGGGGCATGGAGTGCGATCCTCTCGTTTAATAAACAATGTGCACTCGCTTGGCTGTGGATATACAACAGTAAAGCAAATGTGGAGATTGGGCAAATCAAGCATCCGAAAGATATTCAATTTGGTAAAAAAGAGAGCTAACCGCGGTGGAGGTTGGTACTCGGATTCTGATGGCTTTTCCGCAAACGTGACCTTTAAGTGGTCTTGTTGTGTAGGGGTTATCACGCCTATCTAGAGAGTAGGAGGTTGAGGGTTCTGAGTCCTCCAAGACACGTGGATTCTTTTTCGCAAATTTCATATCAATTTGTCCATTTCGAAACATATGCTGTGCATATGCACAGCCAAGATATTTAACAAAAAAATGGTTTTCGTACGGCCGAGTTGCCGAATAATATGCAATTAGTTGTCGTTTTTAACCACCTGGCGGTTTCCATGGCCACTCCTGGTAATGCTTGACTACCAGCTTCGTAATTCTGTGGTCGTTCGGAAGAATAACTGGGAACCGCAACGGTAGAAACTCCACCTGCTCCGCGCGGCCCTCTATTCTAATCAAGCCATACTCATCTACCAGTGGGGTCAGCTTGTATAGCGGACTAGACTTCTCGAGTGCCATCCACTGGCTCGCCGGACGATCTTTGTTCCTCGACAACATCTTCAGCTCATCGATAAAACTCTCCGACTGCGCCACCTTCAGCAAACATCGC
This sequence comes from Armigeres subalbatus, assembly GCF_024139115.2. NCBI lineage: Eukaryota > Metazoa > Arthropoda > Insecta > Diptera > Culicidae > Armigeres > Armigeres subalbatus. The sequence goes on from NC_085140.1 coordinate 31,586,337, forward strand.
TCTGCTTGCTCGTACTCCTTCTGATGTAGTGGTAGTTGAACCGACGCAACCGCATTCGATATATGCGACTTCTGCTGACCTTTCGTTGCTCTCAGCGTTTGTATCGGCAGCTTTTTTTCGCCGTCTACAGTTGGACACGAATCGGAATACACACGCCATTGTTCGAACCAGTATCGTCCACTTCGAGATACGGTGCGCGTCCATCAGACCCGCTGGTACCTGCACGTCGTGTAGCAACAGATGAACTCGAAGTTCCTCAATCGTATTCGCCGGCGGCAACCTCTTCCTCGGCCAATCTTCCTCCCGGGCATACAGAAACTGTGGGCCTCGTGCCCACGGACCGCTCGGATGTAGATCTAGATCCTTTCCCCACTTCGTCAGCAGGTCTGCAATGTTTAGGCTTGTCGGTACTCACCGTCAGTCTGCTAGTCTAGTCAAACTCAGGGTCTCTCCGATGCGGAAACCCACAAACTGTTTAGGGCGGCGCTGGTCGGATCTTATCCACGATAGTACCACCTCTGCATCTATCCAAAATACCGCTAATTGATATGTTGTGGTTTTCGCGCACCGTATGTGACATCCGTGCACTCAGTACCGCCGCCAGAAGCTCCAGACGCGGATCCACAGATCTCGCGCCAGCATTTTACACCCAGGATGGTAACTGGAGCTAGGAATCCGGCCGGATCCAACTGTGCCATGACTACTGAGCTGAGTACCACCCGCTTGGTAGGACATTCTTGTCCTCGGAGGACTTTGGAACAGTCGAACTTCGAAGCGGTCTCAAAACAGAAGACGTCTTTGATCGTATCCCATACTACGCCCAGCACACGTTCATACTCTGCAGCCTTATCTTCGCTAAAGTGTACTGCCGACTCACCGCTTTACTCGCTAGCCTCCTGCAGGAACGCATTGGAGTTAGACACCCAGTTCCTAATTCGAAAACTACCACACGAATGAACGACTCTCACTTCGTTGCCTCTCTGAATCGCTTCTTCCACGGTGTCCACACTGTCGTAGTAATCGTCCACGTAATGACGTTTGACTATTGCATCTGCTGCTTCCGGGTACCTCTCCGCAAATTGCTCCACATTGACGTTCTTCACGAACTGCGCCGAACTGGGCGAACACGTGGATTCGAAAGTCGTCACGTCCATCACGAATATCTGTGAGGCCTCATCGCTACTTGACCTGAACAGGAATCTCTGCGCCTGCTTGTCCTCCGATCTTATGCGGATTTGGTGGTACATTTCCTGAATGTCGCCTCCGAAGGCGATCGGGCGTTCTCGGAAATGGCAGAGGACTCGCGGAAGGGGAACTAACATATCCGGATCTTTAAGCAGCTCCGAATTCAGGGAAATTCCATTCACCGATGCTACTGCATCCCATACCAGAAGTACTTTTCCTGGCTTTCGTAGGTTCATCACAACGTTTAGGAGCAGGTACCACACTGCAGATTGAGCTGTCTCCATCAACTCTGCGTCGATTACTTTGTGCGCGTAGCAGAAAGGGCTGGTATTTCTCGATTCCTTTCTAATTTATGATCGAGTGCATGCACTCTCCGCATGACCATTGGGTAGCTATCGGTGAATTTCCGGACGTTGCTGCGCCACAACAGCCCAGTTTAAAGGCGATGGCCCACTCGCTGTGTTGTCGCCTCCAGGATCTCCCTAGCACGCTTCTCTTCCGTCGGTTCTGGAACAGCGTACGATGCAACCGCTGTTTCTTCCAGCACATACTCCCGCATCAAATCATGGAGCTCCTGATTGCTCACCGGCGCGATAGAATGAAGACTCAGGTATGTATGAAAGCTGGATCGCCGGCTTTCGGACCCATATTTTGTCCACCCCATCTTCGATCGCACGGCGATCGGTTCGTTCGGTCTACCAACACGTGACTCCAGCGGCGCAAACAGGTGCAGGTTATCCAAACTGATGAGGATGGTCAGCACCCTGGACGGAAAATCTTTCACTGGCACACCCACAAGGAAACTTCTCCTTCGATCCCTTTGCTGACATCATCATCTCTACGAAGCGGGACTCGTTATTGAACCGGTTGATGTTCCCGGTCCACGTTACTATCAACGGCTCCAATGAACCTTCAGCTTTCAACCCTTCGTCCAGCAACGCGACGGTGTCGTATTGACGCCTGCCGACGTGTAGCGTTACCGGCATCATCCGGAAAATCACCGTGCAGTCAGATATCGCTTTCTGCAATTGCACAGATCTTTCCACGCGATGTAACAGAGGATGATGGTTTCCTTGACAACCTCGCACCACGCACCATATCTTTGATGAGCAGCGAATACTACCATGTTTGTTCAGGCAGACTCCACACAGTTTCTGCCTCTTCACCTAGCTAAGCCTCTCGACGATATTCATTCGCCGGAACTCATCGCAATTTCTGAACAGATGATCCGTTCGCTCACAGATCCAACACGGCCAACTGAGTGCCTCGCTTCGCAATCCTTCGTCCCGCTTCTGTTCACATTCATGCACATGCACAAACTCCTTCTTCCTAGGATTATCTCTCCCTGGACGCGCTTGCTCGTTAACTGACAGCAGTGTGAGCTCCGTAATTTCAGACACATCCGAAACGATTTTGGTGGTGGTGAAGTTCGTGAACATCCTCAGCGGACTGTCCACTTTTCCAAGCTTGAACTGGACCCAGTCGAGCTTATAACTTGGCGATAGCCTGTCGACCAATTAATGTACCAGCATCGGGTTGTTCAGGTGGTCTCTGAGTTGAGCAGCTTCAAGATGATCGCACAGTTGCTTCACCGTGATTCCGAAGTTAAAGAGGGTCTCCAGCCGATCTTCTCTCGGTGCAGGAGCATTCCTCACTTTTGTCAACAGCGTCTCCAGCAACTTCTCCGGCCTTCCGAAAAGATCCCTCAGGTCACAAATAACATCCGGAACCGAATCCGGTAGAACTAGCCAACTCCTGGCGGCCTCGAGTGCGTATCCCTGTAGACAGTCCTGCAGCCGCTTCAAGTTCTTCAAGTTCGTGAACCCGCACGCCGCCGTCGTGTGCTCAAAGCCTATGATAAACAGCGGCCAGACTTCCGGCTCTCCACGAAACTTCGGAAGGTGCTGGGACACTGCTTTCCGAGCGGCTAGCTGCTGTTTCGAGATATGGCCAATATCACGCCCCGGCCCGTCGGGATCATGACTGCTTTGCTAGCTGTCATACCGGCTCTGACTGTGACGGCTTTTCGCTGGATAGTCCAATGACTCGCTGCTTTCGTTTTCGCTGGACTCTGGCTCGTTGTCGACGATTTCAGGCACTTCCTGTACCGGTTTCATTGACTTCGTTTTGTTCGCCTTGATAATCGCCTCCTGCTCCCTGAGGAACTCCAGCTTTCTGAAAAGCTCTCCTGACATCCGAGACCGACTGCTGCGTGTTTGTTGAGCGTCCAACATTTCCTGCTCTTGCTGCAACTGCTGCTCTTCTATCTCGCGTTGTACTTGAAGCTCCAGTTCCCTTATTTCTCGTGCAGGTGCAGGTAGGTACATCCGCTGGTACCATCGACATATTCTGAACTCTCGCACTACCGCCCATCTAGAATCATACCCAAGCTCCTTAAACCGTTTACATTGCTATAGAGTCGAATAACGCTCTTTGTATTCCATACATTCTTTGCCAATAACCTTTGAGGACATTTCGTTGTTTGTAGCGGCGTACGACGATCTCCTTAACGAAATGTTATTCTCCTCTGAATGAATGTTCAAAAAGCTATCCTTTTTTGAAGCTCTTCCTGCGGAAAATGATACGACGCTGGCATCTTCAGCCACAAAGCGTAGCCATAAACTCCATAAGTCCAGAAGGTTGAGCAACGGATTGTCACGAATGTTCTTCGCATAATCCAGTTTTAACATCGGTGGTAGCCTTTCTATCAACTCGTATCTAAATGAAGCGTTATACACGAAATACCCAATCTCACAGGCTTCCACTGCCGCAACTTGGTTTTCTCCACTGAGCGCAAGGTGAATCACAGTAACCAGATGCACGGTAACGGTAATAACCGCGACGATAGCCTGAATGATGACTTCCGGACGTCCGTACAATATCTTGAGAGGTGTGTCATTTAAATAAAGGAAAAAAAATCTTGAGAGGAGTTATAACTCCCTGCACATTAGGTGGATGAAGCATATGGCACTCAACTCCTTCCAACGCATTTCCACTGAGACACTTCCGTAGCCTGAGGGAAATCCCTCGTTCGAGAACCCGTAAAGCTGAGTTGATTAGTTGAACATCGAGGAAAAAAGCGGCCGCTCTTCTGGGCGTCCGGCGAAGTCTGGCAAGTCTTTTTATACAGCCTGTCTTGCTGCTTACTGGCTTCGATTCAATGCGTAATTACGTTGCGTTGCTGCAAACGAGATATTGGGGTAGAACCTTGTCCTGGAATAAAATATAAGCCATAAATGAATGTTCTTGCCCCTCCGCGGTTCGAGAGAATGCCCAGACGAGAGCTGGAACGTTGTGGTGGTCATGGATCAACTTCAAGTTCTTTATGCAGAACAGAAGGTGCAACATAATGATCAGTAGCATCATTCTGTATTGTGGCAGATACAGTCATTTCTGACCACTGCTTCAATATTTAGGAAATCTTAAATCGTTGTCCTGCGTTTCTTCGGCGATCCGTCGATGTACGATCATCATAAAGAATATTTATGTTACGAATCCGGATTGCTGATCTGTGATGATGTTTCACTCTCAAGCTCCTGTAGCAAGCTTTACTTCTGCTCCAAATACTGCAATTGACACTTTTTCTCTTCTTAGAGTTCAGCTCAGGGTGTATTCACCTTGATTCAGCTGTTCAATTTTCCTGTTTCCGCTACGCCTACTTGATTTTTCTTATGCTGCGACGTGGGGTGACACTTCAGACATACATTGGTCGTGCCCAGGTTGTGCAAGTGTTTTCAAAATTAAAACCCCCGAGCGACTCCAGCTGAAATTAGTGCCCCAGTGATCCAAGAAACCAGCGCAGCATACAGCATCGAAATCCACCCCCCAACGTCGCAGCATCAGAAAAATCTGGTGAAAATCAAGTAGGAGAACCTGGAAAAGGTATAGCAATGGATGGACGGTCTCGTAGATGCCGATTCAGAGAACGCCCCTGGCAAAGCTCGTGGACCACGCGGCTAGTAGAGAGTTGAAAGATCCAGAGATCTGGCCTCGGAAGTGGAGAATAGTTCTTCAAAACAACGCCTTATGTTTCCCTTCGATCATTCTATCTATTGTACATAATACGTCACAATACGAAATCTTATCTACGTTTATTTACAATTCACCGTGTGGACACGGTTGGTCATCAATTATGTAAAATGCAGATAATCCAGAAGTGCCTTTCTCCTCGGAAGTTGTTAAACTTGTTCAGTGGTCAGCAGAAAAGAAACTTGGAGTGTTTCTAATTTACAAATTCTGGACAGTTTGAGACGTCGGACAAACTCTCCGTTAATCCTCTTTAACGAAAATTCCAAAAGTACCGTGAACAATTTCATTTCAATATTGAGTTCCATTTTAAGAAATCTTATGATTGGCGGGCCTCAGCTTCGCCTCGTCAACATGGTGGAATGAAATGGAATAGTACTAAACTCGTCTTATGGCAGGTTGAAAAGCTGCTCAAATACTCATAAAATTCTGTGCTTGAGGTATCGGATGAATGATTTCTCACTCTAATTAACTTCGGATTCTTATATCGAAGATTCCATGAGTTCCGGATCTATTGAGTATTTTCTGTTTTCATGGAATTCAGAAGAGCTTGAGGTGTCGGACAAATAATCTTCTTGGCAATTCAAATTTGGCCTATTCCACCGTAGATTCGAGTAGTTCCGGAACGTGCTTCGTGGCAACCATAAAAATACGGATCTCTTTTATTTACTAAAGAATCTTCAAATTTCTATTTATTCTTTCCGAACTAAGTTTTCGGACGTACCGGAATCTGTTCCGTGACCACCGGTTAGCCTGTTCCATTTTGATGGAAAACTGCTTATGAAATTCTGAAGAGTGTGTGGTGTCAGAAAAAATCAAAAACATTAGTAATGAAATACATTTCAAGAAAATTCAATGATTCAACAAAAAATCAAAACTGATTGAAGCGATTTTTTTCAACTAATTGTGTAAAAATAATCATCATCATTAAAAAACTGATTTTTTTTAGTTAATTTGCAATATATTCGTATAATTCGTTAATTTGTTTTCCAATGATAAACTCATTCGTATTTTATTATTTACGCATCTAACGTCTCTATACCAAACCGCTGAGAACCCACATAAACCGCAACGAAAATCGCTTTCTATTTCCCGCTGCTCAGTGCCTACCCTTTCGCCCTTGGCACCGATGAGCCCCGGGTCGCCCCGTTCCCCTTTGCTGCCCTGTTCGCCCTTTGGGCCGGCAAGGCCGATGTCACCCTTTTCACCCGGATCGCCCTTCGAGCCCGGCGATGCGCTTCTCAGCCCTTGGATACCGGGTGCTCCCAGCATCGATTCCTACATCAGCGGGCAGGTAGATAAACGAGATAGAGAAAAGGGGGAAAAAAGAAAAGTCTTCCTTCAGTATCTTCGTGGAAAATTGGGTGGGCAGGAACGGCGAGCATTGATTGTTGTTTAAAAAAAAACTTTTGAACGAAAAGTCATTCAGTTTGAGTTAACTAAGAACGAAAGAAAGCGCGGCATGGGGGGAATGTGCTCCCGATAGGAGTAAGTTCGCAACAACAAACAATCGGTTTGTCGGCGTGTTTTGCTCAACAAATAATAGAAACGGAGACTGAAAAGAAAAGTTCAATAAAATTGTACTGATATAAAATACACTCCAGTCGTGAGCTTGCCGTTTGTCCGTCTCTCTTGGGACACGAAGATGATATTGTTTCGATTATCTTGGATAAGTGTGGGTTGATATGTGTAAGTAGGTATGTACTTGTGCGAAGAAATATGTTCTGTCGTTATATTTTATAGATGGTTCTTAGACAGAAGTTTATTGCAGTTGCTTCTTAGACTCTTATAAAAGCTGTTGGAAACGTGAAAGCAGATTTACCAGTACCAGTTTATGTAAGATTATAGCCAAGCTTTGTACAGAAATCATGGCATCGCATGCCCGTAGAACATGTGTACAGCTCAATAATAGTTAACGATTAGTTTTTTCGCCGTAGTTAATACATCCTCATTCCATTCCCGACGATTTCCATTAGGAAAATTCCTATTTGTCACGGCAATCTAACCACCCTAATCACCAAGTTCTACACCTCGTGCCATAAATTGTACAAACAATAGCAATAAACGTATTACCATCTGAAGTTGATTCGAATTAGATTTGTCATATTTCTGCCGGCAACAATGGGCACACATCGACCGACGATCGTCCGGCCAACAGTGGTACGGTGTTTCTCGTCCGGGGTCTTGACAATTGTTTTTGGGTTTTGTTTTTCGTTCTTCAGCTGCAGGTTTCAGTCATACGATTTTGTGCCACCATGCCCCATCGAAACCAAACAGAAGGACCTGCTGGCAATAAGAGCACCGAGGACGACCGCACAGTGGCAAAGTGCTACGCCACATATAAATAGGTTCGGTGCCTATACGATTTGGTGGGCTGATGTTTGTGTTGGAATGAGGAGGAACGGAACGGAATGTCGTCACATGGATGGCTGCGAGTCAAATATCAACCAAACCAGACCAAATCTGAGACCAATAAAAAAGAATAAAAATACCGAAACTCGAGAACGGAGAGGAAAATCGCATGTAGGGAGATACATAAGCAATGTCGTGCCTGGTATGGCAATTCAAGTGTAAGGGAAGCTAGAAACTTATTTTTTGCTTCATATAGATATTTCTCGCTTAACTTTTCAAAATGACCTGAGTAACATTTTTTTCATGAAATAATTTGAATAGCGCAATCAACAGAACAACATGAAAAAAAATAATAAATATAAAAAATCTCTCGCTTATCATCTTTGAATACACTGACGATATATAGCACACCGTTTTACGCAAGCTGTTACGATAATGAACTGATTTGAGGGCTATAAATTCCGTCAAAAAGGCACCGAATGCGAGGGGCACTGGTTCCGATGAAAAAAATATATAGTCCCCAACGCAAAATGAGGAAGAACGAAGTGTTTCATTAAATAGCTTCTCAGTGGGGACTGCCTATTCAATTTTGTATTTCCCCCTTACATACAAGTGCGATAAACTTGTTTTCTTGTTTTTCGTTGTCTATTGAAAACGATTTCTGAAAACCACGGCCCCTTCTATCCATACATCCACGTCCACATAGATCTGATACCGTCGTTCAAATTAGAGGCAGATTGAGAGACAAACGTCAATATAATCAAGGCATATCATCTTCTCCTTCTTCTTCTAGGGCTCAACATAATATTCTATAAGTATTTCCTCAGTTATTAATTGAAAGCTGGATACAATGGATACACTATGTCCAGAAAGTCGAGATTGTTTCCCATCCGAAAACATCCTATGCCGGGCCGAGAATCGAACTCACCATTTCCGGATTGGAAATCCTACACCTTTGCTCGCTAGGCTAACTGGAGACTAAAAAGTATACTGAATCGATATTTGTTGGACATTATTCAAACATCAATCATTGACTTTGACTGAAGCATGCAAGCAAGCAAGTCAGCAAGGATCTAAGGTAGACGAATGCCTTCTTTTTCGTACTTGATTTGCATCGCTCATGAGATTTGGGAATTTGAGATTTTACAAACACTGCTCCCGATGAAGTGAAGGGATTTGCAGTTCCACGAACCGAGCTCCCAATTGATAGTCCCTTTTCGTCGCTGTGGGTATCAGGCCATTAGGTCAAAGCCCGTTAGGCCGGAGGTCATTAGTCCGAATGTTCATTAGGCCTTACGATCATCAGGCCGAGCGGGAAGTTTTTTTTTGTTTTTAAACTTTATTTCCATGATTTTTTTATCTCGTAAGTATAAGTTCATCACGTATCGAGTAGGAAGTGAAAACATAGAAGTTCATCCCTCTTTTTCTTCTTTTTTCTTTTTTCCTTTTTTCTTCATTTTCTTCTTTAGCTAGTCCTGATGGCATTCCGTCATGCATTTTTTAAAGGTGTAGTGAGGCATTGATTTTGCCGTTAAAAATACTTTTCAACCATTCGCTAAGTCAGTGCAAGTTTCTCTCATCATGGAAATTTTCTGTGATGTTTCCAGTGCATAAGAAGAACGATAAGCAAAACGTTGAAAACTATCAAGGCATCATATCTCTATGCTCCTGTTCCATAATTTTTGAAATCATCATGAACGACATACTATTTGCGGCATGTAAAGCACATATATCTCCGGATCAGCATGGATTTTATCCTAAAAGGTCAACTGCAACTAATCTTACACAATTTATATCACTATGCTTGCAAAATATGGACTCCGGTGCACAAGTCGATACAGTGTACACCGATTTCAAATCTGCATTCGAACGAGTTGATCATGGAATATTGCTTGCCCGGAAACTTGGCATAGGCCAAAATATCATCTGCTGGCTCAAATCATATTTGACGAACCGACAGCTTGTGGTGAAGATAGGAACGGAAACATCCAACATTTTCACTAACCCATCTGGCGTGCCCCAAGGCAGCAACCTTGGCCCGCTTTTATTTCTGCTCTTCATCAACGAACTCTCCACAGTGCTTCCAGATGGATGCCAAATATTCTATGCTGATGACTTGAAGCTATATATGATTGTGACAAATGTCAAGACTGAAAAAAAAACTGCAACTACTTCTTGACTGCCTGGGTGAATGGTGCTCGAACAACTTTCTAACTTAGAGTGTACAGAAATGCTACGTCATATCCTTCCACCGTTGACAACACCCCATTAGCTACGATTATTCAATCACAAATCAGGCTCTCTCTCGTGTTTCGCAAGTTTGTGATTTGGGTGTTACACTTGATTCGGCACTCACATTTCGCATACACTATAACGACATGATCTCTAGAGCCAACATGCAGCTCGGGTTTATTTTCAAAATAACTAAAGAATTTCGTAACCCGCTATACCTTTGATCTCTGTTCTGTTAGGAGAAATCGATCCTTCGACAACAAGAGTTTTTAAGACTTGACGCCAGGAACACCGAATATGGATTACATGACCCAATTAGATTTATGTCAAGGAGCTTCAACGAATTTTTCGAGCTTTTCGACTTCAACACATCTGCTGCAACCTTCCAACATAGACTTCAAGTCAGTTGACATGGACCAGAAGGTGAGTGAATGTCCACACACCTCAATATTGGAGATTTTTTTTTTCTCAATTGCTACGGACTTTATCAATGACGGGACGAGACGAGAGCTGCAATGAATCAAACGACAGATGACTACATGGACTTTCTGGGATAAATATTTTGTTTAGATAAGTGAATGTTTGTATTCCGTACGCCAAATGTTTTGTATTGTTTTTAGTTTTTGTCTTGTAATGATGTTGAAAAGATGTGGAGTTTGTATGCCATACTGAGTTAGTTACATGGAAAGTCGCTCAACATGGCTTTTCTCCATCAGACTTCATTAAGACTGTACATTCCGATGAAGAAAATACTAAATAAAGAAAAGTGATAAAAAATAAAGAAAAGTAATTACTTCTTCTTTCCTCCTTCTTCCTTCTTCGTTATTCTTCGTTCTTCTTCTTCCTTCTTCATTATTCTTTATTCCTTCTTCCTGCTCCCTTTTTCCAACTTTCTCCATTTTTCCTTCTTTTTTCTTTCTTCTTCCTTCTATCTTCTTTCTTCTATCTTCTTTCTTCTTCCTACTTCCTTGACTCTTTCTTCCTTGTCATAAGACGAGTTTGTACAATCCCATTGAAATTCCACCACTTAATTGTATCTTGACAGATACGTATTTCGACCTCAACAGTAAGGCCGTCTTCAGTGTCTCGTACTTGACTCGACTTGTACTCGACTTGACTCGAAGTACGAGACACTGAAGACGGCCTTACTGTTGAGGTCGAAATACGTATCTGTCAAGATACAATTAAGTGGTGGAATTTCAATGGGATTGTACAAACTCGTCTTATGACAAGTGAAGACATTCCACTAAAAAGCTCAAAATAATTTTCTTAACAAAATCTTTCTTCCTTTTTCCTTCTTCCATCTTCTTTTTTTGCTCTTTTTTCTTTCTCCTTTCTGCTATATTCCTTCTTCTTCTTTCTACTGGTTAGTTCTTCATTTTTTCTTTTTCCTTATCTCTAGAGTGCTTTGAGAATAGGTCGTTTGTGCAAAAGAGAGGCTCTCTTTGCTTGCGCTCTTTTTCGCTAATAAATAAGCTAGTTTTGCATTTTTTGCTACATTTTACTTCAGCATGCTAGATAAAGCTATCGTCTTTAGATATATGCGAAGAAATCCGAAGTAAACTTTAGTATAGTTTTGTAATAATCGAAAGAGAAAGGAAGCAAAGAGAAACTCTATTTTTCTCTATTTCGAAACTCTTTTTATTCTTCTTTGTTCTTCATTCCTTTTTCCTTCTTTTCCTTCTTCTTTATCATTTTTTCTTTCTTTTTTTTCTTACTTTCTTCTGTCATCTTCCTTCTTTTTTTTCTTCCTTTTCATTCTTCTTCCGTCTTTCTCTTTTTTTCTCTCTTCTTTTTTCTTTCTATCTACTGCCATCTTTCTGCTTTCTTTTTCTTTCTTCCTTTTTAATTGACTCTTCCTTCTACTATCTTTATTTTTCCTTCTTCCTTCTTCCTATTTTCTACTTCCTTCTTCTTTCATAGTCCTTCTTCTTCTTTTTCTTTTTCCCTTCATCCTTTTATCAACCACCTTCTTCTTTATTTCTCCTTTTTTTTATTTCTTATTCCTGTTTCCTTGACTCTTACTCCTTTTCTCCTCCCTCTTTTTTTTCTTTTTCTTTCTGTCTTCTGCAATTTTCCTTTGCTTTCTATTTTTCTTATTCCTTGCTCCTTATTTTTCCTTCCCTTTTGATTCTTCTTTTTTCTTTTTTCTTTCTATCTACTGCCATCTTCCTGCTTTTTTCTTTCTGCCTTCTTTTTTCTTTCTTCCTTTTTATTTGACTCTCCCTTCTACTATCTTTATTTTTTCTCCTTCCTCCTTCCTATTTTCTTCTTCCTTCTTCTTTCATCGTTCTTCCTTCTTCCTTTTTCTTTTTCCCTTCTTCCTTCTATCATCCACCTTCTTCTTTATTCTTTCTCCTTTTTATATTTCTTCTTCCTGTTTCCTTGACTCTTACTCCTTTTTTCCTTCTTCCTTCTTTTTTTTCCTTTTTCTTCCAGGAAGTCTTCTGCCATTTTCCTTTGCTTTCTATTTTCCTAATTCCTTGTTCCTTATTTTTTCTTCCTTCTTCCTTATTTTTTCTTCTTTCTTCTTCCTCTTTCTTCTTCCTTCGTCCTTTTTCCTTCTGTCTTCTTTTTTCTTACTTCTACCTTCTTTCTTATTACTTCTTCCTTCTTTCTCCTTCCGTCTTCCTTCACCCTTTCTTACATTCTCCATCTTTCATTTTTCATTTTTCTTCTTTCCTTTCTTCTTCACTTCTCTCCAGGCATTGCAATTTATCCCATCATGTGATCTTCAGAGCAAAGATACTGATGATATGCTGGGATATCGATCTTAGTTATCTATCTGCTCAGTAAACAAAGTGCAATGTTCGCCATGGAGAAAAGTTTTTTCGTTGTTTTTGTTGTAGCAACGCCCTCGCAACATGAACAAACCCCGAACCGCGCTGGCTATCAGGATCATCACCAAATGCTCAAATGATAATATTTTTCCAAAGTGCTCTTTGATTAGGAATAATATCTTTGCACAAGCAAAGATGATATCCTGTGCTCAGATGATATTGCAATGCCTGCTTCTCTCTTCTTACTTATCATTTCTCACTTCTTACATTTTACTTTTCACTTTTCATTTCTTACTTCTCACTTCTCTCTTCTCACTACTTACTTCTCTCTTCACGTGGTGTGTAACAGGGAAGGGCTGTTTGCCAAATACCGTTCGGCCGAATGCCATTTGGCCGAAGGCCACTAGGCCGAATATACCATTTGGCCGAACAGACCATTAGGCCGAAAGTCATTTGGTCAAAAAGGCCATTTCATTAAATAGGTCATTTGGCCGAATAAGCCAGTTGGCCGAAGAGGTCATTTGACCGAAAAGGTCATTTGGCCGAACAGGTCATTTGGCCGAAAAGGCCAATTCACGGAATAGATCATTTGGCCGAATTGGTCATTTGGCCGAATAGGTCGTTCATGTGTGTTCATGTATTCAGAGGCTGAAAGTCTCCTTAATAAAGACAAAAAAAAAGGTCAAATGTATCATTCCCAGTTGTACGCTCAAAGCAGTCGGTTTGTTTTCGCGACGTGCAATTTTTTCCGTGAGTTTTTCTCCTGATTAGAGTTTTTACCCACGGTTTTTCTTTGCCAAGTTGGCAAGAGCGTCTTCTTCTGGTCCGGGGAAGCATCGTGTCCTGGCCGAGACCTCCGGCATTGGTGTCGAAGACCAGAAAATCCGATCGCCATCAATTAATCGGATCCATCGTTAGGGAGAAGCCAATCATCACATTGATCTCGTCTCGACCGGCCCCTACACAAGCGCATCACTCTGCATCTATAGCCAAGCAGAAACCAATGCGATCAGCCAGCCGCAGTACAGAAGCTGTTGATGTGGGATAAAACGGACTGAGAAACAGCAGCATCCACACAACAGAAGGTACGCAGTGAAGGCTGCACGGCTAGGTATAAATTTGTTTTTTTATTCCGCTATATCTGCTGTTGTCTGAAGCTAGGTTGGTCTTTATTGCTAGCAGTGGTTCTCAACACTACAGTTTTCATTCCCACTTTGTCCAGCTAGTTTTGTAAATATTTTTTTTTTCATTCCACTGTTATTATTCCCATTCCAGTTAAAAATTATCATCCCATTATCACACCTCTCTTATTATCTTTTTTTTTTGTTTTTTTTTCACTAAGTATTTGATAAAACGCCTTTCATTTTTAGTATATAAGTAAAACCAAGTAATAGGCTAATTTGGTCTTTGAACTTTTTTTTTTTTATTATTATTTTTTTTTTAGTTTTCTATTTTTTTTTTTTTTTGTGCGTTTTTTTTTGGTTTCTGTCTCTGTTGCATTTTTCAAATAATATCGCTACGATTCTAATCGTTTGCGGTCCTGAATCCACAAGCTGAATGGAAATTAATGATAAAGGCGGGGGCTCAGAATTTGAGATTTCCGACGACGAGATACCTTCTCCGTCATATGAAAACTTGATTGGAACACTTTTTACTGTGCCGGAGGCCAAAGATTCTATCAATACGGCACCAATGGAAAGTAAGTCATCTGCCACTCCTACGTTAGAATCCTCAGAGCGAATGGATACTAACCCAACTCAGTCTGTTGGTGCATACCAACATCATGGTCCTTCTTCTGGCTACCCCACCCGGCGCACCCCGCCTAAAGGCTTATCCACCCGGATCTAAGGGTCCCTTTCTGGTTTTCTTTCGGCCCAAAGACAAACCGCTAAATAAATTACAAATCGAAAAGATCTGGCAAAGTCGTTTCGAGCATTGAAGAAGTTAACTCACCGAGCCGCAATAAGCTTCGCATCACTGTAAGTGATCGCGAACAGGCGAACAAGATTGCTGCCTGTGAGCTCTTTCGCATGGAATATCATGTTTACATTTTAAGTCACGAAGTTGAGGTTGCAGGAGTGGTCACCGAACCGTTTCTAACAAGCGATGACATCAAGGCTGGCACTGGTGGATTTAAAAACCGAGCGGTTCCAGCAGTCCAGATCCTTGATGTCAGGCAAATGAACTTTGTGTCAGCAGATGGCACGAAAAACCATCTGATTCTTTTCGAGTGACCTTTTCTGGATCAGCACTGCCTGACTTCTTACTAATGGGAAAACTTCGTTTACCTGTCCGTCTCTATGTGCCGACGGTCATGCACTGCAATAGGTGCCAACAAATTGGGCACACCGAAACGTACTGCTGTAATAAGCCACGCTGCAACAAATGTGGCGAACAACATGTCGAGGGTCCCTGCAGCAAGGAACCCAAATGCACTTGCTGTGGCGATTCTCCGCATAATATCTCTGCATGCCCGCGGTACATAGAGCGGGGAAAACATCAAATCCGCTCTCCAACAGCGAGAGAGGCGAACTTACGCAGAAATGCTAAAGAAGCTCGCCCCAGCCGCTGTACCTTCAACCCAATCTATCGCCACTGATAACATCTTCTCTTCCCTTCCCCAAGATGACGAAGGCTCTGTCTCTGGGGACGGTGAAGAGTACACTGTTGTCGAAACAGGAGCGTAGCGGGAGCGTATGGGATCAAATCTACTGCGCCAACAAGTATCTCAAAGTGTCTCTGTCGAACAACAGGTTTTCCGACCCTCCCTGAAAATTAGCAAGTGGCGGAAAACCCAAGAAAATTTCTCCTCCTGGGTTCAAATTTGTGGCTAATGATTTTCCGTCACTTCCTGGAACATCTAAAACCCCAGTTGTTCCACTTTTTCGCTCAGAAAGCAGGAAAAACAATATGATCAATGCGAGCCTCAGCAACAACAAGCTGAAGCATCAAACAAAATGTCGCTTTCTGGGATTGTGGATTTCATCTTCAACATATTGGAACTTTCCCCATCAACAAGAAACATCATTAATATGATAATTTCTTTAATGAAACCCTTTTTGAAGCAACTAAGTTTAAAGTGGCCTATTCTTGACTCGATCATATCCTTCGATGGCTAATACAACCAACGAGGTCAGGGATGTGATCACAGTTCTACAGTGGAATTGTAGGAGTATCATCAAAAATTTAGCAGCGTTTAAATATTTAGTTCACAGCACAGGTTGTGATGCATTTACTCTCAGTGAAACATGGCTAACTTCAGATAAAAATCCCTCTTTCCACGATTTCAACATTATTCGCCGAGATCGAGGTGATGGATATGGAGGGGTGCTCTTGGGGATCAACAAGCTCCACTCTTTTTACAGAATAGATCTTCCCTCGATGACAGGCACTGAAGTAGTCGCATGTCATGTCACCATACGAGGAAAAAGCTTCAGCATAGCTTCTGTGTATATACCGCCGAATGCGACGGTGCGACACAGAGATCTCACGGCCATTTGCTCAGCTATGCCGGAGCCGCGGTTGATTCTAGGAGATTTCAACTCACACGGTACAGCCTGGGGGGAACTTACCGATGACAACCGTTCTTCCTTGATTTATGACATGTGTGACTACTTCAATATGACATATTTGAATAACGGAGAAGCAACACGTGTGGCACCATCAGGACTCGAAAGTAGAATTGACCTCTCAATCTGTTCAATTTCACTAACATTGGATTGCACGTGGAAAGTGATTCAGGATCCCCATGGCAGTGATCACCTGCCTATCGAAATCTCAATTACCAATGGATCGCGTAAGAATCATCAGATCGACTATACATATGACCTCACGAAACACATTGACTGGGGAAAATATGCTGAGGCGATCATCGATGGTGAACAATTGGTCGACGTACTTCCTCCGTTGGAAGAATACCGATTTCTCGCCGGTTTGATTCACAACAGCGCGCTTCAGTCACAGCGTCGACCTATACCGAAACTCAATGCGCGTCTTCGTCCTCCCACTCCCCTTTGGTGGGATAACGAGTGCACTAGAGTTTATCGAGAAAAATCTGACGCGTTCAAGGACTATCGAAAGCGCGGTACACGGGATAATTACGACAGATATATTTCTCTTGAACGTAAATTCAAGAGTCTTGTTAATGCCAAGAAACGCGGTTACTGGCGGCATTTCGTTAATGGGCTATCGCGGGAAACGTCGATGTCAACTCTTTGGACTGTCGGGAGGAGAATGCGAAACGCGGCGCCGGTTAACGAAGACAGGGAAAGTTCTCCTCGCTGGATCTTCGCTTTCGCCAAAAAAAGTGTGCCCGGATTCCGTTCCAGGTCAATCAATCGTGCGTGACGCTAATGTCGGTCGAAGTGAAATCGATAACCCCTTTTTGATGATCGAGTTCTCGCTTGCCCTCCTTTCGTGCAACAATTCTGCCCCAGGAATGGATGGAATTAAGTTCAACCTGCTTAAAAACCTCCCCGACGTCGCGAAGAGGCGCTTGTTGAACTTATATAATCAACTCCTGGAGAACAACATTGTTCCAGATGAATGGAGACTGGTAAGAGTGATCGCCATTAAAAAGCCGGAGAAACCTGTGACGGATCATAACTCGTACCGTCCAATCGCGATGTTGTCGTGCATACGGAAGTTGTTTGAGAAGATGATTCTTAATCGGCTCGACAGATGGGTTGAATCGAACGGCTTTCTATCAGATACCCAATTTGGATTCCGCAGAGGCAAGGGAACGAACGACTGTCTTGCGCTGCTTTCTACAGAAATCCAACTGGCCTACTCACACAAAGAACAAATGGGTTCAGTTTTTTTGGACATTAAGGGGGCTTTTGACTCGGTTTGCGTTGACGTCCTTTCAGACAAACTCCACGAGTGTGGGCTTTCACCAATATTGAATAACTATTTGTACAACTTGTTGTGTGAGAAACATATGAGCTTTTCTCATGGAAACTCAACAACTTCTAGAATTAGTTACATGGGTCTCCCCCAGGGCTCATAATTAAGCCCCTTCTTTATAATTTTTACGTTAGAGGCATCGATGAGTGTCTCATGGAAAATTGCTCGTTAAGACAGCTTGCGGATGACGCCGTTGTATCCTTCACAGGAACAGGGGCAAACGATCTGCAAGGACCATTGCAAGATACTTTAGACAATTTGTCTTCGTGGGCTATTCAGCTGGGTATCGAATTCTCTCCGGAGAAAACTGAGCTGATTGTCTTTTCTAGGAAGCATAAGCCACCCGAACTAGAGCTTCACATAAGGGTAAGAAAATCGCTCAAGGCATTTCCCATAAATATTTAGGGGTCTGGTTCGACTCGAAAGGCAACTGGGGAAAGCACATTAGACATCTGTATCAGAAATGCCAACAACGTATCAACTTCATGCGAACAATTACCGGAACATGGTGGGGAGCCCACCCGGAAGATCTGATAAAGCTTTATCGTACAACGATTCTCTCGGTCATAGAATACGGTAGTTTCTGTTTTCAATCCGCCGCGAAAACACACATTTTGAAGCTGCAACGGATTCAATACCGTTGTCTTCGTATCGCGTTAGGCTGTATGAACTCGACTCATACAATGAGTTTAGAGGTACTTGCGGGGGTACTTCCTTTATCAGATCGTTTCGCGGAATTGTCGTTAAGGTTCCTCACTCGCTGTGAGGTATTAAATCCTTTGGTTATTGAAAATTTCGAGAAGCTAATTGAACGAAACTTCCAAACAAAATTTATGACACTGTACTACTGGTACATGAGCCTGGAAATTGCCTCTTCATCATACATTCCCAGTCGTTGTTGCTTCTTAGACTCTTCCAGTTCTACTGTAGTTTTTGATCTTACCATGAGACAGGAAATCCATGGAATTCCAGATCATCTCCGATTGGAGTGTATACCTCAAATTTTTGCAAGCAAGTACTGCCATATCAGTTGCGACAAAAAGTTTTTCACCACCCGGTCAAAAACAAATGAATCCACTGCTTTCGTTGCCTTCAACAATTTTCGTAGCGCCGCTCATAAACTTCGTAACCCCTGTTCCGTATAGGTCGCAGAACTAGCGGCTATACACTATGCATTAGAGCGAATCGCCTCTTCCCTCTGATAAATACTTCATTTTTACGGATAGTCTCAGCTCAATAGAGGCTATTCGTTCAATGAGGCCGGTACAGCATTCACCATATTTCCTTAGGGAAATACGAACCATATTGAGTGCTCTATCGAATCGCTTATACACTATCACCCTGGTATGGGTCCCTTCACATTGCTCAATTCCGGGTAATGAGAGAGCGGACTCACTTGCCAGGGTGGGCGCTATGGAAGGCGATATTTATGAGCGTCAGATCGCCTTCAACGAGTTTTTTACAATTGTCCGTCAGCAAGTCTTGCTCAGTTGGAAACGTAAGTGGGATGAAGGAGATTTGGGGAGATGGTTACATTCCATACTTCCACAGGTATCGAAGAAACCTTGGTTCAAGGGGTTGGACCTTAGCCGAGACTTTATCAAGGTAATGTGTCGGCTAATGTCCAATCACTATTCACTAAACGCGCATTCCTATCGAATAGGACTGGCAGACAGCAATCGCTGTAGGTGCGGTGCAGGTTATCAAGACATCAACCACGTTGTCTGGGAATGTCCCGAATACGAAGTTGCCAGGTCCGATTTATGTTCATCCTCCGGGCCCAAGGGAAATCAGATAAGGAAAACATTAGAGACGTACTGGGTAACCTTGACTTGGACTACATGATTCTTGTACACAAGTTCTTAAAACGTATCAATGTCTTCGTCTAACCCCTCTGTTATCTGTTAGGAAAAGTCTACTTTGCCTCCCCCCCTCCGCTCGGAAAATACGTATTTTGTATCTTTACAGTTCTTGCAAAGTCCACGCTACGTTAATCAGCCATGAAAACCTTACAACAACGGTGTTTAAAAACAACACTCCCTAGGCCCTATCCCATCCTCTTTTTTTTTCTTATGTACTCCTTAACCTCGGCCAAGCCGCGAGTTTTTCGGCTCCCCAAGAACTAACCACTAGAACTAAGACGAAGTTCATGAAATTGTAAAACTATTTCAAAAGAAAAGCGGCTCCGTCATGCCTACTGGCACTTGAGCCTTTAAATAAATGAAATTATAAAAAAAAAAAAAAAGGTCAAATGTATCATGTGAAAAGTGAAAAATGAGGGGTAAGAAGTGAGAAGTGAGACGTCTCACTTCTCCCTCTTCATCTCATGCTTCTCGCCGTGGAAAAAAATTGGTGTGAATTTTTGGGGTGTCAAAATCGGGTCGAAACGTAATATAATCGGAGTGTGATAAAATCGGGTCGAAAACGTGATAAAATCGAGGGTAGATAAAATCGGGTCAATACTGTGGTAGTAAAGCCCATCTTCGGTTGACACCAATCGTGCTAACTTCTTAGACTCTTACAGTTCCTCTGTTACTTTTGATCTGTCCATGAAGCAGGAGGTTCATGGAATACCAGACTTCCTTCGTGCGGAGGTCATACCTCCATTATTTGCAAGCAAATACGGGCACGCCAGTGAGGAGAGAAGCTTTTTCACAGACGGGTCAAAAATGGATGACTCCACTGGTTTCGGTGTTTTCAACGTTTTTCATAGCGCCTACTTTAAGCTCAAAGAGCCTTGTTCCGTGTATACTGCTGAGCTAGCAGCTATATACTCTTCACTCGAGCAAATCGCATCCCTCCCTCCTGACCACTTTTTCATCTTCACCGACAGTTTTCCTTGGAGGCTGTTCGGTCAATGAAACCGGTTAAGCACTCGGCGAATGGGATACGGAAAGCATTGAGTGCCTTATCACAATGGTCTTACACAATCACCATGGCTTGGGTCCCTTCTCATTGCTCGATCCCGGGAAATGAGAAAGCGGACTCTTTGTCTAAGGTGGGCGCTATGGAAGGTGATGTTTACGATCGGCAAATCACCTTCGGTGAATTTTTCACATTAGTTCGTCAGGAAACCTTGAACAGCTGGCAACAGAAATGGACAACTCCCCATTTGTAGATGGGGTAGATGTTCAATTCGCCCGCAGGTGTCGAAGCGTCCATGGTTCAAAAAATTGAATATGGGACGAGATTTCATTCGAACCATGTGTCGTCTAATGTCCAATCACTACACTTTGAATGAAAAATGAAAAAACCCAGATTAATCCACCTAGCGGTGATGGTGCCTTTCTCGTTTCTTTCGAGTGAGTAATATCTACGCACTTTTGGTGAAAAAAAAGTGTTCTAACCATAACTTCTGAACCTATAGTCCGATCCGGCCAATTTTCAACAGGAAACAATGGAACCGGATTCTGCATCGAATGCAACTTCTTGCGAGCAATTTGGCTGAGGGTACATATGTGACTAAAATGAGTTAGATTTTGAAAAATGTATTTTGGCCATAACTCCGAATCCCATAGTCCGATTGGGCCAATTTTCAATACGAAACAATGGGACAAGATTCCGCATCGAATGCAACATGTTGCGAGAAAATCCGTTAAAAATAAGTGCCTGAAAAATGAGTGCGATTATTTTGCGCACACACATACACACATACACACACATACACACACACGCACACACAGACATCACCTCAATTCGTCGAGCTGAGTCGATCGGTATATAACACTATGGGTCTCCGGGACTCCTATCGAAAGTTCGTTTTTGGAGCCAACATATAGCCTTTACGTATACTTTGTATATGCGAAAGGCAAAAATGGTATAATTTTCGATCCCATAGTCCGATATGGCCAACTTTCAATAGGAAACAACGGGACAGGATTCTACGTCGAATGCAATTTGTTGTGAGCAAATCGGTAAAGGATGTGTGCCCGAAAAATGAGTGACATTTTTCACGCGATTTTTTCGTATGAATTTGTATTTTGGCCATAGCTTCTGATTCCATAGTTCGATATGGCCAATTTCAAATAGGAAACAATGGGAAAGGATTCTGCGTCGATTGCAACTTGTTGCGAGCAAATCGGTTGAGGATAAGTGCCCGAAAAATGAGTGACATTTTTTACGCGATTTTTTTTGTTTGAATTTGTATTTTGGCCATAACTTTCGATCTCATAGTTCGATCTGGCCAATTTCAAATAGGAAACAATGGGACAGGATTCTGCGTCGAATGCAACTTGTTTCGAGCAAATCGGTTGAGGATAAGTGCCCAAAAAATGAGTGACATTTTCTACGCGATTTTTTCGTATGAATTTGTATTTTGGCCATAACTTTCGATCCCATTGTTCGATCTGGCCAATTTCAAATAGGAAACAATGGGACAGGATTCTGCATCGAATGCAAGTTGTTGCGAGCGAATCGGTTGAGGATAAGTGCCCGAAAAATGAGTGACATTTTTCACGCGATTTTTTCGTATGAATTTGTATTTTGGCCATAACTTCTGATCCCATGGTCCGATCTGGCCAATTTTAATTAGGAAACAATGGGACAGGATTCTGCGTCGAATGCAACTTGTTGAGAGCAAATCGGTTGAGGATAAGTGCCCGAAAAATGAGTGACATTTTTCACGCGATTTTTTCGTATGAATTTGTGTTTTGGCCATAACTTCTGATCCCATAGTCCGATCCGACAATGGGACATGATTCTCCGTCGAATGCAACTTGTTTCGAGCAAATCGGTTGAGGATAAGTGCCCAAAAAATGAGTGACATTTTCTACGCGATTTTTTCGTATGAATTTGTATTTTGGCCATAACTTTCAATCCCATTGTTCGATCTGGCCAATTTCAAATAGGAAACAATGGGACAAGATTCTGCATCGAATGCAACTTGTTGAGAGCAGATCGGTTGAGGATAAGTGCCCGAAAAATGAGTGACATTTTCCACGCGATTTTTTCGTATGAATTTGTATTTTGGCCATAGCTTTCGATCCCATTGTTCGATCTGGCCAATTTCAAATAGAAAACAATGGGACAGGATTCTGCATCGAATGCAAGTTGTTGCGAGCAAATCGGTTGAGGATAAGTGCCCGAAAAATGAATGACATTTTTCACGCGATTATTTCGTATGAATTTGTATTTTGGCCATAACTTCTGATTCCATAGTTCGATCTGGTCAATTTCAAATAGGAAACAATGGGACAGGATTCTGCGTCGAATGCAACTTGTTGCGAGCAAATCGGTTGAGGATAAGTGCCCGAAAAATGAGTGACATTTTTTGAGTAGTTTTGCGCACACACACACACACATACACACACATACACACACACACACACAGACATCACCTCAATTCGTCGAACTGAGTCGATTGGTATATAACACTATGGGTCTCCGGGCCTTCTATAAAAAGTTTGTTTTTGGAGCGATCATATAGCCTTTACCGTATACTTAGTATACGAGAAAGGCAAAAATGAAAAAATTCGGAAGGAAATCTCTGTGTTTGCGGCGAGGATTATCAGGACATCGATCATGTCGTGTGGGCGTGCGAGGAGCATCGTGGCCTACAAGTGTCAAACAAACAGATCTGCGCTAACTGAACATCTCCCGGTCCGAGGAAAACAACCAAAGCCTATTAGGGAAGTGTTGTCGGGCCTTGATCTCGAGTACATGTCCCTGGTCCACCAATTTTTGAAAGTTGCTGATGTAAGACTGTAATCATTGTCTGCCCATTCCCTTGTCTGTCGTACCCCATTACGAATGTCTTCCTCTTGTTGTACATTTCAATGTCTGTCGTTAATCCCTTCCGTATGTCTTCCTCTCGTCGTTGTCTCCCAAAAAAAAGTTTGTTTGTCCCGTTACAGATGTAAAAATGCGAGGAATGTCAACTTTGTGAACATCAGCATCGTAATTACTTAAGCACCCTAAAATCCTTTCCTTTCCTACTGTATTATTGTATTCCCCAACCTTGACTAAACCGCGAGTCTTTCGGTTCCCCAAAACTAACACTATGTATAAGAATCAAGAAATGTATTGTTAATGTTGATTTCGGCTCCGTAACGCTTCACGGCAAATGAGCCTTCCAAATAAACGAAAAATTAAAAAAAACTGTAGTAGTAATACGCTGGGCAGGTTAGGTGACTCCAAAGGCCAACCGCTAACGGCATGGGAAAAATACGGGATTACTCTGACGAAAGACATATGAAGAACGGTGATCGGCCACGATAACGAGGGAACGTAATCCTTGGATTACCACTCAAACTGCAGTCTTTAAGCATTAAAAAGGCCGTGCTTAGCCATTGCAACCTTGTCCTAGTGGTCAATCAGGAGTGGAAGTCCCTGCTGGAAACCAGCAAAGTTGCAGAACGAAAGATTTTAGTAAGCCATGTTGCAGCGACGTAAACTGTCACTGGCGTGATTATTAAACTGACCTTGAACAGGTTGCCCGAAAAAGTCAAGTTGCTCTCAAGAGCAAAGACGCTCCTACCAACAGAAGCGCCATACCGAGGATAATCGCTGATGAAAATTACAAATCTTACGTCTTTTTAGGACCGGACCATAGTAGGCTATGCCGGAGGTGCGATGCTAGTGGTCATCAAGTCAGGCCGCAAAGTTGTTTCAAAAGTATAAGATTGCTAATGGCGTTCCTGTTCGCGTGACTAACATCTAGGTTACTTCGACCTGGCAGCCATAGTACCGGTACTACAAGTGTCAAACTGATGTTGGTGATGAAACCAAATATGCACTGCAACAAGCCAAATGAAGCTTGTTGAAGCATAACTTGGCAAAAAAAAATTAAAGGACTACAGCGCCACATGCGTTCTACTACTTATGCTCTACTGGCCGCGTAGATAAAAAACACGTGGAAGGGCCTGTCCAGCCTATGACGGCTACGAGCATTCAAGTAACACAGTTAAACTTGAAAAACGCCATAGCAACATAGCAACAAGGCTACTGTGTTTGACGTATGGAAGTCAAAGCTAAAACACAGTAGCAAGCTGGGAAAATTTGCCTCTCAAATCGAGATTCAAAAGAAAAGGAATGATAAATTCTAAACCTGATTTTTAGAACAAAACACAAATGTATTCGACAGTTAGTTTTTGATTGATTGGTTATCAGGATCTTGTATTGTAGGGTGCTGTCAATAGGATACGCCGCGCGGCTGTTGTAATGTTTGCAATAGCGCATTTGCCCAAAATTACACGCGGCGCTCTCTTTGGGCAACGACGCATCGCACTTTTTGCTGCTCGTATACTCGATTCTTATGGGGAGATAACGTTGCGGCGTTTCTTAAAGTGCGGTTGTTCCTTTCGATTATGGAACGCCGCGTGGAATTTTGTGCAAATGCGCTTTTGGAAACATTACAACAGCCGCGCGGCGTATCCTATTGACAGCACCCTACAATACAAGATCCTGATAACCAATCAATTAAAAACTAACTGTCGAACACATTTGTGTTTTGTTCTAAAAATCAGGTTTAGAAGTCTACAAAAAAGTTGATGAATGTTTCATTATACGTTAATGTTACCACAATAATCATTTGCATACATCTAAACTTCTATTAGTTTAGCCTTGCGATCGAAATACAAACCATCTATTCCCCTAGACACGCATTTGACCATGGTTATATGACACATTGACTTTATACCCCTGTTCGCCCCCTTTCCTTGAACCGGAATCAATTCGGAAAAATGGATCCTCCGCGCCGGCCGGGGCCGCCCACCCAGGGCACGGTATTCGGAGCGCTCGCGGTGAGAGGGCCACCGCGACCCGCCTGTTCGCGTGGGAAAGTGGGAATGAGCTTCGCGAGCATAATAATCTGTCTGTGCCCCCCACAAGTGGATGTGCGTATCGCGGGTTCGAAACGTGCCTCAAATTGGGGAATTGCGTTTCCGGCAAGTGGCAGTATTGTTTCACATAAATATTTTATTTCGCTGCTTTCGTGAGGCAATTCAAACCGTTCGTACTCGTAATGAGATCAATTTGGGGGGTACTCAAAGAAAACAATGGGCTTTGGTAAATGTGCTTTCACGTTTCCGTCGGTAGTAATTGCTTCTGCTTGGTTGTTAGTATAGCGCTTGTCTGAAGTGTGTGTACAAAAGGATTCTAGAATTGTTACCCTTGTTATACCTTAAACATCCGCGATGGATTCCAACTCATCTAAAATTAGATTATTTTCAAAGACAATTATGTTATAGGTTAAGAGAAAGAAAGAAAGCATGAAATTGTAAAACTTCGGTGTTAGTCGGTTGAATATCGGTGTAATCAAGATTAGAAATTTCTCTGTTGGACATTGTTAGTATGAGCTTTTCGAACGCCACTTTTCAGTGGGTTTAAAGTCGAATACAAACATTGTTACTTACATCGAAATTCTCTGGGATACCCGGAGGTCCTGGAGTACCAGGTAGTCCGGCTGGACCCGGCATGCCATCCAAGCCGGGTTCACCTTTGCTACCCTGGATACCTAGATAAGCAGAGATGGAAATAAAAGGTGGAACGTTAAAATAAAATTTAATTTTCATTACACTCATTACGTTCAACAGCACTCGACATTGTTGGAAACAGCACAGTGGTGTATAATGGTAAGATTCACGCTGATTCTAGATTTAGAAGTAATTCTAGACCAACATTTGAAAAGGACTTATATTTGAAAAGGACTTAGCAGCCAAAATTTATTCCTTATAGTTCTTTGTCTACTTATATATAGCTATATATGTAGACGAAGAGTCAGATGGAATAAATTTTGGCTGTTACGTCGATTTCGAATGTTGGTCCAGAATTATCTTTCAAAAATTTTTGGCTGTTACGTCGTTTTCGAATGTTGGTCTCGAATTATCTTTCAAAAAAGATGACATAAGCTCATAATTATGTTTTTAGCTCTCATGTTTTTCGATGTCTATATACCACATTAATAGAGCTTGCATCATGTTTCTTAACATCACGAACCACTGTACTTTGTCAGTTTAAAAAATGTAAGCTACCTCATTTGTCATTAACTTACCCTCCACTCCGGGTAATCCAGGCTCTCCTCGGTCTCCTTTGTCTCCCTTCTGACCGCCAACACCCCGTTCACCGGGGGGTCCTGTTGCTCCCTACGGATGAGCAGAAAATAATAATATGAAGCCATTATGTTGAACAAGCACTCGTTCGATCTGTACTGCTTCCGGTATGATGCTACCCATATGCGGTCAGCAGCGGAGCGATACATTTCGATGAAAATGGGGCAGATATGGAAAAGCAAGAAAAAAAATGCAAAAACTTACGGTCAGTCCCGGTGTGCCTGTTTTTCCCTCGCGACCTTGTGGTCCTTCGGGACCACGAAGGTACTCGCGAAGGGTGATGTCACGTTTTAAATCCTCTATGACTTCGGTTACGTTGCAGTAGCACTTATTGAGGAAATTGCTGGTCGGCAGGTCGAAGAGCTGGGGAAGAAAAAGTATCATGTAATTAGTTGGTTGACGCGATTTATTTTCTTATATGGAAGGGGTGGGATCTTTTTTTCTGGCAGAAAAGGTAAAAACGAAACAGAAGATAGATAATCGCTAAAAATGGAAATAAAAGTGATTTCATAAATTGTCGAGAAATCTGAATTGTGTCAAAATTACATAAGAAAATTGTTATAAAACTTTGAAACTTTGGCAACGCAGTGCATTTGATTAGTTTCATATGGAGAACTAAAGTAATGGCATTGTTTTTCATTCTTCATTCCAAAGAATTTCCCAAAAATCTTTTTGTGGATGTTCCGTAGATTTTCTCATAGGAATCCTAAAGAACTTCGAGTAGAGATTACGTAGATTTTTCGAGAAAATTATGAAAAAAAATGTGGAAATTCCTGACAATTTTCCCTGGGAATCTATCCATATAAGTATAGAGCAAAGTTGGCATATGTACGACCGTCATTATTCAAGAATGGATAGAATTTCTGGACCAATTTCTGTTAATTTAAATGCGTTTTTCCTCTACCTTTTATGTTATGATAAAACTGGAAAATCGAAACCCAATCTTCCCGATTAAATGGTTTCCTACACTTGCATGCGATTTTTCAATTTTGAACCTCTAGGGTAAATCACTACTTGGGCATATGAACCGATTACCGGCACACTGTATAGAAAAATAATGTCTTGTTTTGTTTAGAAGACGTAGGATTATGATTTTTTTCAAAAAGTTCCCCAACTATATTGCACAATTCTCAAAACAAATATAGAGAAGCATAACAGAGACAACGCAGTTTCCATTTCCACGTGGTAATCGAACGGCCTTAAAAAACGCGTAAAATAATCTATCTTCTTCTATATACATAAAAATGAATTTCTGTCTGTCTGAACCTTATAGACTCGGAAAATACTGAACCAATCGACGTGAAAATTTGTATGTAGAGGTTTTTGGGACCAGAACAGGTTCTTAAGTTAATTAGAGACCCCTCCCCTCTTTGGAAAGAAGTGCTCCCATACAAATAAAACACCTATTTCATCATAACTCAAGAATTAATCAAGCAAATGGAACCAAATCTGGTATGTGGAGGTTTTCGAAGGGAAGATATGTTTCTGTGGTGGTTTGAAACCCATCCCCTTCTGGAAAAGGGGGCTTCCAGACAAATGAACCAGAAAATTCTGCATAACTCAAGAACTAATCAGAGGATATTTTTTTAGGCGAAACGAAGTTTGTCGGGTCTGCTAGTATTTGAATAAAAATTCACGTGAACAAAAACCTCTCAAATCAGATTCGCAATTAAAGTATATCTAAGAGGTCAAGAATATTCGTAATTTCATTGGGGGAGATCCCTTAGCACCGGACACCTCCTAATATAGGACACTTCTCAACACGACACTTGCAGAGGTCCTCCACTATCTTCTGCAGTACAAAAGAAATTTGTTGGAAAGTCCTTTACCTGCATGGAATACCATATCCACATGTTGTAAACTTTGTACAAAATTTGAAATTGAAAAAAAAATGCCAAACACTTTCATGTTTCTCTTTTAAAATCTTCTAAATTTTAATCAACAATTTAATATTGATATTAATCGAAATACATTTTGATTTTGTAGAAATGATCAATATTGGCCATATTTTAAATGACGATCATGATGTGGTAGATTTTTAATGCAACTGTGGTACAAAATCAATTTCTGTATCCGGTAGCTATCCCCCACTTCCGGATAGTAAGACTTTTCATGTGTTCAAACAGCCATTCTGTACACCTGCTTTGTTAAACTTACTTCAATTCAAATGCACATATGTTTGTTCTTGCTAAGCTATTAGAAAGCCACAGAAATAAGCAGAAACAAAAATTGAAAATGTCTTTCAAAAAGGGAGGAATTTGGAGTAGGATGTTAGGAATTTAGATGGAGAGTCATAAAATCTCTACTACACACACTTTAATATGTACAACTTAAACTTATGTCTTTACTCATGTAATAGGAACTTGGTCTTATTTGAATATGATGAAATAGTGTCCGGTACTTGGGGACCCTTTTCTGAACCGTGGAACCGTCGAAAAACGTGTTCAAATGATCAAATATAGTTTCTATGAATCAGTGGGTGGGACAAGTAGGACATGTCCTACGCACGAATTTCGCTAGGTGGGACAGTCAAAGCATTGTCCTACCCATGATTATTGGTAGAACTGAACATTAGCTGGCAAAAATATGGGTGTGTAGTACTCTTATCTGGAGATTTTTCTACAACTCTGCCTAACAAATCGTAGTTTGAATTTCACTAAATGTGCTAATTGCAGTAACTTATTCTAGAGGATAACAAAATATCAATCATTCAGTTTTAGCTACTGCACCTGGTGTTATATGTCCTTCATAAGTAGAATTCAATCAACGAACTATTAGGCAGAGTCGTAGAAAAACCTTCGCACTATAATAGGTATCAGGTATCAGAACGTCGGCCCAGGAGACACGTTCCCCTCAATTTGGGAGATTTGTGCCATTGCCTTCACTGGCCTTTCTCATCATTTACCTGACGGAAAAGGAAGTGAAAAATAAGGGAAAGGAAGAGAAAGTGAAGTTCAAAAGGAGAATGGAACAGGTTGCTGGAGAAGGAGGATTCACACGATGCATTTTGTAAAACGCAATGAAGCGCTAAGCATAAAATATATTGGATAAGTCACACAATGCGAATGCATATGATTTACCATTTATAGGAAAGCCAATTATGTAGGCTCACACGCATTCAACTAGGGTTTTAAAAAGAGGTGTCACAAAAACACTGAGGACGTAACAATGGACGAACGTCAAAAACGAAACACAGAGTGCACTGTGAAAAACGCATAATGCGAATCCATAGAGGTGACAAACACAGAGTACATTGTGAAAAACGCATAATGCGAAACCATATAGGTGATAATTTGTTGAAAAACTAAGTAAAACACATATTCACAACCCCGCTCTCATTTAACCTCACGTTGAGATTGCGTTGAGAGTAGCCGAAGACGAGCGTCAAAGACGAAACACAGAGTACATTGTGAAAAACGCATAATGCGAATCCATATACTGCCGTGAATCGCATATTTGTCCCATATGAATAGGAAACCCAGCAAAGATGGGACAGATATGCGATTCACGCCAGTATAGGTGACAATTTGTTGAAAAACTAAGTAAAACACATATTCATTACCCCATCCTTATTTAACCTCAAGTTGAGATTGAATAAAAGTAGCCAGAGAAGCAAAAAGTCAACTACGCCATAGCTCCGGTTAGCGCTGCGAGGGCTGAATACTGCGAAGGGGGCCCTGGTGCTTCACAAGCTCCGTTTGCGGTTAGGTTCTTATTAGACCCCCTAACCATTCATTCGTAGGCACGGTAAGCATAAAGCCGCATCACACCGAGAATTAGGGGTCACCTGTATGGTGGACTTTTACCACTGGAACAGGCAATCCGTAATGTTATTCTTAGCCAGATAACCAGCTGCCGACACCACACGGCTATCTAGGCTGTTCATGGAAAGAAGTTGACATTGACTTTACGTCAACTTTCGATGTGGTCGAACAGCCGTAGAAAAACCTTCGCACTATAAGTTTACTATACTAAACATTTTGGAGTTCAGCATCTAGAATGATTTATTGACAATCTACTAAATGATCGAAACCAGGAAAACAATATTTTTTCCAGAGAATCGTAGAAAATTTCTCAAATTATCTGAGTATTGTGTCCGCAAAGATCTTTCCAATTCCAGATTATTTCTAGAATTAATTATGTTGTTGCCGCAAGCATAACTATCTCATATTGATAAGAATTTCATATAAACAAGGGCAGTAACGGTTACGCTTTCGGCGGAAGTGTAGACAGTATATGTAGAATATTCATCGATTTCGGAAACAAGCTCGGTGATCTATAGATGATCTATAGTATCTCTTTCCTATGCTGTATGTCTTAGCTTTTTTCTGTGTTTCAGGTTCTACCGAAACTAATCATAGTGCTATACCTGCCATACTAACAGCTCCAAAACCTTCCGTAGCACCATTGAGAAGTCCTAGAGTTCTCTGCACCTCTGTGGTAAGGGGTCGTTCAAAAATGATGTCACAGGTTTTAGGGGGGAAGGGGGTCCAAGATTTTGTGACAGTACATGTACTAGGTATACAAAAAAGCGGGACAGAGGGGGGAGGGGGTCTAGAAATCCCAAAAAGTAGTGAACGTCATATTTGAATCGCTCCTAACAGATGCAGCTCTCTGTGGTCACGGGTGGTGATACTACTCTCATGCCATAGTCCAGGCTTGTAACACCCACGAATTTTTGCGAATCACTTAAATGCAATGCTAATACCATAACTGTTGCCCAAACTGGCATTTTCTATTTGTCCTACCCACGACTCGCAACGTGGATGCGCCTCTGAATCATCAATGATCCTTTTTTGTGTATTCTCGATCGGTAGCTTGATAAGAAACATATTTTGAGCTTTTAGTGGAATTTCTGTACTAGTCATACGACGCTCGCAAATAACTTCACCACTACGACGAGATGAAAAGGTGTATGAGACACGGTGTAAACATCTTAGAGCATTCAATATTATTTTGTTCTGCCCTATGCGGTTGTAAAGAAAATAATTAACCCTTATGTGAGTGACGGGGTACCCGGGTACCCATTCTGATATTGAAAGTTAAATAACTTGTTGTAGATAAGTTCAAATACTTTAAAACTTTCTGACATCTCATAGAATGTTGAGACGAAGCGATGGACAAAGTTTGAGGTCCAGGTTGCGATTAGAGCGCATATAAGGGGTCGAAAACTATTTATACCCCTTAAACGGGTGACGGGGTACCCGGGTACCCAATCATATAACAGAGGGACTGTATTTTTATATGAGTGTTTGATTATATGAATCATTGCGTATGTCACTGGGACAAAGGCTGCTCAAGTGCATGTACATATTTTTGGAGGTGTGTGTGTGTTTTAGAGGCCAACGGGTGGCCACCTGGAATATCCGGAACATCCGTAAAAATGATCAATTCGTAAATTCCATCGTACAGCGACGGGATTTTTTTAGAACCATTTTCTGTCGAATCCTGAGTATGGAATTGATGCTTTGACCCACTTCCGGCCTTTATGTCCACTGGGTGGTCCCCTGGAAGATCCGGAACATCCGTAAAAATGGTCAATTCGTAAATTCCATCGTAGAGCGACGGGATTTTTTTAGAATTATGTTTTGCCCAACCCTGAGTATGGAATTGATGCTTCGACCTACATACGGACCATTGTGTCCACTGAGTGGTCCCCTGGAAGATGCGGAACATCCGTAAAAATGGTCAATTCGTAAATTCCATCGTGGAGCGACGGGACTTTTTTAGAATTATTTTTTTTTTGCGGAACCTTGAGTATGGAATAGATGCTTCGACCTACATACGGACCATTGTGTCCACTGGGTGGTCCCCTGGAAGATCCGGAACATCCGTAAAAATGGTCAATTCGTAAATTCCATCGTAGAGCGACGGGACTTTTTTAGAAGGTTTTTTTGCTGAACCCTGAGTATGGAATTGATGCTTTGAGCCACATGCGGACCATTGTGTCCACTGGGTGGTCTTCTGGAAGATCCGGAACATACGTAAAAATGGTCAATTCGTAATTACATCGTAAAGCGACGCGATTTTTTGAGAACCATTTTCTGCCAAAACCTGAGTATGGAATTGATGCTTTGAGCCACATGCGGACCATTGTGTCCACTGGGTGGTCCCCTGGAAGATCCGGGACATCCGTAAAAATGGTCAATTCGTAAATTCCATCGTACAGCAACAGGATTTTTTTGGAATAATTTTTGGATGAACCCTGAGTATGGAATTGATGCTTGGACCTGCATACGGACCATTGTGTCCACTGGGTGGTCCCCTGGATGATCCGGAACATACGTAAAAATGTTCAATTCGTAATTATATCGTAAAGCGACGCGATTTTTTGAGAACCATTTTCTGCCAAAACGTGAGTATGGAATTGATGCTTCGACCTGTATACGGACCATTGTGTCCACTGGGTGGTCTCCTGGAAGATCCGGAACATCCGTAAAAATGATCATTTCGTAAATTCCATCGTAGAGCGACGGGATTTTTTTAGAATTATTTTTTGCCCAACCCTGAGTATGGAATTGATGCTTCGACCTGCATACGGACCATTGTGTCCACTGGGTGGTCACCTGGAAGATCCGGAACATCCGTAAAAATGGTCAATTCGTAAATTCCATCGTACAGCGACGGGATTTTTTTAGAACCATTTTTTCCTGAACCCTGAGTTGGGAATTGATGCTTAGACCTACATACGGACCATTGTGTCTACTAAGTGGTTCCCAGAAAGGTCCGGAACATCCGTAAAAATGGTTAATTAGTAAATTTCATCATGATTGACCATTTTTACGGATGTTCCGGACCTTTCTGGGGACCACTTAGTAGACACAATGGTCCGTATGTAGGTCGAAGCATCAATTCCATACTCAGGGTTCAGCAAAAAAAACCTTCTAAAAAGTCCCGTCGCTCTACGATGGAATTACGAATTGACCATTTTTACGGATGTCCCGAATCTTCCAGGGGACCACCCAGTGGACACAAAGGCCGGAAGTGGGTCAAAGCATCAATTCCCTACTCAGGGTTCAGCAAAAAATGGTACTAAAAAATCCCGTCGCTGTACGATGGAATTTTCGAATTGACCATTTTTACGGATGTTCCGGATCTTCCAGGGGACCACCCAGTGGACACAATGGTCCGTATGCAGGTCGAAGCATCAATTCCATACTCAGGGTTGGGCAAAAAATGGTTATAAAAAAATCCCGTCGCTCTACGATGGAATTTACGAATTGACCATTTTTACGGATGTTCCGGATCTTCCAGGGGACCACCCAGTGGACACAATGATCCGTATGTTGGTCGAAGCATCAATTCTATACTCAGGGGTCAGCAAAAAAACCTTCTAAAAAATTCCGTCGCTCTACGATGGAATTTACGAATTGGCCATTTTTACGGATATTCCGGATCTTCCAAAGAATTTACGAATTGGCCATTTTTACGGATATTCCGGATCTTCCAGGGGATCACCCAGTTGACACAACGGTCCGTATGCAGATCGAAGCATCAATTCCATACTCAGGGTTCGTCAAAAAATAATTATAAAAAAAATCCCGTTGCTGTACGATGGAATTTACGAATTGACCATTTTTACGGATGTTCCGGATCTTCCAGAGGACCACCCAGTGGACACAATGGTCCGTATGTAGGTCGAAGCATCAATTCCATACTCAGGGTTCAGCAGAAAAAACCTTCTAAAAAAGTCCCGTCGCTCTACGATGGAATTTACGAATTGACCATTTTTACGGATGTTCCGGATCTTCCAGGGGACCACCCAGTGGACACAAAGGCCGGAAGTGGGTCAAAGCATCAATTCCCTACTCAGGGTTCAGCAAAAAATTGTTCTAAAAAAATCCCGTCGCTGTACGATGGAATTTACGAATTGATCATTTTTACGGATGTTCCGGATCTTCCAGGGAACCACCTAGTGGACACAATGGTCCGTATGCAGGTCGAAGCATCAATTCCATACTAAAAGTTGGGCAAAAAATAATTCTAAAAAAATCCCGTCGCTCTACGATGAAAATTACGAATTGACCTTTATACGGATGTTCCGGATCTTCCAGGGGACCACCCAGTGGACACAATGGTCCGTATGTAGGTCGAAGCATCAATTCAATACTCAGGGGTCAGCAAAAAAACCTTCTAAAAATTTCCGTCGCTCTACGATGGAATTTACGAATTGGCCATTTTTACGGATATTCCGGATCTTCCAGGGGATCACCCAGTGGACACAACGGTCCGTATGCAGATCGAAGCATCAATTCCATACTCAGGGTTCGTCAAAAAATATTTATATAAAAAATCCCGTTGCTGTACGATGGAATTTACGAATTGACCATTTTTACGGATGTTCCGGATCTTCCAGGGGACCACCCAGTGGACACAATGGTCCGTATACAGGTCGAAGCATCAATTCCATACTCAGGGTTGGGCAAACAACAAATCCTAAAAAATCCCGTCGCTCTACGATGGAATTTACGAATTGACCATTTTTACGGATGTTCCGGATCTTCCAGGGGACCACCCAGTGGACACAATGGTCCGTATGCAGGTCGAAGCATTAATTCCATACTCAGGGTTGGGCAAACAACAAATCCTAAAAAATCCCGTCGCTAAACGATGGAATTTACGAATTGACCATTTTTACGGATGTTTCGGATCTTCCAGGGGACCACCCAGTGGACACAATGATCCGTATGTAGGTCAAAGCATCGATTCCATACTCAGGGTTCGGCAGAAAATTGTTCTAAAAAAATCCCGTCGCTTTACGATGGAATTTACGAATTGACCATTTTTACGGGTGTTCCGGATCTTCCAGGGGACCACCCGGTGGCCTCTGAATACAACCTGTTCTCTGAAACCACACTCACACACAAGCGCATACATAGACACAGCGATACACACCAACATACACACATACAAACACCCACAGTCACATAAATGCCCATTGTAAGGCGGTTGGGTACCCGGGTACCCCGTCACCCGTTTACGGTGGGAAAAATCGTCACTCACATAAGGGTTAATGCCGGATCGAACGTGTTTCGGAGACGCAGAACGATCTTATAAGATTCGCATTATTTGTTCTGTCTTACGCGGTCGAGAAGAAAAATAATTAGTGCGCGTTTGGAAGTGCAAATTGATCTCGAGGTCAACGTTATTATGTTCTGCCCTGTGTGGTCGAAGAGAAGTAAGCGCAGAACGATCTCTAGATCCGCGTTATTTTGTTCTGTCTTGTGCGGCAAAGAAGGCCGCGTTTGGAGGTGCTGAACGATCTCGAAATTCACGTAATTCTGCTCTGCTTTGAGCGTTCAAACTACCTAGACGTTGTATATGGCATTCCGTTTACCAAAAGAACCTAGCTATACTCCCTACCCCAATAACCAAATGATTTCTCGTGGAAGTGCAGATGACTCGTCGGCTTCCATCAAAGCGAGTATCATGTCAACATTTTCCTACCTATTCCTAAATTGACCTGCGTTCGGACACGGCCGAGGCCGGTATTGCCTAATTTTTGGTCCCCCAGTTTTCACACATTGAGGATGATGTTAGTCCCAAATATCATATGTTGCTTTTCTGAGTAATTACAGCTGGCCCAGCAATAACGGAGTAGCAACCGTGGGTAGCCAATAAAAAACACCCTCAACAGAAAACATATTTTAAGCTCTTTTTAGTGGAATGTACTCAACCGTCTAAGACGAGTTAAGTACATTTAATTCCACCAATTATTTCGATATCTTTGCAGATACGTATTTCGACCACAACTGTGTGGTCGTCTTCAGTGTCTCGTACTTGACTCGACTTAAACAGGCCAGGCCGGCAGGGTACCCGAGTACGCGAGTACTCACAAATCTAAAATGCTTATATCTCAGGCAATTTTCAACCGATCTACATAATTTCTAGCTGTGCAATGTTTTGATTTCATTTTCATTGCCGCTTTATGTTACCGATCAACCATTTTACATGTATTCAATGGTGACATAAAAAATATCTTGAACAAAAATTCATTTTGTATTGCTGAAAATTAAAAAGTCTACGTGGACAGAGGGGAAGAAGTGTAGACGGGCTAGTTAGATGATATTGATTGTTGATTTCGGTAGGTATTCCGCAATATGGGTATCAAACTTCTAGAAATTTCATCAGCAGATTGATCTTTATGGTTTTGAGTCCATCAGAAGTGCAAACCTTCGATTGGCAATTCCAGAACAGGTTCCTTGAGGGGTCATAAGTGGCCTAAGACATTTTTTAATGAAACATCATCAATATGGATATCAAACTTCTTGAAATAATCTCAAGCGCATGTTCTTGATGACCCTGTGTTCACCAGTTAAGTTGACTCCGGAGTGTTTATTCCGGAATAGGTTCCAAGATGGGTCATGAGTCGTTTTAAACAATTTTTTAATGGTCCAGAAAACTGCAACTATTCTTGAAATCGATTTTCTAGCAAGATAAGTGCACTCATTGACCCCCGGTGGGCACCAAGAGGTCCACCAAATGATTCGTCCTAGACAGCTGTGACTTTTCTTGAATCGTTTGTTTTAGCAATCTGAGAGCAAAATCAATGCATGCACTACTTTTCGGCCTTAGATAGCCAATAAGTGGTGCTGAGGAATAGAACTGTATACCAATGGTGGAATACTCACTTCACTAGTAAAAAAGGAGTGTAATTTCGCCTACTAAAAACGCTGCATACGCGCGAACCTGCTGCTTGCATTTTTCTGGTGCTGGCTTTGATCGCAAATATGGACAGAGCAAAGACAGAAGTATGACAGTATTTTGTTCAAGAGTAGAAATCACGGTCGCGAGTTCCCCCAGGAGTTCCTCCAGGAATTCCTACGATAGTTAATCCAGGAATTCCTCCGGGAGTTCCTCCAGGACTCGAATTCCTCTGGAAGTTCTTCCAGGAATTACTCTGGAAGTTCCTCCAGGAATTTCTAAAGGAGTTCCTACAAGAACTTTTCCGTGAATTCCTCCGGAAGTTCTTCCAGGAATCTCTCTGGAAATCCAAGAATTCCAAGAATTCGTCCGGAAGTTCCTCCGGGAGTTCCTCAAAGAATCCCTCCCGGAGTTCCTCAAAGAATTCCTCCCGGAGATTCTCCAGGAATTCCTCCGGGAGTTCCTCCATGAATTTCTACGGGAGTTCTTCTAGGAATTCCTCCGGGAGTTCCTCCAGGAATTTCTCCGGGAGTTCCTCCAGGAATTCCTCCGGGAATTCCTCCGGGAGTTCCTTCAGGAATTTCTCCAGGAGTTCCTCAAGGAATTATTCCGGGAGTTCCTTCAGGAATTTCTCCGGAAGTTCCTCCAAGAATTCCCACGAGAGCTCCTCTAAGAATTCCTTCGGAAGTTCCTCCGAGAATTCCTCCGGGAGTTCCTCAAGGAATTCCTCCCTGAGTTCCTCCAGGAATTCCTCCGGGAGTACCTTCAGTTCCCCCAGGAATTCCTCCGGGAGTTCTTTCAGGAATTTTTCCAGGAGTTCCTCCAAGAATTCCTCCATAAGTTCTTCCAGGAATTCCTCCGGAAGTTCCTTCCCCTCACTAGATGGAGAAACTGGCTTGTTTAATCAGTTTCTCCGTTTTTATTTTAATATTTTATTTATAAATACTCAATACTTTCTAGTACGTTAGAAAAAGTCGCAGCTTTCTAGGGTGAATTTTTAGAATTGATTACATTTTCAGATTTTCCAAAGTTTCTGAAGTACCACAGTGACCTCCCGGGGCAAAGATGTTGCTCTAATTTTGATACAAAAATTGCTTTGTGAACCAGTCGCTACTTTTTGAGGACGAATTTCAAAATTGACGAGTTTAGCGCCAACTCGACCAGCACCATCTCAGAATCGAATTCACTTGGTTAAACTTGGTTACTTCGATACAAAAAGTCAAAGAAAATATAAACCCTTTTCAAATGATGGTCCACATTAATGTTAGATTATGCTAAATTGCTTCCTAAACAAATTTTATACGTCCAAAATGTGTCGTTGGTTGAGTTTAGGCTGCTGGACCTATAATTGGCGCTGTAGGCACTCAATATGGACATGAAAAAAAAATTTCTTTGAAGAACTTTTTTACCTTAAATATGTCACAGGAACATTATTCCCATTAAAGTTAGATAATTAAAATACCTATCTGCAGAAAAAATTTCATCGATTTCCGAGATGAGGTGTTTTTGTAATATCGATTTTAATTTATAAAACTATTTTTTTTTCAGTGTAGAAATCGGGTTTTTATTTTTTGGATATTTTTCCAAAAAACTTCTGGGAATTTCAGGACAGTCCGCCATATAACAATTTTTCGTAAGTTTTGTCATTTTAGAGTTACATCGACTTTAAAAAAATCAATGAAAAAAAATTTAGCCCTCATCAAATGTTACTCTTGACAATTTAAAAAAAACTAAGCATGCAGATTGGCTTAGAAATGACATATTTTTATGCCCTCCAAGTTTAATTCGATTCTGAGATGGTGCTGCCAGCCCCATAGAAGGGTTGGCGCGAAATTCGTCAATTCAAGCTCTATCTGGAATAAGGGTGAATGTCGCAAGAGGGGATTCTCTTCGCCGACTTCCCCTTTTTTTTAATAAAAGTGACAAGCAGACGATTTCTTTGTGGTTCATCACATCAGCACGATAGAAAACAATGCGAACTTGCATTCTGAGGTGATAAACTGCGAAGAAATCCTCTGCTTGTCACTTTTATTTAAAAGAGGGGAAGTCGACGAAGAGAATTCTCTCTTGCGACATTCGCCCTTTCATCAGATAGAGCTTAAATTTGTCTTTTACTCTGGATGTTCCGTAGTTCCTGGAGGACCACTTAGTAGAATTTGGCTCTCACGTTGGTAGAGCAAATGGTGTATTAAAAGTCCCAGCAGTCTAGGACGATTTCCGATTTGGTCACTACTCCGGATGCTTCGAAACTTGAACCACTTGATGACTGTTCTGGTTCAATTTGTTGTCCTTTCATTGATTTTGCTTTCACAGTGCTACAATAAGGGATCTTTGAAATCGGTTTTCTAGTACGGAATTTCACAATTTTCACTTCTCCGGAGCTTCTAAAGGGCCACTTATTGACTATCCGGAGTCGATGAGTGTTCTATGCATTGATTTTGATCTCACATTACGTCAACGATCGATTTATAAAAATCGCAGCTTCATACTGTGAGGGTGAGATATATTAGGAGTTGGGCAATCCACTTTTAGAGTGCATTGATGACAGATATGCAAATATCGTATAACGGTTTGGTTGCCAACACTAACTAGTAAATAGCAGGCCATGACTTTGCCTCTTTCCTCGTGGGACAACGAACGGAGTCGCACGCGCGATTAGACAGCACACCCCGTGATAGCTCGTTCGGCAGAACTAGGCCGCACACATACGACGAACTTGTTCTACTGACCATTACTCCGGGTGTTCCAGAACTTTCGAAGAATCACTTAGTGGCCATCCGAAATGAATGAGTCCTTGTATTGATTTGGCTCGCTCATGGCTACAACACTCAATTTCTAAAAAGTCGCAGCTTTGAAAGACAAATTATCGGAATCGGCAACTTCTTCGGGTGATCCAGAGCTTTCGTATGACCACTTGCTGGTTTTATGGGATCAATGGGTGGTCCTTGAAAATGATTTTGCCCTAATATTGCTATTCAAAAAATAAATACTGCTCCGGATGTTCTGGAAATTCTCCAGGAGGACCTGCTAGTGGCCACCTGGGGTCAATGAGTGAGTGATAAGAAATAGTTGCATCTTACTGGAGCAAATGGGAAGAATCGACTAGTTCTCCAGGTATTCCAGAACTTCCGAAGGACCACTACTGGGGTCACAGAGATCAATGAGATGGTGAGATAGAGAAAAAAATTAATATGAGAAACAAAGCCCTTAGAAGATTGTTACCCATATTGTTGGGGTTTCGGGAAATCGGTTGAAAATTGCATAAGATACAAGCATTTCAGTTTCGTGGGTACCTGGGTACCCTGCTGGCCATTTAAAGGGTAAAAAAGTCGGAACCCCTTCCTCCACCCCTCCTTGATCAAAACTTCAAAACAATCGAGGATCTGACAGAGTTTCAACGTCTTGTTACGAAAAATCATTCAGATATCGTGAATTGAATTCCGAAAAGGTACCCGGGTATCCAGTCGGCCACATAAGGGTTAAACTATGGTGAGTAAGGAATACTTTATTTCTAACAGATGGTAAACCGAATGAAATATTACATGGCCTAAATCATTTAGGGAAGATCCATAAAGTACGTCACGCAAAAATTGGCGATTTTCAACACCCCCTCCCCCCCTCGTCACACTATTTGTACTAAAACTCTCAAATTTTTGTATGAGTCGTCACGCTGCTCGGAACCCCCCCTCCCCCCTAGGAGCGTGACGTACTTTGTGGATGGCCCCTTAGGTAAAACTGCTTCAATGCAGTTATGCTGGGAATCGAGTTAGAAACCCTACATATAACATGAATTCGGCAACATCATACGATAATAGATAGATCGATTTGAGCTAATGTGTATATTTTCACTTCATTAGTTATTGCACGGAAACAAATATGTTGAAACTGGAAAATGAAAACATCATTCTGGAGAACCGATTTATTAGCAGTATTCTAATGAAATTATGAACGCACAAAAATGTTTTTAAAATTTAATTAATTTTGGGCGAGACAAAGTTGGCTGGGTCAGCTAGTTTCTTATAATTTTCCGTGAACACTCCGAAGAATTTCTCGTGGAATTTCCGAAGATCTTCTAGTGGAAATTTAGAGAATTTCCAATGAAAATTCGGTTGAATTTCTTGTGAAAATATTTTTGAAGGCTCCCACGGAAATTCCAATTTAAACGGATGGAATTCGGTTGCGAAAAGTTCATAATTGGATCATCCGTGAAATGAAATATCGCTAGAAGCTAATTACATTAGCGTATTGAATTACTGATTAATTAGCATCTGAGGGAAGAAAAAAAAATAACAATATCCTTCAACAACGTTAGGAGCGAGCCCTAGCAGCATGCGGATCTGCTGGAAGTCATCGCTGCCACCACAATTTTGTGACCACTTTTCAAAGAAGATGCTGCTTTCTCATTGGGGTTAGGAAGACCGTTGAGGTACAAAAAGGACAAAGGTTGTCTGAACAGAAAGTCAAAAGACAATAGTTCGAAAAGGGAAAATATGTGAAAAGAGATGATAAAAACACTAGAAAATTCTAGAATCATTAAATACACATTGCAACATCAAAATGTGTTTTTAGATCAACTATTTATCGAAATTATCAATTCCAGGTTCTAGGGATTTTTTTTTTCCAAATAAGGTGGGATGATTTCTGAACTGGGGGATACTATTTTTTGGTACGACAATCGCACAATTCATATGAGAAGAAATTTACAAACACTGTCTAAAAAACTATCCCCATATAAACATTCATTTTATCACGAAAGTTTTTTTTTTACAAAACAGCAAGTTATTGTCAATGCAAGTGAAATAAGTTACAAAATAGTCTATAATTTCCCATTCGACCTTTTCTATTTCGTGTTTTTTTCCTACTACCTTTTGTCAAAGGAACTTTTGCCAAAGACTCCTCTCATTTGCTAATGAACAGTCATAAATAAAGTGTTGCTCGCAAATGGCGCTGCAGTGTTCTGCACATATGGAAAATAATGAGAACGATGAAACGTAAAATCGCACAATAAACAAAACAACACCGAATTAGCCAGTGGGAGGATGCTGTCTTGGCCAAACTATTTCTGGGACGTACAGAGCACATGATATATTTTATTTCATCTCTTAATTACCTGGGATAATCTCTTCTGATCAGATTAAATTGCCATCGGCAGCCGCATAGCAGAGGGAGGGGAAAGCAGAGAGAAATTGAATTTTAATAAACTATGACTACCGGAAGCGAAGCACTCTGTCTTGTTCGGTGCTGGGACGCCAGTGCCAATAACAACAACGGTCGGTCGGTCGGTCGGTGGCATTGGCTTCATTGAACGCACTCACATATTGTTCGTTGGACCGGGTTCTAGCAGCTAACTAGCAGAGAACACTTACCGCATCGTCGCCGGATCCTTCGTCGAGTAAACCGGGCCCTCTGGGACCGGCAGCCCCGGGTGGCCCCGGAGGTCCTGGCGGACCATGGGGACCCGGTGGTCCCGGAGGCCCTCGTATAGCATCGCCTGGTGGCCCCTTGGGCCCTCGCTCGCCCTTCTCGCCCTTGGACCGGTAGCCGTACTCCGGTGGGGGTGGTGAAATCATCGGCAGATCGAACGAATCATCATCGTCTCCACTAGACTGTAAGGAAGAGTGAAAATAGAGAAAAAGGACGGGATTTAGTTCATATGTTACCTTAGAAGCAATGATAAGGAAGGGGATTATATTCAGGCAAGCTTGAAATACGTTCAGTAAAACAATTGTCACCGTATCAAATTTCAATACCTATGTTCAACAGCATTTTTGATGAATATAAATAATTGAACGAGCAGAAGCCGCAATAAATTAGAGCGCATTTTCAAAAATATACATTGCAAACAATTTCAATTCGCTTGTGCGTGTAAATAGATTGCTCGTTTCCCTGCGCCAGGCCAGCAAACGGCTCCAGCTCCCCAATTTCGCGGAAAACATCAAAAGAGCAAGCAGCAGCGCAGCTGTCCTGGAGCAGCATAGCTGCGGATCCCCGGATTTAATTAGGAAATTAGCAGCGAAAATTGTGGATCTAATTTACCGCTAATTTAATCCCGTTTCGATTCCTGGTGCACTGGAAGCAGACTTTGACCAGCGAGCTCACCGAATTTCCGAGTTGAGCAGAAAGTTCCTCCTGTTGATTAGCTGATGGTTGGTTGTTTGTTCTGCTCAAGCAAGCGAATCCACTTCGTCGCGCGGGCTAATGCTGTTTTTTAGCCGCTTAGCTGGTTGGCTGGGCCATGAATTTTTAATCGATTTTTAATCAGATGCCCCCACCCTCAATTTGATTACACTCCAAGGGTGTAGGATTCCACGCATTTTGTTTTTATTCGACGCGATCTATCTCGTTCAATTAAAAGTCTCAACAAGTTCCAACGGTTTATCGATGCTGATGTTGGCGTCTTTGCCACTTAGTTGCTTTTATTTACGTTTAATTTTTAATCATTTAATTTTATGCTTGAGTAATTCCAATGTTTGCAGTGTATAAAAAGTTATCTGTTTAAATAAATTTAAATTTCGTACGTAGAATCCACCGAGCAGAGGAGGGATGTTTGATGCTGCGCTATCTAGTCAAGTAAGTAATGTTATTCTTAGTTTTCAGTGCTTAGTGCTTGGTTTTCAAAGATTAAATCAATACAAGTGATCGAATTTAACCTAGCTTAGAGCCAAAACTTCAACACTTTTTGATAATCAAAAATAAGTATGCAAGATGTCGAACGAAACACAAAACACGCAAAGAATCCTTCGAGTTCAAAGAGACTCGGAAAACATGAAGGATTCTTACCTTGATTATGTTTGGGATATTGAAAAATATTTTCAAACCCATTATCAAGACTACTTTGAACATTTGTTGCCAGATATCGAACGATTTCAAATAACCAAATTCGTCCATTCTCTTCGATAAGAAAAAAAAACACAACCCTACAGCACCAATCTTCTTCCTCTCAAAGGATCGGGCAATTATCTCGGAAATGGAGGAAAGGATCAACTTTGATTGGAGTCGTAAGCCTTTATGCTTTGAAAAACCTCGTAATAAATCTTATCCCGCAGCACGTTGTTGAACTCGAATCGATATCCATCAGTTCTGTCGTCTTCTATTAACAGCGATGCCGAGCAATGGTGAATAAGAAAATGTATAACGATAACAAGCGCGCCATCAAAAGTACAAATCATTATTACGAGCTGCCAAACGGCATTGAAAGGGACACGGATTACGC
This sequence comes from Armigeres subalbatus, assembly GCF_024139115.2. NCBI lineage: Eukaryota > Metazoa > Arthropoda > Insecta > Diptera > Culicidae > Armigeres > Armigeres subalbatus. The sequence goes on from NC_085140.1 coordinate 31,630,721, forward strand.
GCGAATCGATTAGGAAAATTGACATTAATCCTTATTGGCAGTCACCATCATCGTCATAATCATCATCATCATCATCATCACCATCATCACCATCGTCGCCATCAAAGGAAGCAACAGCGGAATGGGAAAATCGTTTCAAACGAAAGAATTAAAATTGTCGCCTTTTCATGTTGTCGGTTCTACTCCATTTCAAAATTTCTCGCTGTTTAGGGTGGGGCAAAATGATTTATGGATTTCCTGATATACCAATTTAAACAACATGTTTTTCATCGAGTTTTTTTCCGGAATTGTATAAATAAACGCTTTGAACATATTTCCAAAAACTATTAAACTTACTTAAAAACCTATTTAAAAGTTTCTTTCGAGCATTGGATTTATTTGACAGGCACTGTCGTGTAAAACACTCTACGGAGCCGAAATTTTTATGCTATTCTCAATCGATATCATTATTATTAGCAATTAGTAGAAGAAGAGCTAGTTAAAAGTTAACGCCAAACCGTAAACAAAAAAACACCCTAATGCTCTTTTTCTTTCCAGAAAAGAAACGAAACAGGAACAAAGTCTCGCCAACATCATCAAACGCCAAGCAAAACAGTGCACAAACGATGAAGCTCCCGATAGCTTGCCACATTCCGGCCCGAATATGACGAAACACAGCAGACACAAAATTGCCAATTAAAAATGGTAGCTGTTCGGATTTCAGTGAGAGGATTGTGCCGCCTTTGTATCACTCAGCACGTGAAAAGCGATTCATTCCGAATAGCAGTGGAAAATTAAGACGACTGTGAAAAATCGTTATCGAAATAACTCGCTCCGGTGGACTTGAGGATTAATTCCGATGCTTCTCATATTTTGTTTGTCCTCCCCTCATCAGCAGAACGTGGAAAACTACGCAACACTATGCATGGAAGAGCCTGAATGGGTGTTGTTCTTGACACGAGCAAACATTGGACGAAATTGGTCCCATGGGAATTAAGGGTTATTCGGAATTGGGATAAACAAATTTCTCATAGGCCCTTGGTAGTGGGACGGCAGGGAGTAACGGAGGCGTATAATGAGAGGAGCCAACTTAAACAACACGCACCGGAAAATGTGTGTTTGCTCAGCACGGGGTTGGGGTGGATGAGCATAATTAAAAATTAAACAACAACATGGAGAAGCTTCGTGATCCATTGTGACCGATTGTAAAAAAAAATCGAGTAAACACATATAATGAGATTATTTTGTTTCCAGGTACATTACATGTGCTAAATACAGATACTTAAATTGTAAATAATGCTATTCAATAGTGGACAAGTAAATCTATTCTATTTTAAAGTTTTTTTTTTTCAATCGATCAATGGTTGTAGGATTATTTACAATGCTTTTTTTTATCATTACCAGCGGCGCCAGCTATTGTTATTTAATGAGGCATCATTGAGAGCACGAACAATAGACTTTTAGAACAATGTTGTTATTGTATTTGTGATGCTGCATCTCTGCCTCCGCCTTTCATAAGAACGAAATAATCACTTTTTACCTCTGGATATAAAGGCGTTCACCCAATACTTGAGCAAAACCGTCAAAGACGAGCAAAGTCCATTTAATATTTGAAGGACATGGAGCCGAGATTCATAATTTTGATTCACAAACCGAATATAAATCCTGTTAAAAATCCGAACACAAAGTTCATTTCATACAATTTAATTTGTGAACACAGCCGGTTTAACTGAGCAATAAGCAGCTACCAAAAAAAATTAACTTATGTTGTTTTAAGGGGCCAACAAGAAAAATTCGGTAAATTCTAAGGATTTTCAAAACATTCTTTAACAAATCCGAGTAGTTTCAAAGTTTTTTTTTCATTTTGATATTTATTTTTAATATCCCCTTTCCCTTGGATTTTCGAAGACCAGTAGGACATTATTTATATTAAATATTTATAATGGCCTAGCCTAGAAAAAAATCATTGTCTCCTATGCAAGCGGATTTTTTTTTGCCTTTTCATAAGAGAAGAAGGGGAATGTGGGGTTTGAGTGAGTTGCCATCAGTCTGTGATTATAGATTAACACCTCAGCGTGTCAATTTGTGAGCAGCAAGCCATAACTCGTCTCTTCTTCAGTACAATCAAAACTAAATGCCTATATTCCGGAAAGGAAATTAATTACTATGTCTGAAACTCGATATGTGCTATTGCACAACATGAGAAAGATTTAGTTCGAAAAATATATTGGAGGGTAACCACTTCCTTCGGTGAGGTTTGATCCCACGAAACCAGTACGCTAGACAGGTGCTTTCCCTACTAAGCTACGAAGGACCTCCATCGTGGCATTGCACAAAACAATGCGTGTGAAAGAGTTGGTTTTAAAAATAGTTTGGGGAACTCGGCTGAAGAGCATTGTCCTGAACAAGGGTGTACCTACCAAGTGCCAAATGTAGAGAACGATCAAGCTCATCTACGAAACATTTGCAACGGGGTCCGACGAAGTATAATAGCGACCAAGACGAAGGTAGCGTCGCTAAAGCCATTATCAATCCCACGGCTGAAGGTGTAAGTGGCTCTTTTTGGAACTACCTGAAAGGCGTTGACAATTACAATCTCAGCATGATTCCTTTGTATAGATTCTTCAATAGTATGGTCGTGGCTGACATCTGAGGCGCAACGATTTCATACAATTTTTGGCTTTCGAGTCGCGCAGATGTTATCCATTACTACCATCAACGATTGGCGAAAGATTCAGTCCAAACTGAGTGCGAGTGATTAAGCGACGAAATGGAAAGAAGAACTGAGCTTCAACCCAGCGGACTGGTGGTATATCGGACCCGGTTTCTTAGCTGATTCGGAGGCGATCTGGCTGAGGCTCACCAGCTGTTCAGATAACAGGACCAACTTTGTTGGCGCGAGCAATATGTTGAAGGAACAGTTGCGATCTATAAACGAAAGTTGTGAAACGACTTATACGAATTTGAAACCTTTTCCAAAGTTTTCAAACTTATTTTCAAAATTTTGTGAACTTTTAATTTGAAAATAATTAGATATGTATTTAAAAGTAAATTTCCTCATGCAATATAATGATTTTAATTATATAAAAAACGTTCAATTTGAATCTAAATAAACGGAATTCGTTCACGAATCACATGCAGTAGATAGACTCAATATTGCTCCACTGTAATCCACACCAAAATCCAACTGCTCGAAACAACGGAGCGGACAAATATCCGAACCCGATGATCGTTTGGTGAGGTGGACTGAGCTATAAAAGCCCCATCCCAAGGGAGGAAAGGTCTCTTAATCCTGGGATAGCGTGAAGTGAAGTATATTTTCTAAAAGTTTGAAAGTGCTAATTGTAAATGAGTTTATCTCGCACATTTTTGCGGCCTTGAGTAGTGGGAGCTGAAGGTTAAGAAGTAATTCCTCGCTCAGCTCAAGTGTTTGTCCTGTTATCGCGTGTGAACGATAGAAGATCCGCGATTGAAGACACTGGTACAGTGATCACCGTAGTGACACGATCACATCGGAAAGTTTAAGTGGTTTGCCAGCCACGTGGTGCACGCTTCCCAGAAGGTGGAACAAGACTGTACGTTACAAAGCAGTCCCCAAAAGTCCGTGATTGCCTCTTCGCTCACGGAGAAGCCTCTTGGTATTGAAGCCGACATCGTAAAGCAGGTTCCCAATCCGGCCAAGCCTGACCCCATCTCTTCCGGCCGAACGCGCCGGTACCAAGGCCCTCCCGACGACGCAGGTCCAACGGAACAATGAGTTAACAAAATAGTGGAGTGTTTCCTTTTTAAATTAGCTTTCAATAAATGCGCTTGATTAAACCATTAACAATAAATTACATTGTGTCGCGAACATTATTTGCATGCTTCAAACGTTTCATTTTCAGATTGAGAACAGATCAAAAGAACAGGTAAGTCTTCCTTAGTGCGGTATTGTGTCGGCCCTGAGATCCCCAAGAGGTGAGCTGGCTCGGGACGTACGGACGTCCATGCCACAGACGCATGGGCGTCGTTGGTAGTAACAATTGGCGCCCAACGTGGGCGTATTCAGACTCGTTCCGTTTCGGCATGGTACGATAGAAGATTAGAAGAGGTCAAAAACAACCCTGACAACTACGTTGATTTCAAATTTGGGGTGGAAACAAATTTAAACAGTATTCCATCGTCAACTTTGAAATCAACGTAGTTGTCAGGGTTGGAAGCGGAACGAGTCTGAACAACAGCTATGCTCCTAGATGAAGCATCTGGAACTACGTGGTCTTTTCCTTTGCGGTGCAAAATTGTCATATCATATTGCTGTAATGTTAAACACCAACGGCTGCAACGAGAAGCTGTTTTTCACTTGGTGGTCATAATATGTGTTAGAGCCGACGAGTCGGTTATCAAAGTAAAGTGGGTTCCTTAGATATACCCTCGAAATGCTTCGATAGCCATCAATGCCGCTAACGTCTCTTTCTCACAAGCGTGATAGTTGCGCTGTGGGGTGGATAGCTTATGGGAGAAATAAGAGATGACTCGTTCTGAGCCATCACGCTCTTGTGTAAGGATGCCAGCGATAGCAACATCGCTTGCGTCCAGAGGCGCATCCATGTTCCGAGCCGTGGGTCAGGACAAATAGGAAATGCCAATTTGGGAAACTGTTCTGGAAATAGAATTCCTAGCCTCTTCAAGATAAGCTTCCGAGCCTCTTGAATGGAGGCTTCCGAGCCTCTTGAAGGAAGGATTCCAAGCCTCTTAAAGGGAGGCTTCCAAGCCTGTTTAAGGGAGGCCTCTGAGCCTCTTTGAAGCTGGCTTTCGAGCCCTGAAATGGGGACTTCAGAGCCTCTTAATAGGAGGCTTCTGATCCTCTTGAGAAAAGGCTTCCGAGACTCTTGAAGGGAGACATCAGAGTCTCTTGAAAGCGGATTTCGAGCCTCTTTAAAGGCTTCTAAGTATCTTGAAAGTACGTTTCTAAGCTACTGAACCTCTTGAAAGTAGTCTCCAAGCCTTTTGAAGAGGGCTTCCCAGTCTCTTGAAAGGAGGCTTCCGAGAAGCGTAGAATTCTTCTAATTCTCTTGCAACGAAGCAACTGAACTTCTCGAAAGAAAAACATCCATGCCTCTCAAATGGAGTCTTTCGTATCATCAGACTCTAGATTTTAGTTCAGAAGCGAATAGATTGATTGCATTGAAGTTTTTTTTTTAATTTGTTCATTCAACGTTTTGTCCTTTTGGTCTTTTTATCGCCCTTTATACACTGTGCTCGTTTTGGAGGGCGGGATTCAATAGGCTTTGATTTACTAATCGTCATGCATATTATGTACAAGACTTGAAATAAAAAAATTCACAATTATCAAACTTTATCAATAAGTTTGATTGGAATTGTAATACAGTCGACTCTCTACATCACGATGTTCTATTTCTCGATGTCTCTCCCTATGTCGATGGTTTTATTGGCCCCTTCAATCTACATACATTTGGGCTTTCTACATCTCGCTAACTTCTCTATCCCGATATCTTCTGGTACATGTACCCCAGGTTGAGAACCGCTGATATAGATTACCGAGACTTTCAGCCCGAGGCTGGCTCGTCTCGAAAAATCTGTTTTCGGAGCTCAGAACCCTTTAAGAGCGGTCTTCGGTATGTTTCTGGTTCCTCAGATTTCAATAGACCTTTTGAGGTTTGAAGAAGACTTTTTCCGTGGGCTTTGAATAATCCATTCAATCGTGCTTAATCATAACGTCTAAAATATTTAATTAATCGCATTTGCAGATTTCAGCAACTTCTATTTCACCTATGTAAATTATAGACATCTTTAGCGCTTTAGGGATTTTAAAGTGCCTGAAGTCCTAAGCAACAATCAATCAGTAGTCTTTTGCTTTAGGATACCAAAAACATCTATGATTTTTATTTGGACTCTGATTAACTTTAAAATCATCTTCTGCTAACACACAAATTCTTGCCATCCAATGACTTCATATGTTCTTACCAGAATCATGGGTAGGACAATGCTTTGACTGTCTCACCCAGGAAAATTCATGCATAGGACATGTCCTAACTGTCCCACCCACTCCCGGCGCCACTGCTTGCGTCTGTTAGTATGCTGAACTCTTTAGAGAAGTCTGGGCACACAAAAATGGGAGTGGAGATGCGCTTCTCTTTGATGCTACAAAAAGCATCTTCAGCCTGCTCATTTCAACCCAAAACTTTACTTTTGGTTTTCAATAGCTCAGTCAGGGGGATGTACAAAAAATTCGGGTTTCCAGTTCCCCGTGCCCTAAAACTTGGTCCATAAGACGGGACAGTATCACCGGACTATTGACCAGGCCGAAGGGAAGGCGGGTAAACTGAAACATCCCTCTACCTTGTACACTAAAGGCGGTGTAACGGCGTGAGGAAGTGGAATCTGTAAGAACGCTTCAGAGAGGTCGATAGTGCTAAGATATTTAGCTTTAGGTGATTGTCCCAAGATCCTACCGGGGTGTGGTAAGGGGTACGCATCCCGAACGGTGCGCTCATTTATCTTGCGACATAAGCGTACTTTTCCTGTGGGTTTGATTACGGGGACTACATTAAGAGACCAATCTGAATGATATCGTTCTATGATACAAATTCTAAGCATACGATCCAGTTCATCTGACACCTTTTGTTGTATCTTCGGCGATATCGTGTAAGGGTACTGTTGAACTGCTGGCTTTTTCCTCCACTCATCTAGTATTTCTATTTGGTGGTTATTAACGGGGTCGATGATATTTCATTGGGTACCGCCACTTTGAAAAGATGTTTTACTTTTTCTAGTTGTTTCTTCTCGGTCTTGACTCTTCAGGGATAGAGTTCCGTGCATCTTCTATCATTGCGCATCTCTTAATGGGCGGGGATATTCCAAATCTCCCCCAAAAGTTCATTCCGAGGATGCAATCTAATGTTAAATTTTCGATAACATGAGTAAAAATTATACGTACTTGGTTGTAGAATGAAATGTGTATGTACAATTTCCCAAGTACATTCAATTGTGTACCATTAGAAGATCGTAAATCTATCGGGGTTTTAATGTATGCAATCTAGGCTTGTTTAGGGTTTGATAGACTCGATCGCTAATTAGTGTTTTATTGCTTCCAGAAGCTAATAATCCTTCCGTAATAAGAACATGTAACTTAATCTTGGCATACGGTCGATTATCATTTGGATGGGAGGTCGTTATGACCTGTGCTTCCGGCTCTTCTCTAGAATACATATTATCTTGAGTTGGTTCCAAGAAATCATAAGAAGTAACTGAATTTGCAAACGAATTTACGCGGAGGACGTCGACGACCTGCGACTTTGGCCGTCTGGAATCCGTTTTTTAAACAGAACGGACAATTTTACGTGTCGAATCCTTTAAACCCACACATTCGAATCCACAGAATAAACCTTTGCTTGATCTGTACTGATCGACAGTGTGGTTAGTGAACCGACAATATATACATTGATCCATTTGCGGGGGTTTATGAGCCGCAATGACACTGTCTAAGGATCGAATATTGTTATGATTCCTCTCTTGAGGATTCTCTTTCCCCACTTGTGGTTTAAATGTAGAATCATTCGAGGTAAAATATTTTTGATTCTTCTTTGGTGCGTTTCAAGGGCTCTGATCGTATTATTAGCAACTTCTAATTTTTTTTTGCAACAGTTTCGCTCGTGATGGATACTGTAGGTAGCAGTCCAATCACTTGTGTATGTAGAGGACTTGGAGGCACATTTGTGTGAGCTTCGAGTCGACTTTTTGAATGAAGATGAGCTCGATTACGAGTTGCAGATTAGAGGAATAGTGTGTGAAGAAGGCGCGCAAATGGCTAGAAAGCGTGGCAACCTTAGAGAAGCTTTGAAAAAAGAGAAGGAATCACGCGTACCTGTTCAAGTTGAATACGAAATAAATCCAGCGAGCGACTTCGAATGTTGTGTAGATAAATATCATCATATTCTCGACAGTTTGGTTGGCGCGAAAACTGCTCCACCTCGTTGCCACTCAACGTTGCTGCATTTAGGGGTTAGAGTAGGTAGGCTTATGCCGCATGTTGAGATAACACAGCGTGACACATTATCGAGCTGTTAAATTATTTCTTTTATCAAAATCGTAATAGACAAAGGGAAGCTAGTGAAGATGACGAGATGATTTTTTCTGAATTATTACAGTTTCCGAACACTCGATCAGTCGATTTTTCAGTTCCAACTACTACATCTAGTTCCGATAATGATTATAGGGGAAACTGGGGTAATATGCACCCCCGGGGCAAAACGACCCTTTGACATTTTTGAGTACATTTTCGGCAGTTTTTCGATAGTATTTACTACAGAGCATGTAGTTCGGATCTCGAACTACCAACTCAGTAGTAAACATTCTTGAAAATATTCCTGGAACACCGCAAAAGCCAAAAGGTCGTTTTGCTCCGGGGTATATTACCACAGTTTACCCTAGAGAGAACAGCGACGGATTGTTGATTGTTGCCAAAATTTCAGCTCAATCGGTCATCGGGGTGCAAAGTTACAGCTAGCCAAAGTTGACCATTTTGTATGAAAAACGGCTTCCGCTGCTATTATTCTGGACACAGGTGTATGTAGAGCAAAAACATCAATTTGTTAACATAAAAATATAAATATAACTGTAAAACCGTCCACCTTACGAGATATCAATAAATTAAAAATTGTTTGAGGTAATTTAGTAGTATATATTTTTGGATTGTTGATTTTTTTCGGTGAAAAACGACACACATAATTTCCGTCTTTTAATAACGTTTCGGCTTACTACATTCAGCCATCGTCAGATATTAAAAAAAACGTTCACATCCCACCAGTGTTATTAGACCACACGTTGGGATGTGAACGTTTTTTTTTTCAATATCTTATGATGGCTGAATGGAGTAAGCCGAAACGTTATTAAAAAACGGAAATTGTGTGTGTCGTTTTTCACCGAAAAAATCAACAATCCAAAAATATATACGTTTAAGGTAATTAATTTAAAAATAATTACTCCCATCTTGTTCAGATACTTGACAGTAAGCTTTTAGGGAATTGAAATGGCAAGTAGGCTTTGAAATTAAAACAACAAAAATCAAAAACAAATATCCACCAACCAAACGCAGAGTTTCTGCACTCATTTTTGTTTTGCGGAGAAAGCTAATTGCAACAAAAGTTACTGTATTTTAATTTCAAATTGCAAATCATTACATAAGATAAGCGGAATACAAATCGAAGGGATCCCCGACCAGTAGATGGTAACAGATTTATATCAGAGCTTGTTATTCTGTTACAGAATTTTTTTATAACAGCGGTTGTTATAAAACATGTACCATTAGTAGTTAAAATAACAAAAATTGTAACAAAATCTCTTCTAGTTTTATCTAAAACATTACTAAATGTGTTATTTATTGAACAAAAATATAACTCGTTGTGTTACATAAATATAGGTAAAAATCGCCTATACTATAACAAATTATGTTCTTGAAAAGATTATGATTATCCATAATGTAGGCAATTAACTTTGTCCAGCTGGTTCAACTTTGAATGTAGGTTCAAGTTATACTGAAGGTGGTTTTTTTTCCAATTCCTATCTACCAAAAATGTAGGCAATTTTTTTTCAGCGGAAATAAACATAACACATTATGTTATAATCATGTTATGACGATCTTAGAAATTTTCATTCCTCCATCTTGGATAGAGAATTTATTACAAAATTATTGCAAGTTTTGTTATTTTTAACACATATTGATATAATTGTGGTAAAATTTTGTTATGACTAACTGGTCGGGTCGCTTCTCAAGGTGCGTATTGAACTATTTACAGTGGTAGTTTAGTTAATCAGTTTGCTTCAATTTAAATATTTACTTAAAAAATAGCTGTACGGATTTTGATCCTTTGATTTCATTATTTTATCATGTTTTCCGAAGTTTTTAATGTGTAAATGTGAAGCACTCAAGAGTAGAAGCCTCCATACTCCTGTGCCAATGACAAACGTTTCATTTGCATTTGATTTCTATTTTCTAGTGACTTTTTCATATACTAAAGTGTGTGGATTGTACGGATTGTGTGAAATGTACGGATTTTGATGCCCCACGGTATATTGACGATATTAGCCATCGAACAATACGAATGGTTTAAGGATCATGTTAAATTGAGCTTCACGTTGATGCAATCGTCTATACTTTTTTTGAGGATCTTTTGCTTTGTATTAGTCATTGGAAGCTAAGAAAGCCTCATATTTAACTCCAGGGTCAGAGCCATCATGCGTCCAGAGATAGAGAAGAGTAGTTGGTGTCAGAAATAACGGTTAAAGTCGCCTTTTTCAGCATATCGGAGTCGAGAACGCTGCTGAAGATACCGTTTCTTGTGCATTCACTGCGTTATGTACGTCGGGCAGGTTTCAAAAGTATGTGGAGGCTCTTGGTTGTAATAAACACTCCTCTTTACACGATAAACACGAATGATCACTACAGTAGTACTATACTGTGTTTTTTGCTTTTCCAGATCTTTGCTGATCTAACTGATACCGTTTTGACTCAAATCCGAACATGACTCATATTCCAACCACTGTTACAGGCCAGGCGCCATAAAACTAAAACTATATAAATGACTTTTCGTACTGTGCACCAGGATTGTAAATAAATTCATGATCCTACGAAAAGAATTTATACGTGAATTTAATTGAAAGAGCCTTACAAACGCGAATGTTCGGAATATGAGTCATCCCAAATAACAATTTCAAGACTTCTTTGATTAACGGTTTTATAAGAGCTGTGTCCAAAGCAGCAAGATTAGCTTCTATTATGCACTTGTAGCTGTCTTCAAAACCATTATAAATTTTGTAATAAATCCCCAAACGTCAAACACTTTTTTAACTTATTACTGGTCATATGGTCATCTTGAAGAGTCTCATAAAACCAATTTTGAGAACTGCTATAAGGCCGAATATTTTGGTCTTAATTTTAGCTTACAAAAAACCTCTATAAGTCTTCGTGGTTTTTAATTGATTTATAATGGCATTGCAAAAGAACATGATGTTTATATCAAAATGTATGAACTATGGGAAAACAGATGACATTAAATACATATTTTCAATCATATTGTTTCTAATTTTTTATGAGATCATGTCTAACGTGAAGAAAGGTGATATGGACTATACACATATGAATGTGTGTTGTTTTAAAAATTTGTCTTTTCGACCATCTTACAGCAATTTCTATTCCATCGAATGGTGCTAAAGCAACGATTAGATTTTCTACTGTTTCTTCTTCTTATTGGCCTACATCCCCACACGGGGACAGAGCCACCTCGCAGCTTAGCGTTCATTAAGCACTTCCACAGTTATTAACTGCGAGGTTTCTCAGCCAGGTTACCATTTTTGGATTCGTATATCATGAGGCTAGCACGATGATACTTTTATGCCCAGGGAAGTCGAGACAATTTCCAATCCGAAAATTGCCTAGACCGGCACCGGGAATCGAACCCAGCCACCCTCAGCATGGTCTTGCTTTGTAGCCGCGGGTCTTACCGCACGGCTAAGGAGGGCTCCTGATACTTCTGACCAAATAAATTTTATTAAAATTTATCGTATGTCATATTTCTCCAAAAGAACATTGTATGTAAATAGATCCCCAATGCAATTATTGCTGTCGAATGAATCCGATTCATACTAAACATTTCCTTGATTTGACAAGAAAATCCGTAGACCTCACCGCCGGTTTAGAACCCCGAAAACTTGTAACATAGTCTGCTATTAAGAATCACTGTATTACGGAAGCTAATTTTCGACTTATGTTGTGCAACAATTAATTTTACCCATCAGTTTATTCGAACCACCCATAGTGCAATAACAGCCATGTTGATAGCTTAAAATATTGTTCATATCTGTAAAAATATTTTGCAAAAATCGATTACAAATGTAATTACCATAGCATTCAACAATGTGTTTAATAATTTGGATAATCAGCAATATCACGAAGTAAAATATATTCAACTGACTAAAGAAAAAAACATAACGATTTTATATTTTCTGATATTTGATTACCGTAAATAAGAATATTTTTACGGCGCGCCAAAGTCTTATGCTTTTCTTACCTGTTTTCACCAGAAATTCGAGCGCGCACTTAAATTTGACGCACGTGAACGAATTCTGGGGCATTCATTTTTTCGATGTTTAAACATTGTTTCACTTTCGTGTCCATAATTGTGTATTTTATTTTTTCATTTATCCCTTTCGATTCGATAATTTCCTTTTCCCTTCAAAACAATAACAGCTGGCTCCACGGAAAAAAAGAAGTTCTCTTTTTTGACAGCGATTTTATGGCAGTCTTATTATCGGGCTTGAATTTGCTCTGAAGACGTTCTCAAGAATGGGCCACTTGGTCATAACTTACTCTTGTAGTGATCTTAAAGAGGTCATGTGCATTTTAGTTTTATTTTTAGTTTTGAAAATTTATTCTCCAGAACTGCTAATAGAGTATGATAAAACTTAAAATGTTACTTGGGATGTTTGGAATTTGAGTCAAAACGGTAATCAAATGTTCGGGTAACGACGGGTAGCCCGTTCACGACACTAACTTAAGATGTACCATGCGACTCCATATGCCTCCAAGGGCTGTCGGATTAGTTGGTAGACAAACAATAAAGTCGTTATACACTAAAGTCGTTTTTTACGCGAATATACGTTCAGCGTAAATTAAAAACACGTAAAAAGCTGCGTAAATCCCGAAAACCGAGTTTTCCTACCATTTCACTGCGTGAAAATCTTTTTGAAAAATCCGTGTAACTCGTACCCCGTAAAAACGGATAAATTTTAAAAGTTGCATAGAAAAAAATCCAAAATTCGCGTAAAAAAATGCCGTAAAAAGCAACACGCGTATAAAAAATCGCGTAAAAGCGACCCCTGTGTAACAGAAACTTGGCAGCAGCAAGCACAGCAACGCCTCTTAACTATTTCTACAAAAAAAAAATCTTCGCACAAAACCAGGGCTTACAGAAATCGCTCTCATTAAATAATAAACAAAACAAAAGAGATAGCAAAACTGTTTCGAATTATAACAAGCCATGAAGTTTATCAAACTTGTAAAGTGCGAAAAAACGGAATCGGATAGGCAGTCCCCACCGAGAATTGATGATAAAACGCTCAGCTTGTATTGGTGATCATTCTTTTTTCGCACAACTCTGTAAAACAAGTTGAAATGCATCATCAGAACCAGTGCCGCCGCGTTTGAAGCTATTTAAAAGAAATTTATCATTGGGTATAGCCTTCCGAACCAGTTTATTATCATGACAGGTTTCGAAAAAAGTCTCTTACGGTAAGCTACACATCATAACAGAGTTTCCATCCCGGGACATCCCGGGACAAAAAATCCCGGGATTTAGGAAAATTCGGGATTTCCCGATTCCCGGGATATTGTTTTTGAAATCCCGAAAATCCCGGGATACCCGGGACAAAAAATATAGTTTCATTTCCGGTTCGCAAACAGTGTAATTTTTCTTCTTACAAAAGTTATTTGTTTTGAACGCGAAACCCAACTTAGATGATAAACTCATATCATATTTTTATACCTTCTATCAGACATGATTTTTTCCTAGTTCGTTTATTTGGTGGGCTAAGGCATGTATACGGAGCCAAGGTTCTTTGTGATGCACAATCGATATCATCTTATTATCACTAATATTACTAATTTAAGAGAAGAACAGACATGAAAATATCGGAGATAGTTAATAGAACATCTTCACAAAAAATATTAGATTCCCCTATACCACTCAATGGAGGGCTACTGACTGATACTTTTTCCAGCTTCTTCTTCTTCTTATTGGCATTACATCCCCACACTGGGACAGAGCCGCCCCGCAGCTTAGTGTTCATTAAGCACTTCCACAGTTATTAACTGCGAGGTTTCTAAGCCATGTTACCATTTTTGCATTCGTATATCATGAGGCTAACATGATGATACTTTTATGCCCAGGGAAGTCGAGACAATTTCCAATCCGAAAATTGTCTAAACCGGCACCGGGAATCGAACCCAGCCACCCTCAGCATGGTCTTGCTTTGCAGCCGCGCGTCTAACCGCACGGCTAAGGAGGGTCCAGCAGCCACAGCTCTCTATTAATTAAACGACAAGTATCTACAGTACAAGATCAGCTACATCTATTTGGCGCCTGCTTCCTACCCATCTCCCGTCTACAGCGAGGTTGTGTATACTAGCTGATCGCCTTGCTAATAATCTCCTCGCGCCGCCCGACATTAAGTCAGTTCTCCTGAACTTCTTGCCTCCAAAACAATTCTTGATCCAATTCATGTCCTTCCAATCGACGTGTACAACAAACAGCACATGCGCAAGTATAAGTGGTCCGACCCCGATGGTGTGCCTAATTTTTTTGGTGTATCGCTTCGATCAAAATCAACTTTGGTCAACAGGCTGCAATCAATTTGTCCAATTCTCGGCTTCTGTCAAAATTGTATACCAGCTTTAAACGCGTACCCCATTATCGTTAAATTATCGAGTTAACTTACATTAAATACATTAACTCCGATAATAATTGAAGTAATTCATCTTTATCGCAGCAAGCGATTACGTTGAACACAATTAACTTTTTATATATATAATAAATTAACGATTAACATCAAGATTAGGAAGCGATCTGAAGCCTGCCATGGGTTGGAGGATACTCTAGTATTGTTTTTTTTCTTTGTGAGGGGGTTTCCATATATCCAATAGGTTATGGGCCCAGTACGATTCTACTGTGCATCTTCCATCTTTCGTCACTAGGGTATTGAATGCAATCCCAGCAACTGTCTAAACCCAATGCATATTCAAAACAATGCAAACAATCAAGCCGACTTCAACCGCCAGCGAACCCTTCTTCTCGGACTCGGCGATCATATATTCCAAAAGGGTACTCTACCTTCCGAGAAAAACGTGAATATTATTTGCTTTTTGAAGTCGTTCTTTTTCGAAAGAATTGATTCAAATTAGAATTGAATTGAGTTCCAATTTGAAATCTATATTATCTGGCCTTTCTAAAATATGAACTTTACCCCTGAACATTGAATAAAATCGTTTTTAAATCAAAAAATAAGTTTTCTAAGGAAACATCGAAAAATCCCGGGATCCCGGGAATTCCCGGGATATACGAACAAGTTCATCCCGAATCCCGGGACATCGAAAATGGCCGGGAAATGGAAACTCAAGTCTTGATAAAGAGATGATAAGTAAGAGACTTTTTTCAGTCTCTTTTGGCTTCAATCATTATACAAAACAGAAATCTGTAGCTCATAAAGCCATGCAACTATGTTTTCTGACCATAATCAGTCATAAGTTGTGAATTTTGTTTGATTCTTATTAGAAAACATAGTTTTATAGTCTGCGATTGTTTTGGTTTGTACTGTGCATCAAATTTGAGTCGGAAGGTACAAATTATGCGAGTCCTGTCATCCACGTTTTCAAGTTTATCATCCACGTTCTTATAGAATTCTTGTTCTCTGCCTTCCGTGAAAAATTCCATCCGCATGGCAATTGTTCAAATTGTAAGAATATGTTCTTGTTCTTGTTCTTGTACTCAGCGCTCCCAAAAGCAAATTTTCCGACTTTTGATAAACAAAATGTTTCGAGTTCCGTAAAACAAATTGTTCAAGTACCGTAAAGCAAATTATCCCAGTTCCGAGATGAAATTTATTCATGTTCCAGATTGATCAAGGTCCAGAATGCTTCCGAGTTCCGAGAATTAAATTGTACGAATTTGGAGAAGAATCTTCCCTTCGTAAGTAATTCTCCGAGTTACATTCTATAAATGATTTGTTCGATTTTGAGATTTAAATTGTCCGTGTTATGATTACTCTCTATTACTTTCAAAAGCATTTGAGATTTGTATTAGCACTGGTGCAATATGGGACACTTGCATGAGAAATAAACGGTGAGCAGCGCATGGTTGTTTGTAATTCTCTTTCGATTGTACGAAAATCTTAGGGTAAAATAGATTTGAACCACGATTGAATCACGAGATTAAAATATTTTCCAATTGTTTTGGTGTATGAATGCGTCATTTTATCTACGGATCAATCCACTTTGCAATTACGATGCCTTTCTTGGCGCCAACATGATGATTTCATTTAATTGAAAATTGAAACACATGAATAGAACACTGCTGGGGAAACCAGCGAGTTTGTTCTATTTGGCTCCAGATTCAAACTAGAATAGTGGTCGAAAATTTGTAATGAAACTGAATCACTGCTGATTTCACTCTTAGGGGGGCCACTCATAACTGGTTAATTTTCTGCGATCGAATGATTTCTCTCAATCTTTGCATTACATCTCAATAATGAATATCTAATATTGAATTGTAATGATAATAGTCACTAGTTTGTGGTAGTGGTAGACTTTATTACAATAATAATTCAAAAAATCAAAAATGATTTTCGTACGACCGAGTTGCCGAATAATATGCAATTTAGTTGTAATTATTTGAATGCAATTCAAACTTTTCAACAAAGCAATCGACTTTCAAGTGGTAGGCGCCCATAAGTACCTAAATATGAAGTTCGATTGACAGAACGAAACGAAGCACACTAATCCGAACGTTTGATTTATCATGTATGTATCACTAGAGTTACATGTTCTATCTGGACATAGGGGTGTGTACTCAGCCTATGAGAATTCAGTATTCAGTATATTTAAAATGTTTCGAGTTCCGTAAAACAAATTGTTCAAGTACCAAAAACCAAATTATCCGAGTTTCGAGATGAAATTTATTCATGTTCCAGATTGATCGAGGCCCAGAATGCTTCCGAGTTCCGAGAATTAAATTGTACGAATTTGGAGAAGAATCTTCCCTTCGTAAGTAATTCTCCGAGTTACATTCTATAAATGATTTGATCGATTTTGAGATTTAAATTGTCCGTGTTATGATTACTCTCTATTACTTTCAAAAGCATTTGAGATTTGTACAACGTATTAGCACTGGTGCAATATGGGACACTTGCATGAGAAATAAACGGTGAACGCATGGTTGTTTGTAATTCTCATTCGATTGTACGAAAATCTTAGGGTAAAATAGATTTGAACCACGATTGAATCACGAGATTAAAATATTTTCCAATTGTTTTGGTGTATGAATGCGTCATTTTATCTACGGATCAATCCACTTTGCAATTACGGTGCCTTTCTTGGCACCAACATGATGATTTCATTTAATTGAAAATTAAAACACATGAATAGAACACTGCTGGGGAAACCAGCGAGTTTGTTCTATTTTGCTCCAGATTCAAACTAGAATAGTGGTCGAAAATTTGTAATGAAACTGAATCACTGCTGATTTCACTCTTAGGGGGGCCACTCATAACTGATGGTTAATTTTCTGCTATCGAATAATTTCTCTCAATCTTTGCATTACATCTCAATAATGAATATCTAATATTGAATTGTAATGATAGTAGTCACTAGTTTGTGGTAGCGGTAGACTTTATTACAATAATAATTCAAAAAATCAAAAATGATTTTCGTACGGCCGAGTTGCCGAATAATATGCAATTTAGTTGTAACTATTTGAATGCAATTCAAACTTTACAACAAAGCAATCGACTTTCAAGTGGTAGGCGCCCATAAGTACCTAAATATGAAGTTCGATTGACAGAACGAAACGAAGCACACTAATCCGAACCGAACGTTTGATTTATCACGTATGTATCACTAGAGTTACATGTTCTATCTGGACATAGGGGTGTGTATTCAGCCTATGAGAATTCAATATTTCGACGGATGTCAAAGACATTCGCTCGGCCACGACGCTGTTTTTACACATTGAGGATGATGTTAGACTCAAATATCGTCTGTTGGTTTTTTGTGTAATTACAGGTGTCCTGGCAATAATGTAGTAGCAAACAATCATGGGCGGATAAAAATGTTCACGCCAAGGATGAATGGATAGAGAAAAGTGAACATAAATGACATCCTGAATATGTGACTGAAAATGTTCAAGGTAATACTCTGATTTTTTTTAATTGTTGGGTGAAATTCAAAGAGAATGGTTTTTTTTTGGTCTTTATTAAAGTGATTTTTTATATGACAATAAGTTCATCACTAAAAAGAGAATGGTGCCAATTGTTTGAAAAATACAAATATATTGGTTTTTCATAAAGAAAGAAGAAGCTGGAAATTTCGAAAATTGTTCGAGATATGATCTTTCTATGGAGTTACATACTGAGACTAAATCAAATACGATGATTGATAGGTGAAGCGAAGGTGGAACGGCGAGTGATTTCAAATTCTGCCGTTTCTGTCGTATAATAGGGCTTAGTAAATATTATGAGTTCTTTCCTAGATTAAAAAAAAAAAAGTTTTAAGTATCAGTCAACCAAGTGCAAATCGTGAAAGTCATCTCATCAGCGTGCTTTCGAAACAAATTAGGATCGATTAAAAATGTTCATGTTAATCTATACTGACATATTTTTATTCAGCTAAAATTTAACATGTTTTGGCTGAACAAAAAGGAGAGAAAAACTGGTCTGAGAAAGCTTTTATTATATAAAAGCTCTCCGAAGAGCGAATATATCATATATGGAAAAAAACTACTTTTAGCTTCCGAGAAATAGGGGACATGGAGTGTATCATGTTCGTTTATTTTCCCCTACTATAATATTTACTGTATCTATTTCACATCGCTTTGGGGTGTGCACAGGCATAGTACACGAGTGGTCGTTTAACCACTTAACTTAACTTCGGTGACGACGTTGGCAATCGACTTCAAGGGGAAATTTACATCATACTGAGAAGTGAAACGACTAAACTGATGAAAACGTGTCAGCCATCCTACTTCGTTCGTTTTTGGTATAGAATGATTATGGGATGAACAATAGATGACCGTAACCCTAGTTTACATGAAATGCTTCAAGAGAAGTGGCTATCTACCTCGAGTTCGCATGACCACTGGTGACATTAAAGTTTTCCCCCAAGTATAAATCAAACGTGGGGTCCAAGATCAACATTTGCGTTGGTGGAATCTCGATACACATTTCCGTAAGCATTCCGACAATCACCGTTTACTGACATTTCCAACCCTTTCGTGATTGCTGCCCGTGCCTGTTACACTCCGGCGGTGGTTCTTAATCGCATGTTCGAGTGCCTTCCGGGGACTTGCAAACGACTATCTTCGCTTTCCACACTTCCGGGAAGTCAACCAGCAGCCCAGCTACCTTTCTTCTGGCGAACATACCCATATAATTTCATTACCGCAGAAAAGCGTCTTCACTATAATTACCACCATTATACGAGAGTTCTTCCCTTTTTTATCTGCATTGTAACATCACTCAAGGGGGTTTCCTCCTTGGTCCTCTCCCCACCCGTATCGGACCTTGCATCCCAGGTTGACTATACGAGCGGCTTTGGAAAAAACGCTTTCGAGAGCAGTTATTTTCTAGATTTTTTCCGCCATTCTGGAGCTTGGTGTGTTTCAATTTGTTTTCAAGTACATGGTCCCGACGACGACTTCGTTGCCGTTGTCGTCCTCGTCGTCTTCGTTTGGCTCTAGACTGGACCACACTCGTAAGAATGATTACTAATAAAACAAAGTTTCGCTCAGATCAATCCCCTATGATGAGTTTTAAATGTGGAAAGTTTTTCCTTGAAAATCATGTTGAAAGAATTTTGATTTCTAGTTTAGTTGGTAGTTTCATATAAAATATATAGAGAAAAATATATATTTTTATATATAAAGTTCTCGGCTGAACCAAAGATTCATTTTTAACAAGACGGAGAAAATGAGCAGAAGCAGAAGCAACTATTTAATATTTGATTTTGTGTTTATCAATTCTAAAACTGCTTTACGATTATTTAAGATATCAATAAGTTTCGATCAATTCTGTAAATTGTTATGAAACAATTAAATCTAATGCATTACCAGCCTAGGCTACCTAGAGTTTCAGAAGCAAATAAGCAGTGTTAGTAAGGGTATAGGCCTCAGAAAGCTTTATGTGGGCATCAGTTTATGTGTTTAAAGCCTTCAAGATTTCTTTGTAGAGGATACGCAAAATTTGAATAACTTCACCTAACATTCACCAAATGCTTTTTTTATAGCACATAGCTATAAATTTGCAAAAAGATGTACTGTTCAAAATATTTTAGGTTATTAACTTAACGCGGAGACGCCTAATCCCTTATTGGCAAAAGAAAACCTTGAAAAAAAAAATGTTTTCAGTCGTTTAATTTGATTCATAATGATATTTATTTAGTATCTAGATACAATAAAAAGATGATCAAGTCTCCCCAAATTCTAAGATCGCATGCCCTGTCGGATTCCACAACAAAACTCGTTCATGAATACGCATAGAAAGTCTTCGAAAGAAAGAAAATCTACGTATTTTGAAGGAAAAATATTGAAAAAGTCAATGAGCATCTTTTCACTTTTATCAAACAAAACTCATGAAGAGGGATCAACTCCCCCCGAAAATAAAAAAATCGATTTTTGACAGCACTCTAAGAAAATCAATTGTGTATTAATAGCAACAACAATTTATAGACTATCGCACATCAGTAAAGTTGAATTATATGTTTCTCAAAGAGTCTGTGCGAAAATCGGGTAAATTTATTTGTTTTTGGTTGTGATACATCGGAAATGAGAAAAGGGGATCAAGTCTCACCAGTCTCTCTTACGTTTGTGGAATTGTGGTAACAAAACGTAAATCTTGATCAAGCCGAATTAAATACCTACTTGAATTGGCCGAACACGTTTTTCGTCGTCGAGATCAGTTCAAAGAAGAACGAAATACGTTTTCTTACACACTCTGCACAAACTGTATTGCTGTCCCTTCTTTCCCAAGGAAACTTTACTAAATTTCCATAAAAAGCTGGATTATTCATAGTTTTGAGTAGTCCTGTTTTTAATGGAAATTGAGTAAAATTTCCGTTGGAAAGAAAGAGAGGGTAATACTGTTTTACTCAGTCATTGACTAGATGGTCGATTCCGTCGAAGCTTTCGTCAAAACGAGTAAATATCGAAAGTTGTAATTTGCTTTATGAACACTCGATGAAACTGCTTAGAGTGAAATCAGCAGTGATTAAAATAGTTCGGGGCTGTCATTTTGAATATGAATCTGAAACATTTATTTTCTCAGCAGCGGTTCTAGATTCATATTTTATACCAGCCAACTGTCACACACATATTTTTCAATTGTTTTGGTGTATGAATGCATCATTTTATCTACGAATCAATCAACTTTGCAATTACGGCGTCTTACTTGGCAGCAACATATTTTTTTCGTTTAATTGAAATTTTTTATAACATTCATGGAACACTGCTGAGGAAACTAGCGAGTTTGTTCTATTTTGCTCCAGATTCATACTAGAATAGCGGACGAAAATATGGAATGAAACTGGATCACTACTGGTTTAACACTTTAGGTGCATAAAAAATGGACGAAGGAAAGAGGTTTACGATTGAACCACCATTCCTCCGGAAGTTCCTCCGAAAGTTCCTCCGGGAATTCCTCTGGAAGTTCCTCCGGGAATTCCTCCGATTTCCTCCGGGAATTCCTCGGAAGTTCCTCCAGAAGTTCCTCCGGAAGTTCCCCCGGAAGTTCTTCCGGAAGTTCCTCCTTAAGTTCCTCCGGAAGTTCCTCTGGAAGTTCATCCTGTAGTTCCTCCGGAAGTTCCTCCGGAAGCTCCTCCGAAAGTTCCCCCGGAAGTTTCCCCGGAAGTTCCTCCGGAAGTTCCTCCCGAAGTTCCTCTGGACGTTCTCCCGGAAGTTCCTCCGGAAGTTCTCCCGGAAGTTCCTCCGGAAGCTCCTCCGGAAGCTCCTCCGGAAATTCCCCCGGAAGTTCCCCCGGAAGTTCCTCCGTAAGCTCCTCCGGAAGCTCCTCCGGAAGTGCTCCGGAAGTTCCTCCGGAAGTTCCTCCGGAAGTTTTCTCGAAAGTTCTTTCGGAAGTTCTCTCGAAAGTTCTTTCGGAAGTTCCTCCGGAAGTTCTTTCGGAATTCCTCCGGGAATTCCTCCGGAAGTTCCTCCGGAATACCTCCGGAAGTTCCTGCGGGAATTCCTCCGGAAGTTCCTGCGGGAATTCCTCGGAAGTTCCTCCGGAATTCCTCCGGGAATTCCTCCGGAAGTTCCTCCGGGAATTCCTCCGGAAGTTCCTGCGGGAATTCCTCCGGAAGTTCCTGCGGGAATTCCTCCGGGAATTCCTCCGGAAGTTCCTCCGGAAATTACTCCAGAAGTTCCTTTGGGAATTCCTCTGGAAGTTCCTTCGGGAATTCCTCCGGAAGTTCCTTCGGGAATTCCTCCGGAAGTTCCTTCTGGAATTTCTCTTGTAGTTCCTTCGGGAATGTCTCCGGAAGTTCCTTTGGAAATTCCTCCGGAAGTTCCTTCGGAAATTCCTCCGGAAGTTCCTCCGGGAATTCCTCCGGAAGTTCCTTTGGGAATTCCTCCGGAAGTTCCTTCGGGAATTCCTCCGGAAGTTCCTTCGGGAATTCCTCCGGGAATTCCTACGGAAGTTCCTCCGGGAATTCCTCCGGAAGTTCCTCCGGGAATTCCTCCGGAAGTTCCTCCGGGAATTCCTCCGGAAGTTCCTCCGGGAATTCCTCCGGAAGTTCCTTCGGGAATTCCTCCGGAAGTTCCTCCGGAATTCCTCGGAAATTCCTCCCGGAATTCCTCCGGAAGTTCCTCCGGAATTCCTCCGGAAGTTCCTCCGGGAATTCCTCCGGAAGTTCCTCCGGGAATTCCTCCGGAAGTTCCTCCGAGAATTCTTCCGGAAGTTCCTCCGAGAATTCCTCCGGAAGTTCCTCTGGGAATTCCTCTGGAAGTTTCTCCGGGAATTCCTCCGGAAGTTCCTCCGGGAATTCCTCCAGAAGTTCCTCCGGGAATTCCTCCGGAAGTTACTCCGGGAATTCTTCCGGAAGTTACTCCGGGAATTCCTCCGGAAGTTTCTCCGGAAATTCCTCCGGAAGTTCCTTCGGGAATTCCTCCGGAAGTTCCTTCGGGAATTTCTCAGGAAGTTCCTTCGGGAATTTCTCCTGAACCCTAGCAGCACACATATTCCACATAGGTTACTGCAACTCATATGGGACCAGATTTAGTCACAATCAAGTTGCTGCAACCAGTTTTGTCTGACTTGTGCTGCTCGGGAAGTTCCTTCGGGAACTCCTCCGGAAGTTCCTTCGGGAATGTCTCCGGAAGTTCCTTCGGGAATTCCTCCGGAAGTTCCTTCGGGAATTCCTCCGGAAGTTCCTTCGGGAATTCCTCCGGAAGTTCCTTCGGGAATTCCTCCGGAATTGCCTTCGGGAATTCCTCCGGAAGTTTTTTCGGGAATTCCACCGGAAGTTCCTTCGAGAATTCCTCCAGAAGTTCCTCTGGCGTGTGTAAGTAATGAATTGCCCTTAAATTCATTGTAACTAAACGCTTTTTGTAGCGAAATTATTTTTTGACAAGTGAGTGAAACGATGCGATTTAGCATGAAAAGCTCCAATTAGCGCAGGAAGGCTGATCGAGATTTGTGAATGATTTTTATCAATACTGATCAGAGCAACATATTCATACTCAAACAGATGCAATGTCGTTGTTCATACACAAATCGTTGCATTCTCTGTCCTCTTTCGTCTCAAATTGGCGCTCTATGAAGTCACTATAAGTTTAGATGTGGAAATCAAGTTGAAAACTTTGTCAGGCCTTTGTTTTATTGATTTTCTATTGGGTCGATGAATTGAGAAATACTTATAATTTTAAGGACCAGTTTATTCTATACCGCTGAGCTGGTATCAAACACAGAGGTGGATAAAAGTTCTGTTTTTCCCTGCGTTGCTCGTTATCTTCTGTGGCGCGTACAGTTACGTGCTTTCGGACACTAGTTGGAGGCAACCTGTTAGAATCAACTGCTTCAACTGCAATCAATTTGCTTCGGTATAAGATTCAAGATTAAGACTTGGGAGACGGGAAGAATCAGTTTCATGGAGTAAATCCTTGGAAATTTTATCGATCTATCAATATTTGTTATATTGGAAGCAAACCGATTATGGGCCACTGTGCGCCACAGTCGAGAACAAAAGTTGAACCCCCGTATAAAAACCGCAGCATCTTCTTGGTGAAGACATTGCTGTTGTTGTTGCTGCTGTTTCAGTAACCGTCATCTCATTGCCAAGCATACCGGGCCGAGTTGAACAAAAAAAAAGATCGAGAAGACTTAGAAAATTTGACCTGCACTGACTTTTTAATGCCGGGCGGCGGCGTCGTGGTTGGAAAGTTAAATTTCCTGCAGCTTCGAGTGGAGACGCCTGGCCGAGCAACAACGCTAGGAAACGTTTCTTTCGTTCGTCCCACATCCGAGAGCGTTTTGCCGTCGCCGTTGCTAATGGTGCCCACATCGAACTTCTTCGTCGACTTTCATCTATCTTTGGCTGCGCCCCGGCATCATACGGAGAAGTGTGCGATGTATGCCAAGCAGAAGGAACATTTCAATAACTTCACGATCCCACGTGGGAGCTAAGTTTAATTAAGTTATTTTAACACTTTGTGTTTTTGTTAGTCATATCTGTATGGAGGGTAAAATGCCTTATCGGGTACCCCCTGCTGGTAGTCGACCTACTGGTAGACATTTTAGGACGATTGTTTTTATAGATAAGAAAAGCATGTTGTCATTTATCATTAATTCCAATGGATAGTCCATCATATGAATGTAATTTCAAATGCAGAGCAGTTTGAGAGTTTTGATCTCGTCATTCGAGGCTAGAAGCAAGAATAGATCTCTTCGGAGGGCCACTATTGGCCTATTTGAAGTTTCCCCCCTCCCGGTTGGTTGATTCGTTGGGTGGGGCAACAGAGATCTAAGAGGGACGATAGTTGTGATAAGTGCTTCTTTACTGCTAACTGCTCTCTTTCGAGACATTTTATGAAGTGGTAAAGTAAAGGAGTGAAATTTACTCCAGCACGATTGCCATTTCGATGGTGGTGCTATGAAGTGGGACGCTAGTGTGGAGTTTGGTCCCAAAAGTCATCTGTATGTACAGCATTTGAATAGGGAGCAATGTTTGCTCACATGTGACGGGGCTAATTTTGTGCTGTACGCTTTAAATTGGCGGTCTCAGGAGTGAAATTTAGTTGGAAGTTTACCTGAGTGTTTGGTAATTAATGTTATGATTTCTGAGGAATTTCAATTTGAAATACTAAATAATTTATGTGGAAATTTCCATCAATGAATCAAGTAACAACTCTTTGAAATTTTTTAAAAAGATTAACAGGCACTCAGAAGATTGTCAAATTCTTAGTCGGTTTAACTGTTGCAATAGAATTTTAAGTTACAAAAACTGATATGAAACTACTTAACTTAAACTAAGCTCATTTAACAATAATCCAAGTTTCGCAGTTATGCCCATGTCCCAGATTCATGCGGGAAATCACGAAACCAAATCCATTTCCATTCCAACGGCCTGCACCTTTTGCTGGCTGCTTTGCGACGACATGCTCCAGATAGAACAGCTGTAAGCTCCAACACATAATGAAACGAAACGAGACATCCGGGGGACATTCCATGAACGAATAAAAATGAAAACAATCTCGCAAAACCATAAATTTGTTTCTTCTGTGAGCCCTGTTCGTTCCTGGGCTCGGTCTGGGCCGTCATCGTCAACGACACCATCCGAGTCATAGAGCCCCACGACTTGTTCGAGCTGTGTTCCCAAAGGTGGGTAGGTATCCATTCTCTATATCGCTCCTATTGTGTGACGCCGAAAATGGGCTTTTTGGGGCTATAATAATTCAAAGCTACATTCCTCAACCGCTGAGAAGCTCCCCCTGGCTTGATGCGTGTTTTGGTAACATGTTGAAGGAAAAATACCAACTGCGAAATGGAGAAGAACTTCGACGCGCCGCCGAAGGGGTTGCCGTGGAAAAATATTACGATTGTTTCGAATGATCTATTCCGTGCCATAAACATTCACCGCGCTACCGCCCCGCAGGGTCCTCCCGTGTCAGGGCGACTTCTTGCCGCCCTGGCTGCTGGTGCGCGTTTTCTTCATTTCCGAGTGGAGTAAATTTTCCGCCGTAACGATGATGATGAGATGGAAGAATCGACAACGGGAAGTACTATGTCGTTTGTCGTCGACTCGACCTCGAGCAACAGTAGAAGTAACGGATGGCGGGTGAGTAAAACAGGTGAATTTGTGTTAGGTTAGATTTGGGCGGTTTATTCTGAAGTAGCGCCCGCCAGCGAGCTTAGCGAATTGAATTGACGACGATGACAACGTCGCCGACGACAATAAGGAAGGGTGGTTTATTATGATTGTTACTAAACGAAATGTGGGTTAGCTTACATTCGACTGGAGATGGAAGGATTGCCGAGAAGAAGGCGTTCTGAAGAGCTAACAATCCATCCAATTTTTCGTAACATGCAATTGGGTTTACCCATTGGAACTAAGGAATGATTTTATAAGTGGGATATATGATGACATTTATCAAAAGGTTTTAAGTGGAATTTGGCTCAATTTTTTGTGTTTATGTATATGCAAAAAATAAAACAATTCAACCACTTCGGTTGAATACGTTTGCTTTGTGAATAATTTCTCTGAATTAGATATGTAGAGAAATAATTGTATTCCGGTTAACGAATTTCATAAAAGTTTTCGCGTATTCTTTAGAATGTTTCTAATTGATTTTAAACAAGCTCTACTTTTCTTCGTTTTTAAAATTTCATTCCTTAAGTCAGCTTTGTTTTACCAGTCTCACTAATAGTGTTGTTTAGAACACTATTCAAGCCGTTCAGAGGATTTCCAATCCAGATCGTTTGGCAAAACAAAAGATGAGTTATCTAATTAATTTTAATCTTGACCTCCCGTGTGTGTTTTTATTTTCTTTGTAGTAATTATTCATCACCGACAATGCTATAAGCCAACGAATCTCAACGTTTTTGACCTCGGATGTTCTTGTCCTGGGAGGGGTGTTGAGGATCATCCTCAGGAATTTGTTTTGGACCCGTTGAAGTCTGAGATAGTGGGTTTTAGCGCAGCTCTCCCAGACCGGCATGCCATATTCGATCACAGGGAGGATGATTTGCTTGTAGACAGCATGCTTATTTTTCAGGGACAATGACGACCGGCGGTTGATCAAAGGGTACAGTAGTTTCAACAAGACGTTACACTTTGTCACCGTTTTGTCAACCTGTTGCCTGAAAATAAGCTTTCTGTCGAGGGTCAAGCCAAGGTAGTCGGCCTCATTGGCCCATTCCACAATCGTGCCATTGAGGATGATTTTACAGTCCCCAGGCGGAACAAGTTTAGGGGATTTAGAGTGGGGGAAAATGATGACCTGGGTCTTCGCCGCGTTTATACAGATCTTCCAGCTGGTGAAGTACTCTGTCAGGGCATCCAGGCCTCGTTGGAGTTTTACCACTAGTGCTTTGATCACTCTACCGTTGTAGACGATTGAGGTGTCATCTGCGAATAGAGACAGAATGCCGCCTTCTGGAGGTTCTGGCATGTCGGAGGTGAAGAGATTGAAAAGCAGGGGCCCGAGGATATTGCCCTGAGGGACGCCTGCGACGATGTTTTGCGCATTAGAACTCGTTCCGCTGATTGAGACCCGGAATGTCCTTGCCGACAGGTAATTGTTGATGATTTTCACCAGGTAGCTGGGAAGATTGTAGCGTTGTAGTTTGTACACCAGGCCATCATGCCATACATTGTCAAATGCCTTCTCGACATCGAGTAAGGCCATGGCGGATGTTTTCGAGACAAACTTGTTCCGTCTGAGGACGTTGGTAACTCGGGTCAGTTGGTGTACAGTTGACCGACCGCGTCGGAAACCAAACTGTTCCTCGAGCAAGATGTTGAGATTTTCGGCAGACTCAAGTAACCAATGATGAATAGCTTTTTCGAACAGCTTGGATAACCCTGAGAGAAGGCTGATGGGTCGATAACTTTTGGGGGAGGAAGGATCCTTCCCAGGCTTCCGGATGGGGATGACTTTCGCTGACTTCTAGGACGATGGGAAGTAGCTGAGCCGGAGACACTGATTAAAGATCAACGAGAGGAGCTCAAAGAACGGAGCACTCATGTGTTTGAGCTCGAGATTCAGGATGCTGTCGAAGCCTGGGGCCTTTATGTCAGCTGAGATTTCCAACTCCTCCGACAAATCGTTGGGAATCAAATGGATGTTGTTAGCATGCTCGTTGACGGAATCCTAATCAAAATGGTTCGCGCGCGTATTAAATAAAGTAAGCTCGTTAGCCCCGCCTCTTTGTGATCTGATATGGGTTGTAAATATGATGTGCACTCATAAGGATTAACGAAGGGGCGGAGTAAATGGGATTAATTTATTATGGAACGTACACACGGTCAAGCAGTTTGACCAACATTGACTCCACCTTTCGTTTATTCCAACATCAATCAAGTTTTACCAACAACGGCACGAACAATCAGTTCATTCGACCAACAATATCACACACGAACGACCGAAGCGCCAACTTGAGCACCAACCATCAAAAAATATATGGGGGTTTGTGCAACTTCACTACAAATGCTCAAACATGTTCGGCGAACCTTGACTCCACCCCCGACAACTCAATCAAACCAAAATCAAACGGTTTCAATTTTTTCCAACTGAGCCGCCAACTGTCAAATGGTTGGTCGAACAATTTCACACACGTTCAAACAAAGCAGAAACCGAAGCGTTTTCTTAGGGGCGGAGTCAATGTTCGTCAAACTGCTTGACTGGTGTGTACGTTGCATTAGATACAAGAGTGCTGCTTTTGAACGCGAGCTGCGAGTGCGAGCCATTTTGATCGGCATTCTACAGAGAGCGGTCTCGAAGCATGGGAGACTGAAAATTCGAATCACCCTGTGAAATTTTCTCACAAGATGCTGAATTTGGTTATAAGCTGTTAATGATTCAAAATACGTTTTGCTGAAAAGAGTTACAAAATGAATTTGACCCAAGACGAAATTTTCTTTACAGTACAAATCATAATTGTTTGGCATCTGTCGGTCTAAGCGACGGTCGCCGTTGGGTGGATGCTGTATAAAATTTTCTCTATTGTAGCGTCTTTATCGATTCAGATGTCGTCAGCAGAAAGTGAACTTTTTGGCAAGATTCTTTGGTTTTGTTTCTGTTAGTATTTAATTTTGTTCCTGTTATTCATTGGAAATGAAATCGATTTTCTCTGGTCCGGCTTTTTATACATCAGAAGGTTGATCCGGGATGAATTTTCTTCAAAGTGCAAAACTTAATTGTTTGGCGACAGCAGAAAGTTGCCCTTCGGTAGAAGAATCACAAGCGCGCGTCGAAGGGAGATGAGGCAATAATTTTGATCGAATGGATGAAATCACTAACAGCAATCAAGCTACCACGGCGATGATGTCACCGAAACAGACCATTTCTGCAAATCAACCCTTTCTGTCCAGAAAATGCTGGTCCTGAGAAGATTCAATTTTCTTTCCCCAATGTGCTTTTCTATACAGTTTAAAATTCTAAAATTTACACGCCATGGAAATATTTAATCGCATGTTTTTTTGTGTTTCATAGCCTTTAATTTTAAGTACAACTTTTTCTTGTATGCAATATTGAATACAAGCTCCATAGTAACAACGACCTGTGATTTTAAAAAGCAATGGAATGATGAGTCAAATCGAGCGGAGCCTTTTTGCTACATTATATATGCTGTAACATTTTTATACTGTGTAATAACTAATTGCAACCAAACTTTTGACTTTTCGGTAAGACGCCACCATTTAGAATAAATTTTCAGCATCGCCACTGCATCACGCGGGATCGCAACAGGCGACATTTTTGTAATCAACTCTTTCGTCACATAAAATGCTGGATCGTTGAGGTTGAATAATGACGACGCCGACGACCACCATCAATGCGATGGTTTTCCGTTGAAAATGTTACCAGTGCCATCGTGCTGCTGTTTCCGCTCCGCTGCGACCGCTCTGCATGAAATCTTGTTCGAAATGAGGATTAGATTCAAACCCGCAAGTTTCTCGATTTTGGTGTTCTTTTAATATTTTAAATTGTTTAATTATTGTAAATCAGTGATGTGTACCCCAATATAGGACAGGCAGACGTAGTCCTACGTCAAAAATATTAGCTTAAGAAAACTGTTGTATACCAAAAGTTAATTTGATTTGTCTTGTTCTAAATTTTACACTCCGCAATGTATACTTCATACATTGTAACCAACTGCGCCGCGTAGGCATATTCGTTTCGTCGGATGGCAGTTCATCGTTCGCGTTGTGAACTGCTGTCTAAGCATGTTTGCATTTTTTATTTTTGTTAGACACAACGTAGGGTATGTTAAGAACAAAGCAAATAAATCATTCTAGTTTATACCGTCTCCGCGACTGGTTGTTAAGTAAAAAGATCCGAAAGCATGGGCGGAAAGGACTCAAAGGAAAAACGAGAGGAAATAATCATCAAACAGCAGCAGCAACAATCACCCCGTTCTTGCGGATCTGATCACGAGGGCATTGGGCCAGTGCATTTGTTGGCCGGTTGCGCCATAATAATATTGCTGGCTTTGGCTGCTCGATTCCTGTGGCGATTGGTAACGCGAGAGATGGAGATACAGCAGCTAAAACGTTCTCAGAGTATTGCAACTATCGTCTAGTTTTCTGCGAAACAAAATCCTGGAACACAACAAAAACACTTTGAAAAAATATAAACAAATCAGCTTATGATAAGTTAAAATCTTTTACAGAAAAATACTCATTTGTTTGCAACTCTAATGATTTTTTTTTTCTGTAAATTGAACAAAAAGTTTCACCAAAGTTCCTTTTTTTTTACTCGTATATTTATTTGGTAAGCACTCTGTGTTCTTAACCGCTACTGTGCCGTGATCTACTGTGGTATTCTGCTGCACAGAATCCACACAGAATCTATTTTTAGATATCCCTAATTCGTTATTGTATTGTTGTCGTTTGCCAGTTCATCGCATCGTGAGTCCATTGTGTCCATTTGTCCGTATGGTGTATCCAATGATCGTTGCTTTATCCGGTTGCCATTTATCGAGGATCGTTGAAGAAATGCCTCCGAGAAGAACAGTTTTGTCAGTCGTCATTAGGCAGAAGTGTCGGTGAGGCGCGTCTCCCAAAACGCCACCGTACGAAACTGCGCTTCCGGCGACTGACAAGGGTTTTTGTGGAGGGGCTGGGAATCGAACCCATGACCATTCGCTTATAAGGCGAACGTGTAGCCAACTACGCTACGGGACCCCCTCAAAGTTCCTTCTGGTATAAGAAATAATGATGCGACTTAAATGAGACTTAAAAACTTGAAAAGTTATAACAGTTGTATTTGATTTTTTAGTCATATTTAATTTAATTGCAACCTGACAATGGGCAAATTGTGGCAGTCAATTTCATACGCATAACAAAGTAAAAGTAATGAACTTTCAATTAATGTAATGCGAATGTAAAGAATGTTTCATCAGAAACCATTTCCTACTATGCAAAGCAGAAATCAATCACCCATCACAAAGAGTTGATGAACCACCATGCGTCTCCATATGCTTGTATGCTTATACGTCGAAAAACATGTTCAAGCTTGTTCGCATAAAAAGCAATAAATCTCCAAAAGTAATGAAGTTACGAACTTGGTGTCTTCGACAAAGTTTTTCAGGAGAACTTAAGCTACTACTCCCACGAAGACATTGACCTTTCATGAATTTTTCATCTCATTTTTAGGAGGATGAATCAAAAGGCTGAATACCTCCAAAGAAGCGCATCGACTTACTGATAAATATCTCGAAGACGCCATTACGCTAAACCACATTGATTTAGGGCAAGAATCATGAATATCCTCATCTCTCTCATCGGAACATTTCGGAATCGTGCCGTCTACGGTGATTCTTGTGAATAAACTTTACTACGAAACTCTGAGCAACTTGTATAAAAAACATGATGTTTCAGAGCAGACGCTGCCTCCAACATACTCCAGACAGTGAAATTCATAGGGTTCAGGTCTGGCTGCTCTTAGCTCGAAATGAACCCTGAAAACCCCTTAGTTGGGTTTTCTTCATTTTTTGAGCCGGCGTCTAATCCTGTCGTAAGACTCCTGCATGGTATCAAAATAACGACGTGACCAGCAGACGGCAGCAGTTTGCCGGACTATGTAAATCTATGTATCCAACAGTTACCAGAAATTGCGAATGAATTATCCAAGAAGGTCTACATTGAAAGAACACAATCGGTACATATCAACCGTATGGCGTATACACTCCGCGAAGCTACGGAACAATTGTCGAAAAGGATGATATTTCTAGCTTATTTTTGCTCCCCCGAATGGAAGTGGCGAAAGACAATTATCCTGTCTGTCTCATCGTGAGCTCGGTACGGACGTCCAAGTGCTGTCACAAGAAGGAATATATTAAATTCCGACGAACCGTTGTTGTCGTGTTTCAACTGGAGACGTTCGTCACACAACGCTAAAATATTTACCTATCACTCGAATAAGTATTTGGTCAGAGTGGGGCAAGGGACACCAGGGCACATGAAGTCAGCAAGGCAGAATGGTTATACATATGTACTACACATTCAATTTTCATAAATTTATTTAATCACTTTTATTTTGATGCCGATTTTGTGCCTTAAACTGATATAAATTGGACGGGGTCATGATACTAGCTTACTGAACATTGATATCTTAGACTTTTGAAATGCGTGGAAAAGAATTATATAAGTAAGTAAACTAGATATCACCAAAAAAAAAATCGAAGTGTTTTTTCAAGATCGCACTCCCAGAATACTTTCTAACACTGACTGAGGGTGTCGAGTCAAGTACAAGACACTGAAGACGGCCTCACAGTTGAGGTCGAAATACGTATCTGTAAAGATGACAAATCGTAGTGGAATTAAATGGAAATTACTAAACTCATCTTTGACAGTTGAAGACATTTCACTAAAAGAGCTTAAATAAATTTTCTGACTGACTGAGGGTCTTTGGAGCCACGTCTGCTCTTTGTGCAGTTTAAACTTTTTTTTGTCATGGTTGGTCAATCAGTTACTTTTTCAGGACTGGTATTTTTAGCATTTATTCAAGCCAACAACATCTAGGTCAACATTGCGTTTTAGGAACATAATCGCTAGGAACCCTCTAAAACACTTCGATGAACATCCGCTTGAAAGTGTCACATAAAATGTCCAAAGCCTCGCGATATTTCGCACAATTTCCCATTCATCCTTTCGTGAGTAAGCATTTTTTTAACAAACGCTGTCGCGAACAAACGGAAAAAGTGAGAAGCAACTTCCACCTGAACATTTAACGTCGTCGCACTGTGAGCGCCTTATCTCATCGAACGACCGGTTCTGGCCGGAAAGCTTTCCCTCGCGACGGCGGTACCTATCTATAGACTGCCATTCAGAAAAGGGTTTCGTGCGTGGTGTCGGATGCGGATGTCGCATCTCACCCAGCGCGTTTGTATCGTACCCAACATACCTACCGGTAGTTGGTTGAAAGGTACCAGTCCCAAGCTTTCATTAAGCTCGTAAAACTGAATATTCAAATTTGCGGAACGATTGATGTACGATGGGATGTCATGCTAGCGGCAGCGCAACCCAACTCCTGTCGACTGACAGTGACGTGGGAGAATCGATGGCAAAAGGTCGATAGAGGAAAAACGTCGAAAGAGTTCAATGCGCACAAAGTTGTACCGATAAAAATGCAAAGTGGTAACATCTCAATGAGACAGATCAATAGATTGATCAATGGTAAAATGTGTGTGTATGTAACTTTTGAAAAGAGAAGACCTATGTTGAACGTAATTCTTATTTTGTAATTGTTTTTATAAGGTATAAAAAATATTATTGTATCAAACAACATGATAATTTTTGTTGAAAATAATCTAAATAACGCTCAAAACTCTTGTGGTGAATTATGTTAATATTTCGAAATAACATTAGAAACGAAACATTTCACATAGAAGAATAATTTTGGAAATAAAAACACAAAGTTATCAAGCTATGCGTTCAGAATTGTTCGTTTTCTAAACAGTACCCCTCACCACAAATCCTCTCCGATTTGCGGGTGACGGGACATGTCATTTCGATGTCATAGGACTAATTTGCTAATAACTTTTTTCACACATTATTTACAATTATGTTTTTCTTATATAAACATGTAGCCCTCAAAGGACCCTATAACTTTTTAGTATTGGTCATTTCTCTAAATCTGATTTTGGCGGCTTGAGAGCCGAATTAGTGTCAAATGACATTAATGCCATGACATTTTTTAAATTTGGCTAAAATATTACTGCTTTCACTTACTTCAGAATATGTGGATTAATTAATATGTATAGTTTTCTCTCCAGTAATTTAAAATAAGTTCCGAATCTAAAACATCATTACATAATTGAAATAACATTTGTTTTTGTTAAAATGAACGAATTTCAATATTTTACGAAATAGAGATGCTATTAGATATAAAGGAGTTATGTTAGAAATTGACATCATATTTAATATACTCGGCATCCATCAGACCATATGGTAACGTATTGAGACACGTGATTGACGACAAATTGAAACCACTATGAGCAAAATTGCAAGAAAGTATGTTTTCCCATATTAATCTTCATATAAATTTAAAACGCTATGCAGAAAGTGGGGATGCGACCAATCGAGCCCATTATTTGCACAGTTGATTGGGTCCCAAAACGATTCAGAAAAACCTTGATCTCACCTGATTGGATAAAGTCTACCTTTTTTCATACAACTGCGCTTCATTCTAATACTCAGTGAATTCGCTAAGTTCACTAATTGGGTTTTATTTAGTGGGCGCTTTTTAGTTGGGGGTTCGCTTATTGGGTCGAAACCCAATGAAAAAGCAGGTAAACGTCAAAAACTGATGTGAAAACCGTGATGACATTTTGTTTACGTGTTTGCTGAAATCGATATTTCTTGGCGGGTGAACATTTTCTTTGTGCAATGCAAAAAGTATAAAACGCCCCAATTAACAAATGGCATTCGATAGATAAGGTGAGATCGTACCTCAATTAACGAACGATCACTGTACCCTCTTTGGAACAACATTTTAATCTGTTTTTTTAAACATGCATTTTAGTACTCATAATCAATCATAGGGTAGGGACAAACTTTGGAGAACACAGAATGCCATCGGGACAAATTCTGGAATATTCTGGGTTACGAGTTGAACACGCTCACCGGCATCGTGGAGTTGGCTTCTTACTAAGCACCCAGGCACACTCTGCGCTTATGAAGTGGGAACCTCTAAGTGAAAGGATAATCGTTACCAGATGAAGAACACGGGTCCGAAACCTTAATCCAATGTTATGCGCCAACTGATGCTGCCGATCTGAAAGACAAAGAGAACTTCTACAGCCAACTCAATGCCGTCGTAGATAGAATTCCGAAGGGTGATATCAAGATCTGTTTGGGCGACTTCAATGCTAAGATAGGAACCGACAACTCGAACCATGAGCGCATTATGGAACGCCATGGTTTCGGAGAAATGAGCGAAAACGGACAGCTATTCGCAGAATTCTGTGGTAATAATGACATGGTGATCGGGGGATCGCTCTTCCCTCATCGACCAGTTCACATAGTCACATGGGTCTATTGTGACGGCTTTACAGAAAATCAAATCGATCACATCTGCATCAGCCGAAAATGGAAACGGAGCCTGGAAACGTAGTGCCGATATCGCGTCTGATCATCACCTCCTTTTAGCCGAAATACGCCTGCGCATTGCGCGGATTCGTCGGCAGGAGGAGAGAGTTAGACGACTGTTCAACACACGCCGTCTGGAAGATGCCACGGAGACTCGGTAATTCGTTGAAGAACTGAAGATGCGTGCTGCAGATATTCCGGACGGTGGCAGCGTGGAAGACCAATGGGCTGTTATCAAAAATGCCTTCATCGCCACCAGCGAGACTGATCTGGGTGCGGAGACGAGCCAGCCTAGGCCTGAAAGTCTGCTTAATAAAGATACATAAACTTGGTATTCATTAACTACGAAAAAGCTTTCGACCGTCTAAATCACGAGAATATGTAGGGCGCCCTGAGACGCAAGAGGGTTCATGAGAAAATCATCGGCCCCATCGAGGCACAGTACGAGGCCTTCTCGTGTAGAGTGCTGCACAATGGGGTCTTGTCCGAGCCTATACAGGTCGTAGCTGGTTTGAGGAAAAAGTGTATTCTATCACCGCTTCTGTTCCTCATCGTAATCGACGAGATTCTGGTAGGTGCGATTGACCGTGAACCAAACCACGGGCTGCTATAGCAACCTATAATCAAGGAGCACCTAAACGACTTCAAATTGGCTGATGACGTTGCACTTCTCGCTCAACGGCGCTCTGGTATGCAGAGTAAGCTCAACGACCTTGCCGAGCGCTCCTCTTCGGCAGGTTTAGTCAGTGTCAACAAAACCAAATCATTGGATTGGATTTTAAACACGGTGACCCCTTCCAGTTTCACAGTAGCCGGGCAATCAACGGAGAATGTTGAAAGCTTCCAATATCTTGGTAGCCAAATGACGTCAGACGGCGGTACCAAGATCGACATAGGCGCACGGATCAAAAAAGCAAAGGATGCCTTTGCGAGTTTAAAAAATATCTGGGAAAACAGGCAGATAAGTGAACGCACCCAAATACGAATTTTCAACTCTAACGTGAATTCTGTGCTGTTATACGCTAGCGAAACATGGTGTGTGTGTGTCAGTGGAGAACACTCAACAGCTGCAGGTGTTCATCAACAGATGCCTGCGGTATAGAATTCGTGTCTGGTGGCTCACAACTGCATCACGAACAACGATCGCCATCGTCGTTGTCACCAGATGCCGATCGCAACAGAAATTCGGTATCGAAAGTGGGGCTCCGTCGGCAATACCTTACGTAAGGGCTGAAACGAAATCTGTAAACAAGCATTGGACTAAAACCCAACGGAACATCGCAACAGAGGCAGACCCAGGCTCAATGTGGCGCAGCCTCTATTAAAAAATAAAAGAAGTCCACCGAAATCAAACCTGGCAACAGGTTCAAGCGATAGCTGGACATCGCTCAGGATGGAGACGTTTCAAGTCGGCCCTTTGCACCACTGGACCCATAAGGAAGTAGTGACAAACCAGTAGTAGAGGTTCACATTTACTTAACCAGAGATGCATCCTGAACAGAACATGAGCCAACAGCGTGCCTTGGTGTTCTAAGTTTTGAACTCTGAACACAGTTCAGGTATTGCAGCTTCGTGCAGTGAGCTTAACCAGCTTTGCACGATTCCTCAGACAGTTTTATGATTTGTTTCAAAATTTCAGTGCAATCCGCCGACACCGAACCGAGAAATTGAATTATTTCGCGTTATGGACAATTTTTCTCCTTTGTGCACTGGGACAGAGCCGTCTCGCAGCTTAGTGTTCATTAAGCACTTCCACAGTTATTAACTGCGAGGTTTCTAAGCCAAGTTAGCATTTTTTTGCATTCGTATATCATGAGGCTAACAGGATGATACTTTTATGCCCAGGGAAGTCGAGAAAATTGCCTAGACCGGCGCCGGGAATCTTACCCAGCCACCCTCAGCATGGTCTTGCTTTGTAGCCGCGCATCTTACCGCACGGCTAAGGAGGGCACCCAATCATTTTTATTATATTTTTATTTAACGACGTTGCTATTGCAAGGGAATTGAGATTCCAAGTGATTGTTTTCTCGTTCCAGGGAGCGATCAATGGCGCTTGAACCTAGGCTTATTAGCCAGGGTACAGATTAAATACCTTGCCCCATCTACGGAAGTAGAAGGCAAAGGACTACGGAGTTACAATAACTTTCTTAGCAAAATAACCCCCAGAGTATTTGCAAAATGCATTCTGTTATCACTTGATTATAGTGATGATTTCCAAACAACATCCCTCTCAACCATTGAACTCCTTGACATCTACAAGGGCGTCGCGTCGGTGAGTCGCTGGCCTCTTGTTAACTAAGTGGTATGTCATCAATTCTTTCCCTTTCCTTGTAACGGAGAAGATGGGGGTGGGCAGCAATGGTAGATTTCATGCTTTCTCTTCTCGGACCTCTATTTGGATTGCTATTACCTGCCAAGTAGCATTCCAGTAAGGAGTAAGGAAGTTAAAGATGTACATGACAGCTATCAGCAATGCAAGATACAGAATTGAATTGTGGCTTGGTTCCCATTGAATCGGATGGTTTTTTCTTACCATTCTTTGAAATCAATAAGCGCATAACAGGGACATAGGTTGGTCCAAGCATCTACTGCTCAGAAATTTGGAAAGCAGTGAACGTTCGTCCTACGACACTATGAAAAAATGAAATGTGGAAGATCTTAGAAGAATTAAAAACGAACAACGTGGAGCATTAGTGGGCCTATAACGAGTATCCAACGAAGTTGGAAAACTTTGAAGAGTATACCAAAAGAACCAAGTTGGTTCACATGAAAAAAAATGAAAAGTAAACAAACTTGAGATGAGAAAATTTACTCTATTTTTCGCTAAAATGGTTCTCTTCCTTAGAAGTTCACTTACAACTTACATGAAATATTGACGATTCATGTCGAACAAAGTATCCATTTGGTATGGAATTACGCTAAAAATGACGTTCTATTTATGTGCATGATTTTTCGCGTAAATTTCAATGGATTCTGCAATCTGTATATTTTGAACTGTTACGAATGTGTTTTATTTCCAACATGAAAACCATTGTGAAACAAAGCATACACTTTTGCGAATTGAAAACACTTGCCTACGCGACACTTGGGTGAAACAGTTGAAAATCGATGATTAATTGTGATGTACAGAAGAATAATAGTCGTCCTAGGAAATAGAAAAATCGTATTTGCATGTCTCGTCTCAGGGTGTTCATTGTGCTGGGACGCCCACATTTAAAAGTTTCTTCTTCTGCGTTGGGGGGACTGGACGCCCGCTAGAAGAATGGAGTTATTGTGGATTAAATTGATCACAATTTCGGGTGGTGGAGCGCCCGCATTCCAGAATTTGTTCCCTTGCGTTGGTGGGATGCTCGAAAGTAGAATGGAGTTATTGTGCATCGAATTAAAAACAATTTTGCATTGTGGAACTCCCGCATTCAGGACTTGGTTTCTATGCGTTGGTTGGTCGCCCACAAAAAGAATGATGTTATTGTGGATCGGAATGATCACAATTCTGCGTGGTGGAAAGTCCGCATTCCCGAATTTGTGCCTGTGCGTTGGTGGGACGCCCGCAAGAAGAATTGTGATATTATGGATATGATTGACCACAATTCTGCATTTGTGAGATTCCCGCAAGAAGAATGGTGTTATTATGGATCGAATTGATCACAATTCTGTGTGGAGCCAAAGAATTTGTTACTCTATATTGGTAGTATGCCCGCCAGAAGAATGGTGTTATTGTGGATCTGAATGATCTAAATTTCGCGTGATGGGACGCCCGCATTCATGAGTTTCTTCCTTTGTGTTGGTGGGACGCCCGCAATAAGAATGGTTTCATCGTAGAGCGAATTAATCACAGTTCTGCGTGTCACGTTTTGTTCGTTTGTTAGCTGTTTCGGTTTAATCGGGGCATGAAATTTGACCGGATTAAATGTAAGCATTCATAGAATCACAGTTTGATGTACTTTTGCCCAACACTTCTCGTTGGACATAAAAGGTAGATTGAATATAAGAAAAGTCTAAAGTAAAACTGTTAGGTGGATAGTCTCAAATGAAAAAAGGGTTGAAATGGGAAATGTAACACAATACTCGAATCAAAATAATGGAAGAATTAGTAAAAGTATTTAGACTAAAATGCTAAATTAATCATACTCTTACAAATTAAAAAAATGGTAAGCCAGGCAAATTTTGAAAGTTTATGAATATCGTCAAATTACAGTATGGGTAAATTGGCTGTGTAAGCTAAAATGAGCAAATTATGAAAATTAGGCGTACTGTGCAAATAAAGGAATTGATATAATTAAGCATATATGTGATATATAGAAAAAAAAATCTCTTACGTCTAGAGCCGTGGCTTCGAGTTCTTTTCAAGTCTGGAGTACTTTCAATCAGGAAGCGTCCAAGCAAAAAAAAAAAAAATGCATGGAATGCACAAAAAAAATGCATGCAATGAATTCTGCAAATTTTCGGAATGGAAAAAAATAATAGTTGATTCAAAGTATTTATTCCCACAGAAAACGATTGCAAGAATGCTCCATTGCGCCTTCTTAGCTTAGCTTAGCTTAAACTGTTTGCAAGAATGCTGCGTGGAATACAAATTTATTACAGATGGATTGAACAGTTGGACAGAATGGATAAAAAGAAAACATTTAGTTTGTCTATGGCCAGCAGGCGAAAAATGGGTAAACACACCCTTAGTTAACTTAAACCTCATAAAACCTCAATGGTGTTTCTAAATCGATTTTGATAATTATTTATCCGGACAGGACTCTACGCTTTAATCAGGCTTGCTAATATCCGCTGCTCTGCACATATTGGAGTTCCAGTTCTGGGATTGGTCCCCTTTTCCGAAACTGATTATAAAATAATAATCATCATAAGTCATTATTTTACAATAAGGAATGTGGAAATGACTTCCGGGAATCGAAATGACCGAAACTAGCAACCGCGTCATGCCCTAGTGCATCCGGAATCCCGACCCGGTGGATTGCTTTTGCTGTTGAACATCAATTTTACTACAATATCTTCATTTCCATATATAGTACCGTAATCCGGGGTATCATTGATCAATTTTTTCAATGTTTTGTAAATATTTCCTCCGTAAATTAAATGATTGCTTTTTTCATATTTTTAAAACGAGTACTGCTACGTGTAGAACGTTTGAGGCTATTGTTCTTGATTATTTGATAATTATAAAATTGTTTTAAAAATCTGTTTTGTCTAGTTTTTCGAATTTCCAATTTGGGGTAACTTTGATCATCAATCATTTCACTTTGTTACGTCTATAAAGCAAGCGTTTGTAAACGCCTTAAGGTAGGCAATTACTTTTGAAATCCTTATACTGAGGCGAAGCGTATTGATTGTTTCGATTAAAGCATCATGACCGCTAGGTGAACTATCTGGTTTTTCAACAATAAAAATCAAAATTTTGAAACAAAAAATATGGATAAACAAAGAAAATAAGATTACTTATCACCCAATTGTAGGTACGATCTCATTTTTTGTTATTATGCTTGTTTTGAGTGCTTTTTGGCAGCTTACTGTGAGTTAACAAAATGATGTTGATTTTATTTTTCAAACTATGGCAAAAATTAAATGCAAGTTCTAGTGGAGATTATATTATTCGGTAGAAAATTTAGTCAAGATTAAAATACCTAACTCATAATAAGTAATCGTAATAACAGAAAGTAATACTTTATTCATCTTTTGAAAATGGTTCAACTGATCAATGTTACCCCGCTGATCAATGTTCCCCCGGATTACGGTAGATTTCAATTATCTTATAGAAAATTTAAATCAAATCAAAAACTACCTCAATCCACCTTTTCCACTTTCGTCCTATTGACGCTAACCAGCCGTGGGAATAGGTGTGTGCACTTGATGATGGAAGACGCTCTGCAGTTTTGGGTGAAAACTGACGGACAGAGCGATTCCGTTCCGATCCCCTCCGAAAGCGCCAACAACGATAACGACGATGACAGCTGGGAAAATACTGAAATACCTACAAAACAAAGAATTCCGGCGACGATGATGATGGATTCAGTCAACCGTGCCGTCAAAGCAGGAGATGGATGGTTAAGGTTTCTCGAAAGGTCGAAAGGGTGATGTGGGAAAAGTGCGTTTATTTTACGTTTATCGGAAGGTTCGATCGTTTGCTGTGAAGGTTTTGACGGCGAACGTCCACGCTGTAAAAAGCTTCATGAAAGATGACAGCGGTGTTTATGAGGTAGTTTATGTGTGAGAAGCGGTTCCGTCGTAAACGTGCCTTTCACTTAAAGTAGGGTAACCAACTCAATTCAGTATACGTGTACATATCCTGCAGCAACATTTCTATCGTTTTCTTTCGAACTGCAAACTATGTCTAATTTTCTATTGTACTATTTTGCCATGATGTAACATGTATCTAGTCTTCATTTGCAGCAATACGCCTGAACAAACCAAGATGAGGGTAGCTGGCATAGTGGAATGTGAAGAATTCGCGAAAAACTTCATGGGACAATTTGACGAAGGAATTTCCATGATTATTATGGGTATATTTGATTCATTTCCAGGATTATTGTTTGTATATCATGCACTGATGCATTGACGGAATTGTTAAATGTAAATTTGATACTGCTTCCGAACCCTGTTCGCTATTTCAAATGCAGCTCCAATAAAATGTAGTTCAATTGCAATTGAATTCATTTCCGCCAACCGCACAGCAATATTGGATTCCCGAAAAAGAACCTACCTGCGTATGTTTACGGTTTGCAACCCCGGCCAACGGCACTCGCACTACACCCCCCAGCTTCACTAACCCTTGGTCAAATCACCACATTGCTCGCTAACCAGTTCGTGAGTCAATCAGCGTGTACCTTTCCTGAAATTGGTGTAGGTATGTTTCATTCAAACAAAACTGTTTGCAATTCAATTAAAATTTATCGTTGCGTATTTGACCAGCAACAATCGACAGACCGGTCAGTATATTGGATTGGAGAGAAAAAAGGCTCTAATTCCGCTGTTCAATTTTACTAACTATTTGGGTGTTCCTGAAATTTGAAGTCAGGTACAACCCCTACAATGAGGAAACAGTTTTGCGATACAAATATACTGGCTTTCAAACTTAAATAAATAAAATGTGATTTACTTGTCTCATCCTATAAAAATTTGCGATTCAACCAAAATGTTCGAACAATATTCAAATATTGTTTCCCGATATTGAAAAGGCTAAGGGCAAAAAATATGTGAATTTTTTGTCCCTTAACAATGTTTTCAAAGTTCTACCTAATAACTTTTTTTAGGACACCCTGCAGGCGTACCTCCATTCCCTCTATAAAATTGCGGGATGTC
This sequence comes from Armigeres subalbatus, assembly GCF_024139115.2. NCBI lineage: Eukaryota > Metazoa > Arthropoda > Insecta > Diptera > Culicidae > Armigeres > Armigeres subalbatus. Next base: position 31,673,568 of record NC_085140.1, read on the forward strand.
AGTTTTAGTTCCACTCAATGCCAATAATTGAGAATATATTGAGCTTATTGTTTGGTTTCCTGGTTCGCGTGGAACCCACTTCAGCGTGAAATGAAAGTCTGACGTGAAATTGAAACGAGCACAACTCACGCGAATGGGGGACCACTCGGGTTCACGTTCCTCCATTCTAGTTCAATTATTGGAATTCTAGTGATAATGATAACTAGCTCCGTTGGTAATAATTGAATCAGTCACCTGAAGTGTGCGCTTTTGAACGCTTTCGGGTAACCACACGTCAAACAATAGATAAAAAATTATGTTTTCTATTAATCAATCAACACGTTTTTGTTAAATGAATTCCAGCGGTGCAGAAAAGTTAATTAATTATTCATCTTGGCTAGAATAGTGTGGCTAAACTTGTGTCACAAACCATCACAAAGTACTCACCAAACTGTCGGCAAATATTTCTCCTCCGACGCCGTCGCTGTCTCCCAGAAAATCATCCTCCTCATAAATAACGTTACTAGAATCGTCTAGCTCCTACGGGTTGTATTGGTTGGGTTAGGATTGGTGCATCGGTGAAAACAGTGGAACGAAAAATGAAAATAGAAGAACAAAAAAGAGAAAAACAAAAAATAAATAAACGAAATATAACAAAATAGTAGTAAACACTGAACAGTAATAATAAATAATTAAATACTCGAACTTAAAATATTACGAATCATACAATACTATACACATAAACTATAAACACAATTATGTATTAGATTATATAAAATTTTAAACTATGTGACAAAGAGGTGAAAATACCAAGTGAAGAATTTCTCGGGGACATTCCGAAAATTTTCCCGAGGATATTAGCAAGAAACGGAGTTTCGTCGGGAAATTCATCTGAATTTTCTCGGGAAATTCTTTGGAATCTCCACAGGCAATTTTTCGAAACTTGTTCGTGAAATTCTTCGGAATTTCATAGGCAGATTCTTCGGAATTTCATCAGAATTTTTTTTTAGTTTCCTCGGGAAGTTCTTCGGAATTTCGTTGGGAGATTCTTCGCAATCTCCTCAGGATATTCTTTAAAATTTCCTCAGGAAAGTTTTAGGAATTTCTTCGGAGTTTCCTTGAGAAATTCTTTTGGAATTTCCTCGGAAAATTCTTCAGCATTTTGTTCGGCATCTCCTCGGGAAATTCTTTGGAATTCCGTCGGAAAATTCTTCGAAATTTCTTCAAATTCTTAGTAAAAATCTTCGGTATTTCCTCGGGATTTTTTTTAGTTTGCTCCGGAAATTATTCCAAATATCGTCGGGAAATTCTTTGGAATTTCGTCGTGAAAATCCTCGAAATTTCCTGGGAAATTATTCGGAATTTTCTTGGAAAATTCTTCGAAATTTCCTTGGGAGATTCTTCGGAATTTCCTCGGGAAATTCTTCGGATTTTTTAGAGAAACTCTTCAGAAATTCTTCGGAATATCCTCAGGATTTTTTTAAATTCCTCGGGAAATTTTTCGGAATTTCCACAGGAAATTCTTTGGAATTTTCTCGTTAAACTCTTTGGAGTTTCCTTTAGAAATTCTTCGGAATTTCCTTGGAAAATTATTTTGGAATTTCTTTCGTCGGAAAAATTCTATGGAGTTTCCACGAGAAATTCTTCGGAATTTCGTCGGAAAATTTCCTCGGGAAATTCTTCGGAATTTGCTCGGGAAATTCTTCGGAAATTGCTCGGGGAATTCTTTAGAAATTGTTCATAGGGATTTCTTCTTTCCTTGGGAAATACTTCGATATTTTTTCGGGAAATTCTTCGGAATATTTCCCGAGGATCTTTTGTTGTTTGCTTGGAAAATTTTTCGGAATTTCGACGGGAAATTTTTCGGCATTTCCTCCGGAAATTTAGGGGAAGTTCTTTTGAACTTCCTTTGAAAATTCTTTGGAATTTCTTTGGAATTTCCTCGGGAGCTTCTTTGGAATTTCCTCGGGAAATTCTTCGGAAGTTGTTCGGGAAAATCTACGGAATTTGTTCGGGAAGTTCTTCGGGAATTCTTCGGATTTCCTCGGGAAATTCTTCAGAATTTCCTTAGAAAATTCTTCGGAGATTCTTCGGGAAATTCTTCGGAATTTACTCGGAATTTCCTCAGGAAATTATTCAGAATTTTCTCGGGAAAATCTTCGGAATTTCCTCCGGATATTCTTCGGAATTTCCTCGGGAAATTCTTAGGAATTTCCACAGAATTTTTTTAGGAATTTCCTCGGGAAATTCTGGGGAATTCCCTCGGGAAATTCTTCGGAATTTCTTCGGAATTTTCTCGGGAAATTCTTCGGAATTTTCTCGGGAAATTCTTCGGAATTTCCTCGGGGCATTCTTCCAATTTTCCTCGGAAACTCTTCGGAATTCCTCGGGAAATTATTCGGAAGTTCCCGAAGAAATTTCGAACAAATTCCGGAGAAAATTTCCTAGAGCTTCCCGTGGAAATTCCTAAGAATTCCCGAGAAAAATCCTTAGAATCCGAAGAATTTCCCGAGGAAATTCCTAAGAATTTTCTGAGGAAATTCCTAAGAAATTCCGGAAATTCGGAATTTCCTCGGGAAACACTATGAAATTTTCTCCGGAATTTCTTCGAAATTTCTTCGGGAATTTCCGAAGAATTTCTCCAGAAAATTCCGGAAAATTTCTCGAGGAAATTCCGAAGAATTTCCCTAGGAAATTCCGAAGAATTTCCCTAGGAAATTGCAAAGAATTTCCCGAGGAAATTATTAAGAATTTCCAGAGAATATTCCTAAGAATTTCCGGAGGAAGAACTTGCTCAGGAAATTCCCAGAATTTCCCGAGGAAATTCCGAAGAATTTCCCGAGGAATCTCCGAAGATTTTCCCGAGGAAATTCCGAAGAATTTCCCGAGGAAATCCAGAAAAATTTCCCTAGGAAATTCCGAAGAATTTCCCTAAGAAATTGCGAAGAATTTCCCGAGGAAATTATTAAGAATTTCCAGAGAATATTCCTAAGAATTTCCGGAGGAAGAACTTGCTGAGGAAATTCCAAAGAATTTGCCGACAAAATTCCGAAGAATTTCCCGAGGAATCTCCGAAGATTTTCCAGAGGAAATTCCGAAGAATTTCCCGAGGAAATCCCGAAGAATTTCCCTAGAAAATTCCGAAGAATTTCCCGAAGAAATTGCGAAGAATTTCCCGAGGAAATTATTAAGAATTTCCAGAGAATATTCCTAAGAATTTCCGGAGGAAGAACTTGCTGAGGAAATTCCCAAGAATTTCCGAGGAAATTCGAAGAATTTCGAGGAATCTCCGAAGATTTTCCAGAGGAAATTCGAAGAATTTCGAGGAAATCCTGAAGAATTTCCTAGAAAATTCGAAGAATTTCGAGGAAATTCCTAAGAATTTTCCCGAGGAAATTTTTAGGAGTTTTCTGAGGAAATTCCTAAGAATCTCCCGAGGAAATTGTTCGGAATTACTTCGGGAAATTCTTCGGAGTTTCCTCGGGAAATTCTTTGGGAATCCTTCGAAATTTCCTCGGGAAATTTTTCGAGATTCTCGAAATTTTCGGAATTTCCTCGAAATTATTCGGAATTTACTCGGGAAATTATAAGGAATTTACTCGGGAAATTCTTCGGAATTTCCACGAGAAATTCTTCGGAACTTCCACGAGAAATTCTTCGGAATTTCCAAGGGAAAATCTTCGGAATTTCTTTGGGAAATTCTTCGGAATTTCCTCAGAAAGTTCTTAGGCATTTTCTTGGGAAATTCTCAGGAATTTCCTTGGGAAATTCTTCGGAATTTCCTCGGGAAATTCTTCGGAATTTCCTCGAAAATTCTTCGAATTTCCTAGGGAAATTCTTCGGAATTTCCTCAGGAAATTCTTCGAATTTGCTCGGTAATTTCTTCGGAATTTCCTCGAAATTCTTCGGAATTTCCTCAGGAAATTCTTCGAATTTCCTCGAAATTCTTCGAATTTCCTCGAAATTCTTCGAATTTCCTCGGGAAATTCTTCGGAATTTCCTCGGGAAATTCTTCGGAATTTTCTCGGGAAATTCTTCGAAATTTCTTCGGGAATTTCTCCGAAATTTCCTCGGGAAATTCTTAGGAATTTACTAGGGAAATTCTTCGGAATTTCCTAAAGAAATTATTCGGAATATCCCAGGGAAATTATTCGGAATTTCATAGGGAAATCATTCGGAATTTCCCAGGGAAATTATTCGGATATTTTTAGAGAAATTCTTCGGAATTTCCTCAGGAAATTCTTCGGAATTTCTCGGGAAACTCTTCAAAATTTCCTCGGGAAATTTTTCGGAATTTCCTTTTGAAGTTTTTCGGATTTTCCTTGGGAAATTCTTCGGAATTTCCTCGGAAAATTCTTCGGAATCTTCTCTGGAAATTCTTCGGAATTTCCTCGGGAAATTTTTCGGGATTTCCTCGGGAAATTCTTCGGAATTTAGTTGGGAAATTCTTCGGAATTTCCTCGGGAAATTCTTCGGAATTTCCTCGGGAAATTCTTCGTAATTTCCTCGGGAAGTTCTTCGTAATTTCCTCTGGGAATTCTTCGGAATCTTCTCGAAATTCTTCGGAATTTCCGAAGGGAAATTTTTCGGGATTTCCTCGGGAAACTCTTCGGAATTTCCTCAGGAAGTTCTTCGAATTTCCTCGAAATTGTTCGAATTTCCTCGAAATTGTTCGGAATTTCCTCGAAATTATTCGAATTTCCTCGAAATTCTTCAGAATTTCTTCGCGAAATTTTTCGGAATTTCCTCGAAATTCTTCGAATTTCCTCGAAATTCTTCGGAATTTCCTCGGGAAATTCTTCGGAATTTTCTCGGGAAATTCTTCGAAATTTCCTCGGGAATTTCTCCGAAATTTCCTCGGGAAATTCTTAGGAATTTCCTAGGGAAATTCTTCGGAATTTCCTAGGGAAATTATTCGGAATTTCCCAGGGAAATTATTCGGAATTTCCTAGGGAAATTATTCGGAATTTCGCAGGGAAATTATTCGGATATTCTTAGGGAAATTCTTCGGAATTTCCTCGGTAAATTCTTCGGAATTTACTCGGAAACTCTTCAAAATTTCCTCGAAATTTTTCGAATTTCTTAGGGAAATTCTTCGGAATTTCCTCGGTAAATTCTTCGGAATCTTCTCGGGAAATTCTTCGGAATTTCCATGGGAAATTTTTCGGGATTTTCTCGGGAAATTCTTCGGAATTTCCTCGGGAAATTCTTCGGAATTTCCTCGGGAAATTCTTCGTAATTTCCTCGGGAAATTCTCCGTAATTTCCTCGTGAAATTTTTCGGAATTTCCTTGGGAAATTCTTCGGAATTTCCTCTGGGAATTCTTCGGAATCTTCTCGGGAAATTCTTCGGAATTTCCTCGGGAAATTTTTCGGGATTTCCTCGGGAAATTCTTCGGAATTTCCTCGGGAAATTCTTCGGAATTTCCTCGGGAAATTGTTCGGAATTTCCTCGGGAAATTGTTCGGAATTTCCTCGGGAAATTATTCGGAATTTCCTCGGGAAATTCTTCGGAATTTCCTCGGGAAATTCTTCGGAATTTCTTAGGGAAATTCTTCGGAATTTCTTAGGGAAATTCTTCGGAATTTCCTAGAGAAACTTTTCGGAATTTCTTCGGTAAATTCTGCGGGATTTTCTCGGCAAATTCTTCGGGATTTTCTTGGGAAATGCTTCGGAGATTCCTCGGGAAATTCTTCGGAACTACCTCGGGAATTTACAATGTTATGAAAACTCATATGTGAATATGTACGTTATGTGGAAGATATTGATTTGGAAAATGTATTGGAGGTAACCACTTTCCCTTCGATGGGACTCGAACTCATGACCCTACAGTACGCTAGACTGGTGCTTTAACCAACTAAGCTACGAAGGACCTCCGTCGGCCTTCGCAACCTAGCGGCTACTGAACGAGCTCGAGATTCCCAAATTGGACGCATAGTCAAATCACTCGCAATCCATTTATCAAGCCAATACTTCCACATGTGTATTGTACACGTCCACATTAGAGGAGCGTGAGTATTTAGAATGTCTGGCGGCTATACACATTCTTCATCAGCAACGGTACTGATCAAGTGAGGTTGTGTAAGCTATTTGCCAGTCGGTCGTCAAGCTCAGACCCGACCGCATTGCGTAGGCAAGAGCACGCAACTCAAGTTCAGTTCAATCAAAGGTAATTGCCTATTTCCGGGGATTAAACCACCCGACTTGGACGTTAATTTACAATGTTATGAAAACTCATATGTGAATATGTACGTTATGTGGAAAATATTGATTTGGAAAATGTATTGGAGGTAATGTATTGGAGGTCCCATCGAAGGGAAAGTGGTTACCTCCAATACATTTTCCAAATCAATATCTTCCACATAACGTACATATTCACATATGAGTTTTCATAACATTGTAAATTAACGTCCAAGTCGGGTACCTCGGGAAATTCTTCGGAATTTCCTCGGGAAATTCTTCGAAACGAATTTTACAATTTTTGTATAAAAAACTAGCCATTTACTAGGTTTTAATACAATCATTGTAAGCTTTTTATGCAGATGCTGTAATACAAAAAAAATCTATTTAATTCACCGAGTAGTGATATTGCCTCTCTCGCATTTAGCCAAGACACCAACTATATTTGGCGCTAATGTAGTTCGATGTACCATTTTCTTTATAGCTTTTCTATTCAATAGTGATCAACTAGGCTTTGCCCCCTGTCGAATGAATTAGAAGTTTGATCATCAGTTGAAAGGATCATCAATCGTTCATATCGCGAAAATTGAACAACCGCTCTGGGCCAGAATGTCAAACAATAACCTACAGTAAAAGGTTTACGACAATGACTAAACAGGCAAAAAGGCTGGGTGCACAGCAAGCAAGGTGAATCGGTCAGAAGTCAACGTTCTTGGCGACGTGTAGTTAAGTGATGAAAATAATTAATATTGTATTGTACTTCACTTGGCTTCAACAAGTCTTTTTGATTTGTTTTTATAAGGTGAATTAGATGTATCACACTCAATTTGTCTTTCTACAGCTCTGCAAAATCCCCATAGGCGTGTGCTCGGCAAAAGTAAAAACTAATATTCCAACAAATAATTCAGCAAAATATTTGTTATTACATATAACAAAAAAGCCAAAGAAGTTGAATTCATAATTGTGGAAATGTTCAACCTTAGTCTAATGTTGGTTTCAAGGCGGCTGTAAAGGGGTTTTGTGGAGTCAATTATAGCCTGAATGACGGACATTAAACCAAAGTGCTGCTAGGGCAATGAACACTAAGCTACAAAGCATCAATGTTCCATTTGCGAAATGAAATGCCGGTGGAGAAAAGAATCTTCATAAAATTCCTTCAAAGAATCGTCGGCCCCATTACAATACCGGCTGGCGCACTTAATATGAAGATTTCCCATTCCGAGTAGAAACAATTTTATGAAAAATGATGCTCCTTGAGGGAGAATTGTTTCGCAATTTTCCGCCACCATCTCTACAGGCTCGGTTGTTTTCGCTCCAACCTACGAAAATAACATTCACTTGTCGGAATCCACCCTCCATCAGTCTTTTATTATTCTCGAAAGCACACCCGCAACCGCCGGGGGATTTAACTAGGAGTTCGGAAAATCCTCTTCCCGGCGCCACATTCGAATGAACTACACGGTGGAGTGGATTGGGGATTACCTCAACTGATTTATCGTGGCATGTGCACAGAAAATGATCATCAACGACTGACAAAACTAAAATAGAAGCGCTTTTTGCCACCCCTGCTATGTGTACGTGTAGCAGGAATATGGTCGATTTGTTTCAGCTTTTAAGTTTTAAAAGTGCAACCGAAGCGTCGGCTTTTGAGTGAGTGAATGCCTGATTGACGACGGAGTAAGTAGAATTCGCCCCATCATTGGATATTGCATTCGTCATTGGCGTAGCAAGTGGAACGGAAAATGATAAGGAAAATAATTGTCAGTGGATATTGTCGTTAATGCCCGTGTCTGTCTAAAGTTCGGTTTTGGAGTGATCCTATAGCCTTTACGTATACCTACCTAGTATACGCGAAGTGAAGAAAATATGTAGAAATATTTCAATCGTTATCCGATAAGGAGTTGCCTCTATTACTGACTCCCCCTCTTAAATCTGACCACTTGTTTATGACCGGACTGCCAGCTACGCTCACGTTTATTCAAGAACTTTTTTTTTCTCGCCCTCACCATGATAAACCACTCAACCATTCATCTTGTGCCCGGGTCGTCGTCGTTGCCATCGTCGGGGTGGAAATACAGAGGACAGCATGCGCAACTCGCAAAACAAAGTTTTTAATTAAACTTTTTAATTACGCTCTTGACGTGCTGGCATCATTCCCGCGCCACACCAGCCCGGCACCGTCATAGTTCATTTCTATCACACACCTCGGCGTTACACATGCTGCTGACATAGTCCGTTTTTGCATATGATTATTTTAATTTTCTCCTGGCTGAATGATGTCGCGTCAAGCGCAGTCTTCTAAGAGACGCACTTTTCCAAAAGCTCGGTAGCTTTGCAGTAGATACGTGTTTGAATGCAGACCGTGTGGTGCATTTTGTCCATTTGCATCAGGCATCAACTTTGAATAGAAACATGAAGAATTCTTGACAGCTGTTCAGAAGATTTTTTTTATAGAAAAATTAGAATGAGAGAATACGTTTAACCTCATTTCTCTACAATTTTTCCTGTCTGTTCAAAAGGTTATTGAACTTTGATGTTGTACAAAAATGCTTGTTCGGACACGAACGTTCCGCTCATAACTGCTGTAGAGCGTGTGTGCTGCTTTTCATTTCTGTCATTTTTAACGTAAACTACGCCTAAGAAGAAGGCTCGGCTTCATTTAATTTATTTAGCTTACATCTAAACCTATCTAAACAGATAACACTGAATTATCAATGTAGCAACAGCTCTCTATCCTCGATTGCGCGAACACAGGGTTGCTGTCCGGCATTCATGTAACATGTCCTGCCCATCGTATCCGTCCAGTGGGGAAGGGTCTTTTGTACGCAACTTATTCAGCCGAAAGCCATTTGGCCGAATGCCATTAGGCTGAAAGTTGTTTGGCCGAATACACCATTTGGCCGAACAGACCATTAGTCCGAAAGTCATTTGGCCGAAAGGGTCATTAGGCTGAAAGGGTCGTTTGGCCGAAAGGGTCGTTTGGCCGAAAGGGTCATTAGGCCGAAAGGGTCATTGGTTCAGAAAGAGTCATTTGGCCGAAAGGGTGATTTGGCCGAAAGGGTCGTTTAGTCGAAATGGTCATTAGGACGAAAGGGTCATTTGGCCGAAAGGGTAATTTGGCCAAAAGGGTCGCTTGACCGAAATGGTCATTAAACCGAAAGGGTCATTTGGCCGAATAGGAATTTGGCCAAAAAGGACATTTGAAAATTTTGAAATTATGAGTAGAAGAGAGACGTCTCAATTCTTATTCCTCATTTCTCACTGAAATGAGGAGCGCGAAGTGAGTAGTGAGACGTCTTACTACTCACTTCGTGCTTCTCTCTTTTTACAGCGAGAAGTGATAAATGAGGAGTGAGAAGTGAGACGTCTGTAAAATGGAGGACTTCCTCGTTTCAAAAGCGTATTCCACTTATTGTGCCACCCTAAAATGTTATTGGAAGCTCGAGGAATACTGTGTAGGGTAATGCCTTTGTTATATCTTAACATGAAAAAAGTGCTAAGGCAACAAACTTTTTGTAGGCAAGTTGAAGTCTGTAATCCTTCCCGTATGCCGATTGTAATCCCAATCGCTGATGTTTTAAAAAAACAAAATTTTGGTTGAGGAGAAAGAAACATCCTTGAAACTTGAATTTGGGAAGACACGTCCCCCAGCATTAATCTCAGCCATCTTAAAATCCAATAGTATATACTCTGGGTCTAACGTATACTGATAACATTCGTTCCAAGAATGAACAACAGGCTGTATCATATGTTCCTGTGTTTTAGCATTAATACCAAGGGAACGAATCGACGGTGTTGGCCTTCGCCTACAGTTCCGTGAATTGTGGACACTTGAGCAAATTGTTGTGGAGCAGTTTTGAGAATGTTCCGTTAATTATCCAAATGATGTGTTGAAGGAAATAGAAAGATCGTCCCATCATTACCATGTGCAAGAAAGGTTCTGCGTCCAATGTTGTATGATAACATGATAACATCTGTCGATATGCACATATTTATCGTCATATTCTGATGGTTGGGGGTCGTACACATATTACGTAAGCAATTTTTCTGGATTTTTCGATCCCCCCACCACCCATGTAAGATTTTTTTCATACAAATGATTTTTTTTATTTATAAGGTGTGTAAGAAAATGAAAGACCCCTCCTCCCTCCATAAGTGCTTACGTAATATGTGTACGGCCACTTTTAAGAGTTCATCATGTCGTCACCGGCGTTACATTATACGACGTGGCTCGTTTTAACTTATCCTTAAAACGAATTTTGCTTGAACCTTAATACTTAGGGAAGAAATCATGTCTTCAATACATTTAGAAAGAACAATGAAAGAAAGAAAGAAAAGAAGAGTGAATTCCTATTTGCGCCTCTTATTTTTGACGATTGGTTTAAATAAATACCCTTGCAACGTTATTTTTTGCTACAGCTCTAATTATTCCGTCAGGTTTTGATTCATTTCAGGATGTTTGCGGACCGGTATAAGTGACCAGCATACATAAAACTTATTTTAATATCTGCTTCTCTCAACAATGCTGAGCGATTGAAACTGACTTTTTTGCTATGTGAGTGGATTACAAGACAGTTATGAGTAGATTTTATTTATAATCAATGTTAAATGGGGCTTTACACCTCGGGAAAGTTTTCCGCCGGATTGTGCCCTGGGGAAATAATCTGCAGGCCGCGCGAATGATCCATTCGGGCGAACGGTCTTTTCGGGCGTTCGGGCGAGTGTCATTCGGGCGTTTGTGATAGAACCGCCTAATGACCCATTCGGCCAAATGATCCTCACTCAAAATAATATTCACTTAGAAGCTACTTGAAAACATGTGCAGATATTTTCCATGTAGTTTCGTGTGTAAAAGTTAAATGATTTATTAGTGATGGCACTCATTATTCTCAATTCACTAGAAAATAAAATAAAATTTAAGTGAATTTTTGTTTGGCCATGTACTTAAATTTTAAGTAATTTTAAAAATTAATAAAATTAAAAATTAAGCAAAAATGGGAGTACAAAACTATTTCATACTCAAACATTTTGCTTCGCAAACCGTTTTCATAATGCTTTAGCGATTGTTTATAAACATACATTTCGCTCTGAGAACCCCACTCATATATTTTTCATACAAACATTTTGAGTAGAATTCACTAGAAGAGTATATAGATATCATTTTCTATGTTTTCTAATGAATTTCACTACATTTCTTATTAAGATGCATTTGTGATTTGAGTAAGTTTTATTTGATTCCAGTAAGGCCGATGAAAGTTTCGATTTATAAAGTCTACTTGACTTTTTATAGAGGAATTAAAGTGACAATTATTTTGTAGCAGGGTGCTTGGTGGCCTTGTGTCACTGCTTCTGCCTCATAAGCAGGAGATTAAGGGTTTGATCCCTGGCCCTTTCCAATTTCCTATTAGATAATTTCATTAATCATATAACTCAATCTCTTTGCAAAATCAAATTCTCATTGCTAGCAAGTATGATTCTAAATATAGAATTGTTATAAAAAGCTGCCTGTTACTTAGTAGCAGTAAATAAAATGTAAAAATAGATTGGTATTCATTTGTACCCGCATACGAATGCTATATACGGTCGCTATGCTCGTGCAGGCCTCATACAAGTAAGAATGTGTGAGGTTGATGTGCGGGTAGCGATGGTGTGGTAGACGTGTGCGTGGTATTAGAATCATATAGCATTCAAATTCTAATTGTAAAAATGAATCCCATTAGAATTCACTTTAATACTTTCTCATTACTCTAGTACTTCTAATTCTCATTCAGATATTCCTATCCCATAGATCGCATCACTTACCAAAGTGAATCCAGATAATATATCCCTTCATACTAACACAATATCCTATTCTAAGACTATCGTGGAGATGCAGAGGTATACTCGGTATACTCGGTCTCTAGTAGCAACGAGAGTTGAACTAATAATCCTTCCTTCCCTTGATGACCGTAAGGACGTGGCCGGCGCCGTAATTGACTTAGTAAAATGCATTGAATTTCCGAAATTTGCATATTGAGAATGATAGCTAAACCCAAGCTCCATTCAATTGGTTCCCTGTGCAATTTCGCAAGTTCTAGTCAATCACGGAGTAGCAACTACGAATTGTACGGTTATCCTGCTCATGCTCATGGAATTAAAGTGACAATTATTTTGAGTGCTTTCGGCCGAATTACCATTTCAGCCTAATGACGTTTTCGACCCTTTCGGTCGCATGACCTTTTCGGCCAAATGACACTTTCCAAATGACCCTTTCGGCCAAATGATTTTCGGCAAGATGGGTTTCGACCTAATGTTTTGTTCGGCCTAGTGGCATTCGGCCAAACGACCCTTCCCCCCCTTCCAGCTTTAGCAACCTTCTCTACTACGGATACTCTCTCGACATTTTCGGTCTTGTTTGACGTACAGAATAAAGTGGTATACAGTGAACTCTCCCTAACTCGATGTTCTACAGCTCGATATTTTCCCTAACTCGATGAAACTCAAAGTCCCTTGAATCTAGCATATTGCGGTCCTTCCGTAAGTCGATATCTCCCTTACTCGATATTCTCTAAGTCGAAGCAATTTTCCAATGCATTTTCATCCCCCTAACTCGATGTTGCCAGAAACAGGACATGCATGATATGTAGTAGTTAGAAGTTAGAAGTTAAAAGTGATAAGGGAGAAGTGAGAAATGAGCAGGGAGAAATTAGAAGTAAGAAGTGGGTATGACAACTGAGAAGTGAAAAGTGAGAAGTGAGAAATTTTAAGTGAGATGAGGGAAGTGAGAAATGAGAAGTTAGAAGTGAGTAGTGGGAAGTAAAAAACACTAAATAAGAAGTGATAATTTCGAAGTGCGAAGTGAGTAGTGATAATGTAGGGAGAAGTGAAAAGTTAGAAGTAAGAAATGAATTGTAATAAGTGAGACAGGAGAAGTACGAAGTTTTTTTTTAACTTTCTTTATGTGTTTTTTTATCGAAGTACGATGTAAGATATACGATGTTATAAGTGAGAAGTGAGAAGTAAGAAATTTGAAATGAGAAGTGAGAAGTAAGAAGTGAGAAGCGAGTAGTGGCAAGTGAGAAGTTCAAAGCAAGTAGTGAGAAGTGAAAAGTAAGAAGGGAAAGGTAGAAGCTAGAAGTGAGATATGAAAAATTAGAAGTTAGAAAAGGAATGCCATAAGTGAGAAATGAGAAGTCAGAAGTGAGATACAAAACGTTATAAGTGAGAAGTGAAAAGTAAAAAATGAGAAGTGCGAAGTGAGATGTGCGAAGTGATATGTAAATGAATATTGAGAAGTGAAAAGTTAAAAGTGAGAAGTAAGAAGTGAGAAGTGAGTAATGGTAAGTGAGAAATGAGAGGTGAGAAGTGAGAAGATTGAAGCGTGTAGTGAGAAGTGAAAAGTAGGAAGGGAAAAGTGAGAAGTGAAAGTTAGAAGGTAGAAATGGAATGTGATAAGTGAGAATTGAGAAGTCAAAAAAGAGATATCTTCTTCTTCTTCAATGGCTTTACATTCCAACTGGAACTCGGCCTGCTATTCAATTTAGTATTCTATTAGCATTTCCTCCTTAGGGGCCCTCCTTAGCCGTGCGGTAAGACGCGCGGCCACAAAGCTAGACCACGCTGAAGGTGGCCGGGCTCGACTCCCGGTGCCGGTCCAGGCAATTTTCGGATTGGAAATTGTCTCGACTTCCCTGGGCATAAAAGTATCATCGTGTTAGCCTCATGATATACGAATGCAAAATGGTAATCTGGCTTAGAAACCTCGCAGTTAATAACTGTGGAAGTGCTTAATGAACACTAAGCTGCGAGGCGGCTCTGTCCCAGTGTAGGGATGTAATGCCAGCTAGAAGAAGAAGAAGATTAGCATTTCCTCAGTTATAAATCTAAAGCTTTTCCACCGACGAACCGACGTGTCACCCAATGGAAAATAATTCAAATTTGCTGCCCACGACGCCATGATGAAAAATCATCGAACGCTACCGCCACCCCCATAATGGCTCGCGAAGTTTTCATATCTCTGCCACCAACCTACGTGTATTAACATTGCAGCGGAGTTGTGTCTTAGCTCATTTGACAGGAGCGATCGCCCTCTAAAGCGAATGGCCGTTAAAAAGTGTGAGACAATCAGAGAGCGCCAGTGACACGTCGGTTCGTCGGTGGCTTTTCTATGCCCACCATTGCGTGAGTGTGTATCTTTTATGGCAAGTACAATGCCCAGGGAGTGGAGAGTGTTTCCAATCCGAAAATATCCCAGATCGGACCGAGAATCGAACTCAAGGAACTGGAGACCCCAAGTGAGATATAAGAAGTGAAAAGTGAGAAGTGAAAAATGAGAATGAAGAAGTGAGAAATGAATTGTGTGAAGTGAGAGGTGAGTAGGGGGAAAAGGGAGGTGAGAATTGAAAAGTGTGACATGAGGAGGGAGAAGTAAGTTGTGAGTAAGGAGTAGTAAAAAGTGAGAAGTGAGGACCGAGGAACAAAAAGTGAGAAACGAGATTCTTTCTCTTTCTTTTTTTTTTGTTTTTTTTTGTTTCACTTCTTACTACTCAACATCTCACTTCTCACTTCATAATTATCATCTTTCCTTCTTCACCACTTTCTTCCCACTTCTCATTTCTCACTTTCCCCTACTCACATGTTACTGCACACATCTCACTACTCAATATGTACTTCCTTCTACTTCTTGGTACTCACTTCTCACTACTCTGTAATCATTTCTCACTTCTCAGTTCTCGCTGTTCACCATTCACTTCGAATATCGTTTTTTATCGAATCATATAAGGCCGTTACAAATATTTAATTAACTTTTTGTCCTACTGGTCTGCGAAAGGTCAAGGGGGGATAATAAAAAATAAATATTAAAATGAAAAAAATCAAAAAACTCCTCGGATTTGTTAAAGAATTTTTGAAAATCCTCAAAATTATCCGAATTTTATTTCGTTGCCCCCTCATAATATTATTTTTTGGCAAAACAATCCGAGGGGGGGGGAAAGGATTTTAAATATTTGTATCGGCCTAATAAATATAAAGCAAGACCCTGCTGAGGGAGGCTGGGTTCGATTCCTGGTACAGGTCTAGGCAATTTTCGGTTTGGGAAAATGGTAACTTGGCTTAGAAACCTCACGGTTAATAACTGTGGAAGTGCTGAAATCTAAGCTGTGAGCGGCAATGGCCCAGTGGGGGATGTAATGCCGGTTAGAAGAAGTAGAAGAATTTTTATACACGTTGTTTTAAATAACAACCATTGTTAGAATTGAGTTATAATTTTGTTATGCATTCCTGATCAGGATGCTGCTGTAAGCCAAAGCCAAAGGTAAAGTGTTGACTGGGAAGGCCTTAGCGGGAAGGGGAAGGTTTTTGATCATCGGATACCCTATTTCATCTGGCGAATGAAAGCTCGGTGGCAGAGAAAGGTTGGTTGAATGAGGAATTCGACAAGTCCGGGGGCAGAAGTTAAACAGCGGGCCACAACTCTGAATGGTGTATTCAGTGAATTAGTGAAGCTGCAGGTCTACAAGCATATCTGTGTAATCTAAAGCTTATACACCAACTCCAAAGGTGTATAAGCTTCCTCCAAACATGAGGCTGACGGAGATGTGTCATTGAAGGCGTTTAGCAACTATGTGTCCACAATTCGCTCTGCCTGTCATCCATAAGATGCACACTCCAGAAGGAAGGATAAACCAAGTTCTATAAAGACTCACTACTCTGAAGATTCAACTGTATCGGACGTAACAAGCTTTCCTTATGTAGACGCCAACCTTCGCTCACTATGTAATCGGATTGGACATAAACTACGTGATTGTTAGCAATTTAAGAGTTCAGCCGTAGCAGACAAATGGGCACTAGTAGACCAACAACAGTTGTGCAAACGGTGTTTGCTAAGTCATGGGAAATGGCCCTGTCGAACGAAACAGCCTTGCGGGTTTAACGGATGTACGGAAATGCACCACAGGATGTTGCATTCAGACTATGCCATGTTGGCGGATTATGAATCAGAGCCAGCGTTAATTTCTACGCACCATCGCCATGATCAGGCGTTAGTTTCAATCGCATCATCGCCACGATCATCATTGTTTAAGATACTGCCAGTAACATTATATGGAGATGGCAAATCTATTTCAACCTATGCCTTCCTAGACGATGGATCGAATCATACGTTGGAGCAAGAATTAGCTGACGAACTAGGTCTTAATGGTACGATTATACCTTTGTGTTTACAATGGACTGGAAACGTGACTAGGAAAGAAGATACATCGCAACGAGTCGAATTGGGTATTTCTAGCATAAATGGCGGGCGGAAGTATAATATGTCAGATGTACGAACCATGAAAAATCTTGACCTTCCTCGCCAAAGTGTGGATTTTACGAAATTATTACTAAATATTCACACTTTCGAAGATTACCAGTCCAAAGCTATCATGACGCAATCCCGCGTATATTGATAGGAACGAATAACGCTAATTTGCTTTTGACATTGGCCTGCCGCGAGGGACAAGTAGGAGAGCCTGTATCAGCTAAAACTGACCATTTTAATCTCATGGTGGGGTGTTGCGAGGATAGACTCTTTACACAATAAGCACAAGCAGAAATGACAAAATGTCAAAAACCTAAATAATAATGAAATGTCATTAGCTGTGCACACCTTGAAATCTGTTTTGTAATTTTAGTGGGTTAATGCTCGTCATATTAGGTACATTTAGTTCTAATAAATGGATCATAAACCGCGAATGAAATCGATAATTTTATAGAACTGAAATTTTGCTTATTGTATGAAGATTTTTTTGATAATTGAACGAATTGGCTCGTACAGAGCATAGTCTGTGCTTCGTGGGTTCATGTACAAAAAATTGCGTCGACGGAGTGCCCTCCGAGGAGCGTACAAATTCAGCTGAGCTAGCAGAGCCGGGCAGTCGATATCTCCTGTTAGTAAATTCCCAGCAAAAGTGGCCTGAGCAATTGACCGCCTAACCTCGAGAGGTTCTATTTGCAGAAGACGACAACGTTCCGCGTACGGTGGCAGGTTCATTGGGTCGCGGCATCCGAGGAACCGAAGTGCACATGGTCGGGGTTCAGCCAAAACGCACCAAGCGCCAACAAAAAATTACCGATTTTTCTGCTCAAACTTTCGCTTAGCAGATTTAATTGATCGTAAATCGTATTGGATATCCCTCAACCCTATAACTAAGGATATCCTAATGCAAATGTACGTTCAAATTGATATGAAACTATTTCAGTTGTCCTTTTACGAACAAAATATCACAAGTCAGTCGAAAAGCCGCTTGGTGCGGTTTGGCTGAACCCCGACCACATATCTCACGAACCTTTTTTGAATAGTTTCTATTTGGGCGATCCAACTGGCATGAATGGGATCCATATCACAGTATTCGACTCCAGAATTGATCGTACCAGCGAACAGTAGAGAGCTCTGAGACAAAATAGATCACGAAACTCGTCAGCAATTTTAAACATGAAGCCCAGTTGTCGATTAGCTTTGGCGATTATATCATTGTAGTGAACTCGAAAGGTAAGTCCACTGTCCAGAGTAACGCCAAGATCCTTTAGGTGCTGCACTCGGGTGAGACTATGTACGTCCGGAGAGGTTGTAATCGAAGATGATCGGTATGTTCTTACGGTGGTACGAAATGATGTTGCATTTTTCGACACTTAGGCACAGCAAATTACGCGAACACCAATCGGCGAAGGTACGCACCATATGTTGAAGCTCCAAGCAGTCCGTGGCACATTTTATTACTTTGTATATTTTCGTGTCATCTGCGTAAAACAAGCGGCAACCGGTATGTAGCAACAACGAGATATTGTTTACAAAAATCGAGAAAAGCAGAGGTCCTAGATTACTGCCTTCGGAGCTCCCGACTTGTTGCAGAATGTTTCCGATTTCGACGAGCCTATCTTAACTCGTACCGAGCGGCTCATCAGGTAGGATCGGAACCAATGTACAAAACTTGATGAAACGCCAAGCTTCTTCAATTTAGATAGAAGGTTTTTATGGTCCACTGAATCGAATGCCGCACTTAGGTCCATATACGCAGCATCAGTCTGTTAAAGGTGAGCTGCATCAAATTTGTTGAGACTGATCGCTTCGGGTAAAGTCCATGTGGCTCGGCGTCGATGTAGTTTTTAGACAACAGAACAACAGAACAATTTGTAAGGTTATATAAATTTTCTCTTATATAGAAATACATTTCAGTCGAGTTGTTTGGCATAGGGGAGAATGTTCCCAAACCAACCCCCTAAATGGCAGAGGCCATGAAATTGCGAAAAATGATTTATTGGCCAAGTTTCGTAGTCTATATTGTAGCGGGAACATTATTCTGTATTTCTGGGGCTTTATTGCGGGTGGAGATGTGGAAAGTTAGGAGATACAGAGGGTAAAGTGGGTAAAGTGAAAGTATCCGTTTTCAGCATTCTCAAAAATGGTTGTCCGAAACCGACCCCCCATGTTCCGAAACCGATCCCCTTCCTATAGTCCATAACTGACCTATATTTCTAGTTTTCAATACAATGGGGGTGCATATTATACCTTCTTACCCTAGCTAGATAAAAATTTTCTTTCCCCGTTTTGTCCCATCTCGGCAAATAAGGGAAAATCCATAAACTACGTTACGCAAAAATCGGTCATTTTCAACACCCCATCCCTTCTATGTCACACTTTTTGTATAAAACATCTGAAAATTTTGTATGGGATATCACACATCAGGCAACCCCCTCCCCCTCTAAACGTTACGTAATTTGTAGGTGTTCCCTAACATATCACGAAATCATTTAGAATTTAGTCCACTCTTTTTCTCCCTTTCAAATCAGCAGAGTGCAATGAAGTGGGGGGTTGGTTTCGGACTACTGCTTGCCAGTCGGTTTCGGACCACCCCGATTTTTTTCTCAAAATGACGCGCCGTTCAACAATACCACATCATACGACCTAATTTAAGTACGTGCAACATAGACCATAAGCAATAAGGATAACTTATCGTTCAATTTTTCAATACACGCTAAAAATATTTTACCGATATCTCCTGCAGGCAAAAAATCAATTCAAACACAATATGGCTTGAAAACTCCGAAAAACGCAACCTTGGAAGATGGCTGTCTACGTCCAAATTAGTAGTGCTACGGCAGTGTTCTACTGACAATACAGGCATATTCATCGAAAGCGTCATCTATGAGATAAGGTTCCCCCAAACACACGCGTCGCGTCAATCGCGACGCGATTCTATCACTTGGCGACAGCGAAGCTGTCGCCGTTGGTATGGAAGCGTATATAGAACATTGCCTGCAGCGACCCAACGATGGAATCGCGGCGACTAGTTGTCGCCGTCGCGGCGATGAAATCGCTTAGGTTTGGGGGAGCCTATAGACTGGGGGGTCGGTTTGCGACCGACGACGGTCGGTTTGGGAACGCTCTCCCCTACACAACTTGGAGAAGATTTGACAATTGCTTTACGAAGCTGAAGAAAATCACCAAAAGGGCGGGGAGAGTGTGTCAGCCATACCTGTTCATAATTCGAAATGAAGCATTGCTGCCACGTACCAGATTACATCGCTTGCCAATTACTGTAATCTAAATAAAAAAAATCGACGAATGTTTTTTAAAAACTGCATGCGAATTTGGCTTCCTCAAATATTTCTACTTTTAATAAAATTGAAACTAGTTACACTAAATTAATGATTTCGTGTGCGTTACTTCTACGTGAAGTTAAATTCTATTAATGAATTAATGAATTCTATCATGAACATGTACGTCCAAGTTTGGAAGATGATATTAGCATTTCCATATCATTGAAACTAGTTGATTTATAAACTATAAATGAACTGTACCCGTACTACTGTGGCGTAGCCAAAAAACTGGCCGGGGTGGAAAGGTTTTTGATTGGCGTTCAATGAGCCATTTTCAATGTTTCGTTTCAAAAACTGATTATGAATTTTTTGCAATGAATTTTAACCTCGAAAAGTCTTCAGTGTCTCGTACAAAATCAAAATTTGTATTATTTCTGCTGAAGGTTGTTTGACACAAAGAATTTACCAAGAGGCCAACAGTAAGAAGCTTCCTACCGCGGATTGGTATCTATACATGCGGAATTGAGCTGACTGCCAAACGAACAAACATAATTTGTGCAAACATATCATGCTCTCAAGCGAAAGCTTTTTAACTCGCTACATTGGGATTTCAAACATCTCAATCCAATACCCACGCTTCTTCCAGAATCTTCCATTTTCCGAAATACATTCATGAAGGTATGCCAATAGTGTGGTGAAATGGATTTATTGTATAGTTCGTCTGCGTGCCCCGTTTTCGACTCAGCCGAGCGCGTAATGGAAACAAAATGCGATGGTTTGAGTGGATTTCGGCCGGGAATCTCTTCCCTGGTTCCGCCGCTAGGAACTTTTCCCGTCACCTCGCGCCTGTCTACTACACTTGCACGCTACCTACCTTATTGCATGAGTGGGAAAATCTCAAGAACACTCACCCGAAGAGGGCACGTGCTGATTCATCTATGGAGTCAAAAAACTTTGAGAATGCGTTTGGCCAATATTTGTTGATATCAATAATAAAATTTCTTCTTTCCACAAAAAAAGCTTACATACAGAGAGGCACCAAACAATGTTGTGTACTGTTCCCAAACATAATTTCAAAATATCTGAGTAATTTGACCATCCATATAAAGCAAAAATCACATCGTGACCCGGTGGCAGCAACAGCGGCAGAAGCAGAAATTTCCCAATGTTGAATTGAAATGGAAATCAATATTCATACCCTGCCAATATAGGCTCCAGCTGCTCACGTTCGATTCCAAGAAGCGGGCGAATGTTATTCGAATGGAAATGCTGAAGATTTTCCTCCGAGAGCGCCAAAGCTGCCGACGCGCCGAGAAGTGCTCGCGAGATGATTGAGGGCATTGGCATATGAAAGGAAAAAATTCAGCCGTGTAATCATATTCCGTGTGGCAGGCCTAGCTGCAATGATGCTAGTGGGCTCTATGGCAGAGGAGGGCAATTATTGGGTCGAAATTGGAGGTATGAATAGGACCATTATTCTCCATTCCTTGGATTAAATAAGCGCCTTAATAGGAGGAAAACGTTTACTCAGCATGACTGTATCATATTTATGAAGAAGTCTCAATTCAGAAAAATATTTTCCTGATCATTACTTTGGTTGAATTTTTCAAAGTATTACGAAACGATATAAAAAAGAGCATTCCATTAATTCATCTGGAACGAAATCATTCAAAATATCGCATACCTTTGATATATTGTCTTTTTATCCTATGTATGTATATCTTGGAAACAGAGATAGGTAGTCGAGTAAACGAAAGTCTTTCAAATGCAGAAATATTTATTCGTGTTCGCTTCATTGCGTATTGCATACAATGGAAACGGGGACAGTGTGTTTGATGCTGAATCACTGAAGCGTTGTGTACCATTCTAAATTGGTATTTTTTTGCTTAAGATTGACTTGATTCTAAGTAATGGCACTAGAATTGCAATACCTTGTTTTATTTACTTGAATAAATTATTCTTACCCGGCAGCACCAACACCGCTGGCTGGCAGCAGCGCTCAGCTAGTTCAGTCACGCACGCTTTAAATTTTCGTTCCAGGAACAAACGAGAGTTACAGCACGTGCTCGCTGTTTGAGAGTCCCAAATCCATCCTATGTGTATCGCTGGATTGGGATCAGGTGCGGAGCAGCATTTTTCATTTTATTTATAAATTCATTATTCATTCGTCTCAGCTACGAGGCGGCGTGCGTCGTCAGGAGGTCGCGAAACAAGCAAATGAGTCTGAAGAAATGTCAAAGCACCAACCTCGGCTGACGGGTATGACGAGGGAATCATCCGGTTGAT
Source organism: Armigeres subalbatus (assembly GCF_024139115.2). Taxonomy (NCBI): domain Eukaryota; kingdom Metazoa; phylum Arthropoda; class Insecta; order Diptera; family Culicidae; genus Armigeres; species Armigeres subalbatus. The sequence goes on from NC_085140.1 coordinate 31,695,566, forward strand.
GGATAAAATTGGGAACCTTCGGAATTCAATGTTGGTGTCATCATCCCGAAAAAAGGAAAACTAATCGGAAATATCATACTGGGAACCCATTCGACCATGCAAAGGAAATCCATTAGTCATGAAATAGGATTTTCTTTTCTATTTGGGTGAAGCGAATCGGGCTGAAAGAGGATCCGGTATTTTTTTTCGTTTGGAGTTGGACCTATTCAGATCATTTTGGCAAAGTTGAAAACATATTTTTTTTAGCGAAGGTAGGTATAACTTGGGACAGACAACTTTATATTTGTTGGAATTATTCCAGGATTAGGATTAGTTCAGATTTCAGAATACCCTCATTTACCCTAAATAATGTTTGTTTTCTTCCATTCGTTTCACTTAGCTCATTCGTCGATGGAGGGTATCGAGGGTTACGGATAGCAATCGGAAATGAACAGTTTTACTACTTTCCTGTTTCTTTATGTTCTGGGAATATCCGAGGAAGCTGCAGCTCTTCTGGTATTTCGAGGCACCACTCGATTTATTAAATCGGCTACACACAGTCCCTGTGAAATACTGCTTCAAGCGAAACCAATTTATTAGGCACATATTGGAGAAATTTTGCGATGAACAAAATCTCTGTAGAATACTATTAATGATATGAGTGTATTACTTCTACGTGAAGTTAAACGATTTACAATGATATTGAAATGCTAATATCATCTTCCAAACTTGGACATACATGTTTATAAAAGAATTAGAGGCGAAAGTATAGATTTGATATTTCCGTTAGGATACCGCAGGCATGAAGAATGTTTTTATAGAGGTCAATTTGAAAGCGAACGGAGGGCAATATTTGTGATGGTATAGGTCTCACGACTTTCCTTCTGCTAAACTCCCGTATGAAGGGGGAGGGAAGAATATCAGTGTGGAAGCTGATATATCTCCACTGGCAATAGGATTGGTGGTTTTCTATCGACGAGTCCTACTGTCTCTAAATATCTAATATGACATCAGCATCTAGTCGAATAGGATTTAATAGCGCATTGTAATTTCAATATGTCAGCAAACCGTACGTCAAAACCACACAGAAACGCACTATGTCTTTTGGCATAATAGTTGTGTAATAATTGATTTTGGACATAATGGGACATAAGTTCAATTCTTTATAATTATTGCCGCTTTTACATCATAAGAGAGATAATCCTTTTTGCCTTTCGCGTATACTAATTATACGTAAAGGCTATAGGATCACTCCAAAACCGATCTTTTGATAGAAGGCTAGGAGACCCATAGTGTTATATACCAATCCACTCAGCTTGACGAATTGAGGTGATGTCTGTATGTATGTATGTATTAAGGTGGCTCATATTAGTATGGGAAAAACTTTTTTAATTTTTTTTTATGGGCCGCCTTCTTATTCGGTTCTATTTAATGCCCTGATTCTCTGGACAAAATTTCAGCCAAATCGGTCAACATATGGGCGGTGCTATACTCGTTGGAAGTTTATATGGTAAAATGTATGCAGAAACATCCAAAAACAGTGAATTGCAGTTGGACGGCACAATTTACGATGAAGAACTATGATACTCATTCAGATCTTGAAGAATTTAATACAGAATGTTATGCAGAAAACCGCGAGAAGATTACAGTTTGTTCGGCTAAGTTATTAGCATTTCTCTGAAATTGGGTTTGAGCAAATTTCGTTTCTTTTACCTTTAAAAAAAATAAATTCACCCATACAACACTCCAGTAAAATGCTAGTATCTTTGCCTAATAAACTCTAATTTTCTCGCGGTTTTCAGCATGACATTCTGTACTTAATTCTACAAGATCTGAATGAGTATTATAGTTCTTCATCGTAAGTTGTGCCGTCCAACTGTAATTCACTGTTTTTGGATGTTTCTGCATACATTTTTGCATATAAAGTTCCAACGAGTTTAGCACCGCTCAAACGTTGGCCGATTTGGCTGAAATTTCGTCCAGAACATCAGAACCGAATAAGAGGGCGGCCCATCGAAAAATTTGAAAACGTGTTTTTTGAGCCACCTTAGTATGTATGTATGTATGTGTGTGTGTTTGTGTGTACAAAAAAATGTGAGACACAGAATCCTTCCTAATTTTTGAAAATTGGCCCAATCGGGCTTTGCGTTCTGGAGTTATTAAAAAACATTGACTTTTTTTTTCGAAAACTGCTGCAATGCATTTAAATGAACGCAAATAAATATGAATGGATGAAAACAACTGAATAATCTCTCTAAAGTGCCATTTTGACCTCACTTATGTGCTTTTCTTGTTACTTTTTATGTGTTTCACGAGAATGGCACCATCACCGCTAGGTAGATTATTCTGGATTTTTTTATAAAGAATTTAAGAATAAATATAAAAATCACTACTCAAAGGTACGGTAGCCCATGAAATTCCCATCAGATCTGCCTTCTCCGCCTACTATTTTTTGCCTCTGGGTCAGAAACAAGATCGCCTTTCACATGTTACAACAGACGGAAACTCAAATAGCAATATTTTAAGTGTTGAAGACCAAAAACCTTTGTTACTCAAACAAGGCAAATAAATTCAATATAGTAAATTCGGCAGGAGATATAAGCATTTTTTTAAAAGCACACTTTGTCCTGTATAAGTCAAAAAAAAATATACGCTTACAAAGAATGAATTTGTCCAGCAGAAGGCAAAAGACGATATGGTTTCTTCATTCATTTGCTCGGTTTGAGGCAAAGGGGAATATGATCACATTCTTTACAATGATTCACTTTTCCCGGCAGCAGGAAAGAGAGGATATGATTTCTTCTTGGAAGTCAGATTTTTGTTCGATTCAAGAATCCTGCTTCCAAAGAATGCATTTGCTCGAAGTCTCCAGTTAGCCTTGCGAGCAAAGGCGTAGGATTCCCAATCCGGAGATGGTGAGTTAGATTCTCGGTCCCGTCTAGGATGTTTCAGGCTGAAACATTCTCGACACCCTGAGCATTGTGTATCCATTGTACTTGTCACACAATATACATACTCACACAAAAACGGGCATAGAGAAGCTTTAATAATTATAATTAATTAATAATTGAGGAAATGCTAGCCAAGTTGAAAAGTAGGCTAAGTTCCTGTTGGAATGTAGAGCCATTGAAGAAGAAGAATTGCTTGGTAGCAGACTACTTGGTTCCATCATTCAATTTAGGCATTTTCTCGGTTTAAGTAGATATAATCTTTTTTTTTTCAAAGAATGCATTTTCTTGCTAGCAGGAATGAGAGGATATGATTCCGTCCTTCAGTTCAGGTATTCGCTCGGTTGAAGGCAAGGAGAGATATGATGAGAGGATTTGATTTCTTAATTCAATTTGGGCATTTGCTCGGTTTAAGGAAAGGGCAGATTTGATCCTATCTTTCGCAGCATGCATTTGCTCGACAGCAGGCAAGAGAGGATATTATTCCTTCCATTTAAGGCATTTGCTCGGGTTTAGACAAGGAGAATGAAAACCCTTCTTTTAAAGGAATGCATCCTTTCTTAGAAGCATGATAGACAGGATAAGGTTCCTTCTTTCAACTTGGAGATTTGTTAAATATAAGAAAAGACATATGAGCCACTCTTTCAAAGAATGATTCCTTCTTCCAATTCCTGCATTTGCTTGGATTAAGGCACGCAAAGATATGATCACCTCTTTAACATGGTTCATTTGCCTGGCAGAAGATTAGAGAGGGTATGATTCCTTCTTTCAATTCATACATCTTGCAAAAGAAGATATTACCCATTTTTACAAAGAACGTGAAGATGGTTAGATAGTATATGAATCATGCATTTCCCTTTCTTTAATTTTTGCCATTTTCGTACAACAAAATTGTACCGAAAGGGTATAAGATTACTCCCAAAAAGAACTATTACTAGAAGGCCAAGAGACCCAAGAATGCTGGCAATGTCTATTAATTAATCCAAAAGCATGTAGAAGATAGAAAAAATGCGACCTATTCCACTTAAATCCTTTTTTTGACCTTTCTAGTGTGATTTTTTTCAATACATTTTATGATGTACGAGAATGGCATCATCGCCGCTAAGTGGATTAATCTGGGTTTTTAATTGAAAACAAGCAACAGTCTTGTTTTAGAAGAGAACATATGGATAGGAAAAAGGCTCACATTTCCACCAATAGACTGAGCTCGACAAATAGAAGTAATGTCTATAAGATAAGCGTTTTGAAGGAGCGCGACAATTTGATTCCTTTTTAAGAAATACTTTTCAAAACGCATATAATTAATAAGAATCCTTTTCTAAATAGAATAGAGAAATGTACAATCTGCGAGTTTTCTTGCGTACTTTTACATGGAAAATAGAACTAGCCGTCAATGTGAAGTTAATTTAAAGCTTATTTATCTTGCTAGTAGGTGTGCCAACACTTAAAATGTTCCCGTTTTTACAGGAACCTTCTTTATTCTGTTTTTCCTTTTCATCAATCTTACAGGTCTAACAACAATTATGCCAAATGACACTATGCCAAACGGAGTACATAATTTTTTTCTCCCCATACTAAGCTGGGCCAGTCTATTCTTGACTTTTCCTATTTCGTGGAAAATTATGTTCCGGAACGTTGACCTACTTTGTACGATGTTCCTGAAAGGCTAAAAAACTCATACTTACGATGTTCGGGTCATATTGACCCGGATATGGCTTAGCAATATCTCAGGCATTTCTCAGCCAAATTCACATGTTTATGTACCCCAAATAATCCTCAGCTCACACATTTTCCGAAACTGATCTCAGATCTCGTGTAATCGTTGGAGGAAAATACAAACCTTTGCCTACAATGAACTGTTCGAACCGGATTTCTAGTTCCATACATACTTAATAATACAGTATCCACCCAAGATAATACGTACCTGAAATCAGAGAGAAAAAAATCAACGTATTAAAATCAATTTAGAATGTATATCTGTAACATAATAAAATTTATGGTTTCGTTATGTGTTTGATGACTTATTTATGTGACTGTTTGATGACTAGGTTTCATTAATTTGGAAGACGGAAATGTAAATTAGGAGATCAGCTCAAAAACTCACATCGTTTACTGTAACTAATTATGTTAGTTGAGCCAGCTTCTCTTTGTTTTAAATCATTTCATTCACAATCATTAACCCTCAAACTGCCGGGACGAATCTTGATAACTTAAAACAACTCGTTCTCGGTCAACTTTCTACTAAAATGCAAGCGGTTTCAACTGTGATCAAAGGGAATAGTAGATCCAGCATGTAGAGCGGTAAAATGGCCAGGATGACCCTCCCTCTTTAAGAGGGGGGAGTTTTGAAGTGTGGCATAAGTCATTTTTTGAGCAAATGTTTAGTATTTTGAAACTTTTATCGTCATAAAAAGTATTTTAGTATAAGTAAATAATGGTCAATGTGAATGGTTGACAACAATGGCCAAATAGACATCAATTGACCTCCGGATGACCTCCTAATAGGTTCCGGAAACCCGGAATATCCGGTATGAAAGGCCAGCATAGAATCACCGAACATATCGGTCTTCCGACACCTCAAACTTCTCAGAATCTCATAAGTAACTTAGAAAACGCCACAGTTTCTTGGTAGGGTAAAACTGGCCATTTGATGGCCACGGAACAGGTTCCGGAAACCCGGAATTTCCGGTAAAAAAGGGCCAACATAAAACTATAAAACAAATTAGGCTTCTGACACCTCAAACTTCTCAGAATCTCATAAGTAATATAGAAAACGTCATAGTTTTTCAGAAGGGTAGAACTGGCCACGGAACAGGTTCCGGAAACCCGGAGTTTCCGGTACAAAAGGCCAAGATAAAACTACATAACAAATTAGGCTTCCAATACCTCAAACTTCCCAGAATCTCATGAGTAATTTAGAAAATGCCTTAGTTTCTTGGTAGGGTAAAATTGGCCATGCGATGGCCGCGGAACAGATTCCGGAAACCCGAAATTTCTGGTACAAAAGGCAAACATAAAACTACATAACAAACTTATCCAGAAAACGCCTTAGTTTCTTGGTAGGGTAAAACTGGCGGTGCGATGACCATGAAACAGGTTCCGAAAACCCGGAATTTCCGGTAAAAAATGGCCTACATGAAACTACAAAACAAATTAGGCTTCCGACACTTCAAACTTCTTAGAATCTCATATGTAACTAACAAAACACAATAATTTTTCAGTAGGGTAGAACTGGCCATGCGATGGCCACGGAACAGGTTTCGGAAACCAGGAATCTCCGGTACACAAGGCCGACATAAAACTACATAACAAATTAGGCTTCAGACACTTCAAACTTCTCAGAATCTCATTAGTAATTTGGAAAACGCCTTAGTTTCTTGGTAGGGTAATACTGGTCGTGCGATGGCCATGGAATAGGTTCCGGAAACCCGGAATTTCCGGTAAAAAATAGCTCACATAAAACTACAAAATAAATTAGGCTTCCGACACCTCAAACTTCTCAGAATCTCATGAGTAATCTAGAAAACGCCTTAGTTTTTTGTTAGGGTAAAACTGGCCGTGTGTTGGCCAGGTTTTGGAAACCCGGAATTTCCGGTAAAAAATGGCCAACCTAAAAGTACAAAACAAATTAGGTTTCCGACGCCTCAAACTTCTCAGAATCTCATGAGTTATTTAGAAAATGCCTTAGTTTCTTGATAGGGTAAAACTGGCCATGCCATGGCCACGGAACAAGTTCTGGAAACCCGGAATTTCCAATTTAAAAGGCAGCATAGAATCACGGAATTTATTGGTCTTCCGACACCTCAAACTTCTCAGAATCTCATTAGTAATCCAGTTAACGCCATAGTTTTTTGGTAGGGTAAAACTGGGCATGTGATGATCACGGAACAGGTTCTGGGAGCCCGGAATTCACGGTGCAAAAGGCCAACATAGAACAATAAAACAGGTCCAAACCCTTATCTTACCTTACACCTTACTTCCCCGGTACTAAAGACCAACGTAGAACTACAAAATAAATCACTCTTCAAACATTTTTATGTTCGGTTGTACCACTTTGACCAGCTATTAGATATATCGCAGCATTCCCCGTATGTATAGGTGCATCTCCAATTACTCCAATACTATTGATAAGCAATGCAGTATCGGTTTCGATATAGTTCTTGTTTTTTTCTCTCAAGAGGATCATTATAGCCTATTTGGACCCTTTACAGAGAGCAATCTCATTGAATGTGCACCCCTTATCAATAAGAATTCAATCCTTTCTTGAGAATACAGAACAGTAATACTGTTATTCGACCAAGTATCGGAGCCCTAGCCACCTCTTCGTCTTGCTTCTACAATATCACCAGTAGAACACCACACCTGGGATTTAGCTATATGTACAAAACCATTTCCATCTAAAACATTTGTCCTGCAAAGAGAATTTCCTTCATCTTCAGCGAAAAGTTAAGCTAGTTATACTTCAGATACTGCTATTGGTAGCGTAATCCTTAACTAAAACAACTTATAGACCTAGCTCGAAAAATGGATTTAGCTAGGGATCGGTTTGGTAGATCTTACTTCGTAAGACACTAAGTAACAGTGATCTATGCAACGTTACAGGAAAAAGTCTACATAGAACTACAAAATAAATCAGTCTATCGACCCTTCAAATGGCCACGGAATAGGTTCCAGAAATTCAGGATTTACAGTGAAAAAGTCCTACATAGAACATCTGTATAAATCAGTCTTCCGACACCTTGAACTTTTGAGAATTTAACGAGATATCCAGAAAACGCCAAATTGCTCTTTTACTGGCAATTTTATAGCCACAGAACAAGATTCGGAGTCCCTGGAAAGCCCATTTCGATAGCCCGTGGCCTTTTGTACCGGATATTTTGGGCTCCCGAAACCTATCATGAAACTATGGCGTTTTCAAAATTACTCATGAGATTCTGAAAAGTTTAAAATGCCGGAAGACCGCTTAATTTCGTGGTTCTATGATGGCTTTTTGTACTGCTTGTTACGGGCTTCTGGAATCATCTTGGCCAGTTTTACTCTACCAAGGAACTAAGACGTTTTCTGGATTACTAAAGATGTTCTGAGAAGTTTGAGGTGTCAGAAGACTTATTTGGATTGTAGTTTTAGGTTGGCCTTTTTTACCGATGATTCCGGGTTTCCGAAACATTTTCCATGGTCTTCCCATGGTCAGTTCTACCCTAACAAAAAATATGTTAAAAACTATGGCCTTTTTTAGTTACTCATGAGATTTTGAGAAGTTTAAGGTATCGGAAGACTGATTTGTTTTGTAGTTCAATGTTGACCTTTTGTACCGGGAATTTAGGGTCTTCGGAACCTATACCGTGGCCCTACTAAGAAACTAAGACGTTTTCTAGATTACTCATGAGAATCTGAGAAATTTGAAGTGTCGAAAGCCTGATTTGTTTTGTATTGTTTTTTTTTTACCGGAAATCCCGGGTTTCTGGAACCTGTTCCACGGCCATGGAATGGCCAGTTTTACCCTACCAAGAAACTACGGCGTTTTCTAAGTTACTTGTGCGATTCAGAGAAGTTTGAGGTGTTGGAAGACCGATGTATTCCGTGATTCTATGTTGGCCTTTTATACCGGATATTTCGGGTTTCCGGAACCTGTTCGGTGATCATCCGGAGATCAATTTATATCTATTTGGCTATTGCTGTCGACCATTCACATTGACCATTAATTACTTATACTAAAACATCCGTTATGATGATGATTTCAGAATACTAAACATTTGCTCTAAAAATGACACTTCAAAACTCCCCCTCTAAAAGAGGGAGAGTCATCCTGAGCATTTTACCCATCTACTTTCTGGAACTTCTATTCCCCTTGACCACAATTGCAACCGCTTGCATTTTAGTAGAAAATTGACCGAGAACGAGCTGTTTCAAATTGTCAAGATTCGTCCCGGCAGTTTGAGGGTAAAAAGAAACCTTGAGAAAAAATATGTTACCTAATTGTCAATTCATTCATTCAATCCGAGCACCAGCATTTTTAGCGTTTTTGGTTCATTGGGGTCCTTCTAAGCGGTGCGGCAAGATGCACGGCTACAAAGCAAGACCATGCTGAGGGTGGCTGGGCTCGATTCCCGGTGCCGGTCTAGACAATTTTCGGATTGGAAATTGTCTCGACTTCCCTGAGCATAAAAATATCATCGTATAGCCTCATGATAAACGAAGAAGAAGAAGATAGAAGGTTCATTTTTAAATTGGCGTCATTAGTAAGAACTTCAATTTGAGGGAATAATCAGTCAAGCGATAAGTCAATTGAAAAAAAGTCAGCCAGTTTCAAATATAACGAAATTTTAATTCAGGTGTTGGAAGCCTAATCTATTTTGTAGTTTTATGTTTGCTATTTTTTACTGGAAATTCTGGATTTCCGAAACCTGTTCCATGGCCATCGCACTGCCAGTTTTACCCTACCAAAAAACTAAAGGGTTTTCTAAGTTACTCATGAGATTCTGAGAAGTTTGAGGTGTCGGAAGCTTAATTTGTTCTGTAGTTTTATGTTGGCCATTTTTAATCGGAAATTTCGGGTTTCCGGAACCTGTTCCGTGACCATTGCATGGCTAGTTTTACCCTACCAAGAAACTAAGGCATTTTCGAAATACTCATGAGATTCTGAGAAGTTTGAGGTATTGGAAGCTTAATTTGTTATGTAGTTTTATCTTGGCCTTTTGTACCGGAAATTTCGGTTTTCCAGAACCTGTTCCGTGGCCATTGCATGGCCAGTTCTACCCTACTAAAACATTATGATGTTTTCTAAGTTACTTATGAGATTCTGAGAAGTTTGAGGTGTCGGAAGCCTAATTTGTTTTGTTGTTTTATGTTGGTCATTTTTTACCGGAAATTCCGGGTTTCCGGAACCTGTTCCGTGGCCATCAAATGGCCAGTTTTACCCTACCAAGAAACTATGGCGTTTTCTAAGTTACCTATGAGATTCTGAGAAGTTTGAGGTGTCGGAAGACCGATATGTTCGGTGATTCTATGCTGGCCTTTTGTACCGGATATTCCGGGTTTCCGGAACCTATTCGAAAGTCATCCGGAGGTCAATTTACTTCTGTTTGACCATTGTTGTCAACCATTCACATTTATCATTAATTACGTATACTAAAACACCTGTCACGACGTTAAAAGTTTTAAAATACTAAACATTTGCTCAAAAAATTACTTATGCCACACTTCAAGAAGCCTCCTTTCAAGAGGCCCGGAAGCCTCCTTTCAAGAGGCCCGGAAGCCTCCCTCAAGAGGCCCGGAAGCCTCCTTTCAAGAGGCCCGGAAGCCTCCTTTCAAGAGGCCCGGAAGCCTCCTTTCAAGAGGCCCGGAAGCCTCCTTTCAAGAGGCCCGGAAGCCTCCTTTCAAGAGGCCCGGAAGCCTCCTTTCAAGAGGCCCGGAAGCCTCCTTTCAAGAGGCCCGGAAGCCTCCTTTCAAGAGGCCCGGAAGCCTCCTTTCAAGAGGCCCGGAAGCCTCCTTTCAAGAGGCCCGGAAGCCTCCTTTCAAGAGGCTCCGAAGCATCCTTGCAAGAGGCCGGGAAGCCCCCTTGCAAGAGGCCGGAAGCCTCCTTTCAAGGGGCCCGGAAGCCCTCCTTTCAAGAGGCCCGGAAGCCTCCTTTCAAGAGGCCCGGAAGCCTCCTTTCAAGAGGCCCGGAAGCCTCCTTTCAAGAGGCCCGGAAGCCTCCTTTCAAGAGGCCCGGAAGCCTCCTTTCGAGAGGCCAGGAAGCCTCCTTACGAGACGGGCGTAAGCCTCCTTTCAAGAGCCACGTAAGCCTCCTTTCAAGAGGCCCGGAAGCCTCCTTTCAAGAGGCCCGGAAGCCTCCTTTCAAGAGGCCCGGAAGCCTCCTTTCAAGAGGCCCGGAAGCCTCCTTTCAAGAGGCCCGGAAGCCTCCTTTCAAGAGGCCAGGAAGCCTCCTTTCAAGAGGCCCGGAAGCCTCCTTTCAAGAGGCCCGGAAGCCTCCTTTCAAGAGGCCCGGAAGCCTCCTTTCAAGAGGCCCGGAAGCCTCCTTTCAAGAGGCCCGGAAGCCTCCTTTCAAGAGGCCCGAAGCCTCCTTTCAAGAGGCCCGGAATCCTCCTTTCAAGAGGCCCGGAAGCCTCCTTTCAAGAGGCCCGGAAGCCTCCTTTCAAGAGGCCCGGAAGCCTCCTTTCAAGAGGCCCGGAAGCCTCCTTTCAAGAGGCCAGGAAGCCTCCTTTCAAGAGGCCCGGAAGCCTCCTTTCAAGAGGCCCGGAAGCCTCCTTTCAAGAGGCCCGGAAGCCTCCTTTCAAGAGGCCCGGAAGCCTCCTTTCAAGAGGCCTGGAAGCCTCCTTTCAAGAGGCTCAGGAAGCCTCCTTTCAAGAGGCTCGGAAGCCTCCTTTCAAGAGGCTCAAGCCTCCTTTCAAGAGGCTCGGAAGCCTCCTTTCAAGAGGCTCAGAAGCCTCCTTCAAGAGGCCTGGAAGCCTCCTTTCAAGAGGCTCAGGAAGCCTCCTTTCAAGAGGCCTGGAAGCCTCCTTCAAGAGGCCTCGGAAGCCTCCTTTCAAGAGGCCTGGAAGCCTCCTTTCAAGAGGCCTGGAAGCCTCCTTTCAAGAGGCTGGAAGCCTCCTTTCAAGAGGCCTGGAAGCCTCCTTTCAAGAGGCCTCGGAAGCCTCCTTTCAAGAGGCCTGGAAGCCTCCTTTCAAGAGGCTCGGAAGCCTCCTTTCAAGAGGCTCAGAAGCCTCCTTTCAAGAGGCCTGAAGCCTCCTTTCAAGAGGCCAGAAGCCTCCTTCCAAGAGGCCCGAAGCCTCCTTCCAAGAGGCCCGGAAGCCTCTTTACAAGAGGCCCGGAAGCCTCCTTTCAAGAGACCGGAAAGCCTCATTTCAAGAAGCAGGCCCGGAAGCCTTCTTTCAAGAGGCCAGGAAGCCTCCTTTCAAGAGGCCCGGAAGCCTCCTTTCAAGAGGCCCGGAAGCCTCCTTTCAAGAGGCCCGGAAGCCTCCTTTCAAGAGGCCCGGAAGCCTCCTTTCAAGAGGCCCGGAAGCCTCCTTTCAAGACGCGCGGAGAAGACCTTTCAAGAGGCCCGGAAGCCTCCTTTCAAGAGGCCCGGAAGCCTCCTTTCAAGAGGCCCGGAAGCCTCCTTTCAAGAGGCCCGGAAGCCTCCTTTCAAGAGGCCCGGAAGCCTCCTTTCAAGAGGCCCGGAAGCCTCCTTTCAAGAGGCCCGGAAGCCTCCTTTCAAGAGGCCCGGAAGCCTCCTTTCAAGAAGCCGGAAGCCTCCTTTCAAGAGGCCCGGAAGCCTCCTTTCAAGAGGCCCGGAAGCCTCCTTTCAAGAGGCCCGGAAGCCTTCTTTCAAGAGGCCCGGAAGCCTTCTTTCAAGAGGCCCGGAAGCCTTCTTTCAAGAGGCCCGGAAGCCTTCTTTCAAGAGGCTCGGAAGCCTCCTTTCAAGAGACTCGGAAGCCTCCTTTCAAGAGGCTCGGAAGCCTTCTTTTAAGAGGCTCGGAAGCCTCTTTTCAAGAGGCTCGGAAGCCTCCTTTCAAGAGGCTCGGAAGCCTAACAAACACATCAAGAACAAGAAATGACATTTGTTTTTTTGTCGTTTTTCATAGCAACGAGCTTTTTTGAATCTAGTACCCATTCAAATGTTCCTTCCATTCATCGTTCTCTTCCTATCTCGATGGTCCCTTTAATATCGAGATGTGGAGAGGCGACTGTATAAAAGAATAATTTTCCATAAAGAAATCAAATTTTCTATTGAAAAATTATATAATTTAATAAATAAATCAATATTAGCAATATACAATTACAGATGTTTACACAAAAATAAAAAAACTGACATTTTTTTCCAAAGATGGCCCTTTTTTTCAAAAGCTTTTAATCAATTTTATTGCTTTTTTTATAGTTTTCAAGAGGCCCGGAAGCCTCCTTTCAAGAGGCTCGGAAGCCTCCTTTCAAGAGGCTCGGAAGCCTCCTTTCAAGAGGCTCGGAAGCCTCCTTTCAAGAGGCTCGGAAGCCTCCTTTCAAGAGGCTCGGAAGCCTCCTTTCAAGAGGCTCGGAAGCCTCCTTTCAAGAGGCTCAAGCCTCCTTTCAAGAGGCCTGGAAGCCTCCTTTCAAGAGGCTCAGAAGCCTCCTTTCAAGAGGCTCGGAAGCCTCCTTTCAAGAGGCTCAGAAGCCTCCTTTCAAGAGGCTCAGAAGCCTCCTTTCAAGAGGCCTGGAAGCCTCCTTTCAAGAGGCTCAGGAAGCCTCCTTTCAAGAGGCTCAAGCCTCCTTTCAAGAGGCCTGGAAGCCTCCTTTCAAGAGGCTCGGAAGCCTCCTTTCAAGAGGCTCAGAAGCCTCCTTTCAAGAGGCCTGGAAGCCTCCTTTCAAGAGGCTCGGAAGCCTCCTTTCAAGAGGCCTGGAAGCCTCCTTTCAAGAGGCTCAGGAAGCCTCCTTTCAAGAGGCTCAGGAAGCCTCCTTTCAAGAGGCCTGGAAGCCTCCTTTCAAGAGGCCCGGAAGCCTCCTTCCAAGAGGCCAGGAAGCCTCCTTCCAAGAGGCCCAGAAGCCTCCTTCCAAGAGGCCAGGAAGCCTCCTTTCAAGAGACCCGGAAGCCTCCTTCCAAGATGCTCGGAAGCCTCCTTTCAAGAGGCCCGGAAGCCTCCTTCCAAGAGGCCAGGAAGCCTCCTTTCAAGAGGCCCGGAAGCCTCCTTTCAAGAGGCCCGGAAGCCTCCTTTCAAGAGGCCCGGAAGCCTCCTTTCAAGAGGCCCGGAAGCCTCCTTTCAAGAGGCCTGGAAGCCTCCTTTCAGGAGGCCCGGAAGCCTCCTTTCAGGAGGCCCGGAAGCCTCCTTTCAAGAGGTCTGAAAGCCTCCTTTCAGGAGGCCCGGAAACCTCTTTTAAGGGGCTCGGAAGCCTCCTTTCGAGAGGTACGGAAGCCTCCTTTCAAGAGGCTCGGCAGCTTCCATTCAAGAGGCGCGGAAGCCTCCATTCAAGAAGATCGAAGCTTCCTTTCAAGCGGCTCGGAAGCCTCCTTTCAATAGCCTCAGAAGCCTCCTTTCAAGAGGCCCGGAAGCCTCCTTTCAAGAGGCCCGGAAGCCTCCTTTCAAGAGGCCCGGAAGCCTCCTTTCAAGAGGCCCGGAAGCCTCCTTTCAAGAGGCCCGGAAGCCTCCTTTCAAGAGGCCCGGAAGCCTCCTTTCAAGAGGCCCGGAAGCCTCCTTTCAAGAGGCCCGGAAGCCTCCTTTCAAGAGGCCCGGAAGCCTTCTTTCAAGAGGCTCGGAAGCCTCCTTTCAAGAGGCTCGGAAGCCTCCTTTCAAGAGGCTCGGAAGCCTCCTTTCAAGAGGCTCGGAAGCCTCCTTTCAAGAGGCTCGGAAGCCTCCTTTCAAGAGGCTCGGAAGCCTAACAAACACATCAAGAATAAGAAATGACATTTGTTTTTTTGTCGTTTTTCATAGCAACGAGCTTTTTTGAATCTAGTACCCATTCAAATGTTCCTTCCATTCATCGTTCTCTTCCTATCTCGATGGTACCTTTAATATCGAGATGTGGAGAGGCGACTGTATAAAAGAATAATTTTCCATAAAGAAATCAAATTTTCTATTGAAAAATTATATAATTTAATAAATAAATCAATATTAGCAATATACAATTACAGATTTTTACACAAAAATAAAAAAACTGACATTTTTTTTTCCAAAGATGGCACCTTTTTTCAAAAGCTTTTAATCAATTTTATTGCTTTTTTTATATTTTTGGTGAAAATCTTCCTTCGTTTTTGTTTTTATTAATTAAGTAGGGAAAAAGACGGCTTTGGCAGATTTTGTTCTATTATTGTCGGGGGGATTTTTGTTGACCAAGTTTTATAAAATTTGGCCACAATATTTATTGATATGCAAAGAATATTTAGGCCAAATTTGAACATAATCAGTCATAAAAAACCCCCCTGACAATAATAGAACAAAACCTGCCAAAGCCGTCATTCCCCTTATTTTGAGATTTAAAAAAAATATTTTTAAGGAAAAAAAAATTGTGGAAAGTTTTGTAATTCGTTATATGCTACTATTGAAATTTTATATTTTTTTCAAACGAAAATTTTATTTTATTTTGGAAAAATATTTTGTTATAATTGCAATTAATAAATTGCTTTTAAAAGTGCTGATTTATTTTGTTTAGTGGAAAGTTCATGATTATTTATGTAAATTTTGCTTTATTCAGGAAAATTTTATATTTATTTATTGCTTATACCCTATTTTTATTGGCACTTTCTTAATTTTTATGGAAAATTTCTAATTTATTTATGGAAATTTTATTTTGCTGTCTGCTAAGTGCACTAATAATCTATATTTAACTGAAGTACTGTCGCAGCGTTGTAAATGTCATCGGCTCGTCATTTGACTAATTTGTTCAAAACTTATTTTAGAAGTCAAATTCTCAACATATTTTTATGAACTCATAACGCTTGAGTAGATCTAATGTTTGCTTAAAGGTGTTTTGCAATATAAATAAAATCTCAAGCTAGGAAGTGAAATCCTCCCGAAATGTCATATAAATGTCATATACATAACATTTTGTCTCTCAGGCTTTAAATTACATATGTACAGCAATGACCTGTCTGATAACGTTATAGGCACAGTTTAGAGCTGTATACATATTCGTTATGCCTAATGAATTGATATTTATTTTCTTTAAAAAATTCTTCTAAAATTATACAAATGAACAGAAAAAAATATTTTGTGTGATTTTGTTCAGCTCACCGTTCTGCATATATTGATTTGTTTCATGTTGAGATGAACATACGGAGCAGTTGCCCTACTTGACCACGATTTTTTCTAACTAAATTTTTCTACACATTTCTCTTATTAAAGGACTGTTACGCTTTTGAAACAAACAACATGTTCACTCCAGATTACAATGTATTCACAATGTACATACACGCATTGTTGGATAAAACATATCCACATCACTGGCTCTAGCATTATGATTAGTTCATCCAAGTGTGATATCGCTTCGTAGCTGCATATTCAAAGTTTCTGTACCAGCCCGTCACCATATTGTCTAGACTCTAGAGTGTTTGATAGTTACTCGATGCACGAGAGGCACTTATGGGAAATTACTTACGGTTGCCGTCCGGTTGCAGTGCGTCTTGACAATCTCCGGATTGCCGTACAGCTTCAGGAACAGTAGCGTTCCCTGGAGGAGGAAAATGTACAGGGCTTTTAGCATAATTGTTCGATTGCTCGTTTCACACTTGAATAGTTTCTTATTTTGCGGAGGGACATTCAAACCAAATCACTGCTGTCGATTGCTGCTGTCGATTATAGAATCATGTCTGATAACGTGGGCGGAGATTAAGTCGGCCTTTGCGAATGTATCGATGGTAATCCCGGAGAGTGAATATTGAATTAATAATAATCTACCGACAGTGGTTCCGTCATGACAAATGCTGTTGTCGAATAAATATTACATTCGATGGTATCGTGAAAGTAGATACTCGATAGGAACGTGGTGGACCGGGTTTTTCTCTGCCAGAGCTAATCCATCCGTCGCCATTGAACCGAGCTGTGTCACGACCGCTGCTGGTGGGATTTAAAATATGCATTCGCATCCGACCAGATCTCCAACCAGCAACCACGACCGCCAACCGCCAGGACCAATTCGAGCGTGGCCAGTTATTAATCCGTAAGCAAATTGACACCGCAAACAACACACCACGCGCCGGTAATCCCTAATTAAAACAGCGGCCGGTTGATTGGCGAGATCGGATCTGAGCCCGAGACATTGTTGCTAATGACCGCAAAAATTCTGTGAATTCGATTCCCGTCTGTACATTATTCATCGGAAATGACTGATTATGGCGGTGATGGCAAATTTGAATCAAAATTTTATGAACTGCTGGAGCTGATCAATACGAATCACACGAATTGGAACATTGATTACGGGGCAAACTAATTCACATCCAACCGGACCGGTTTAAAGCAACCATCCGGTCGGATATGTACGCTCAGAATCGAAATCCACCCAAACCAATAACGCCAAATGAACTTAATGTTAATTAATATGTCCGAGAATCTCGATTCATTTTCCGCTTCGCTAAAATTACGCTACAAATTCCGTTTTCAATCATTGATTACCCACGCCCTGTACACACATTGGCACTGGAGCTGACGGATCGGCCCATCAGTTATTCGACCCTCGCCGTTACTAAAATGTTAATCCTCACATAATCGCTGCCCGGTGCTCAAGGTCCAAGCAAATACATCGCTGGGTTTGGGAGAACGCATCGCACAATGCGCTGGAATCGCCTGTTTGCTCATTCATTAACGACCTACGCAAGCGAAGCTCTCGCTGTGTGGTGCATCCCACGGCGAGCTTTTTGCGTTGGGCAGTATAATTGAGTCAGATACGAGCAAAATCTCGACGCCCATTATTGTTCGCCATCACACATCACTCGCGAAAATGCTTCGCTACCCGTCCGAAATCTGTTCACGCGGATTCGAACGAACCCCCATTAAGCTGAACCCTGCCCGCTTCCGTGGATCCGATTCGTGGAAAGTTGCAGAGCGGTGTTTCAAATTGTTGCAGTTAGTGCCAGTAACTGCACAAAGCCAACCCGGATTGAGTACCGGCAGCAGTAAGCCACACATTCCAAAAAAGCGTTGCTGGATGGTTCGGATTTGGAAGCTGCTTTTGATTACCGCGCATAGGGTAAGGTTGGGAGAGTGCATACATATTTTTGGGAATGTGGAGGTTTTATAAAGTAGAAGTTAACTCATAGGTGGGACATACAACAATTTAATGGAAATAGACACGGTGTACATCTGATTTGATCTTTCGACTTTATTTCCTCACATAAAGAGCGTTCTCTTGTGTTCTATTTCATTGCCCCATCTTACTCTAATGTGAGAGATACAAATTTCCGTGTTGCACAATTATGGCAATAAATGGTAAAGCTCTATCACGATTAACAGCTAGGATTACTCGTCAGTTTGAGTAACCGCGAGCCTGTTGGAGAAACGTTTAATTTGGATCAAATGAAATTGGTCGAATAATGCGTTGAGGTTGTACTTGCTCAGGTGGTTATCCATTACCCATAAACTAGGCTGAGATTACACTTGAATTAAAATTGCAATCATATAAGCAAGATTTGAATCGTTAGCCAAATTTGAATAAGGTAGGGGTTAACATCGAATTCGATCAACATCAGAGCTCTACAATACGCCAGGCATCGACGCTGTAGCCAACCAGGTATCCAGAGCTGATTCGGTTTTCTTTTTTTTTAATCAAAGCTAATCTAGTTATGTGATCTGGTTTTGAAAGTTGAACTACTGCAAAGTTTAACTCCATTTTTGAACCACTGCAATCTAAATAGCGTTTGCCAACTTTAGATCCTGATTCGGCCACTTCATCCAAAACTAATCAAACCGGTCCAGAAGTGAAGAAAGTTAGTAAGTATAATTTGTGCTGAATATAAGTAACTATCTGTGCCTGTTTTTTACAATTAGAAAATGGTAAACCAATTGAATAACGGGGTTATTTTGTTTTGTTATTGATACTATAGCATTTGATTAAAAGAAGGCAAAATACTGAATCCGCTAAATAAATTCTTGCTATAATCTAAATGATATTTCCGGGGAGAAATTGTTTCTTCTGAAATGTTCTTTTCGGAAAATACTAGTTTCAAGAAATATATTTTCAGAAAAATGTAATTTTAAGGTCTGGGTCATTTAGTACAAAATCATTTGGAATAATATAGAACTGTGAAATGGAAAGAATTATTTGAAGGCTTATCGAATTATTTCGGGCAAACGCATATTTCTGGAGAAGAATCACATTCATCGTTGCCTTATTCCGAGAAAAAGTTTACTTCTGAAGAAAGAATGACAACCACCACCCAGAAGGAAACACATCAATCATTTCTTTGCACTGATTCCGATGGAGAGATAATAATTGTCATTGCTTTATACATTGAACTCTCCCTAATTCGATGTTCTGTATCTCAATTCTTTCCCTTACTCGATGAAATTCAAAGTCCCTTGAATCTAGCGCATTGCGTTTCCTCCGTAAGTCGAAACCTCCCATAATAGAAATTCTCTAAGTCGAAGTAATTTTCCAACGCACTTTCACCTCGCTAACACGATGTTGTCAGAAATGATTCACATGCACGATGTACACGGTCTCGGGCCACTTGGCCGAATAGATTATTGACTAGATTGTGAGCAGTGAAAATTGAGAAGTTGGAGTGAGAAATTCGAAGTGAAATTTGGGTTGTGAGAAGTGAAAAGTGAGAAGAAGAAAGCGTGAAGTGAGGAGTGAGAAGTGCTAAGTGAGAAGCGAGAAGTGAGCAGTGAGGAGTGAGAAGTGAAAAATGCGAAATGATAAATGAGAGAATCGAAGCGAGAAGTTAAAAGTGAGAAGAAGAAAGACAGAAATGAGAAGTAAATCGGAGTGAAAAGTAAGAAGTAAGAATTGAAAAGTGAAAAGTGAGAAGCTTTCTTCGTCCCCATTCTTTTTTTCTTCTACTCTCTATCTTTTTCCTTTTCCTCTAGCCTATTTCTCATTTCTCCTTCTTTCTTCCCTCTTCGTTTTACTTCCTTCCGTTTTCTTCCTTCTTTCCTCGGTAGAAATAAGTGAAAAGTTAAAAGTAAGAAGTGAGAAGCGGGAATTGAGAATTAAGAAGTAAAAAGTGCTACGTGAGAAGTGAAAAGTGAAAAGTGAAAGCTGAGAAATGAGAAGTTCGAAAAGTGGAAGTGAAAAATGAGAAGAAGAATATGAGAAGTGAGAAGTAAGAAGTAAGATGTGAGAAGTAGGAAGTGCAAAGTAAGAAGTGAGAATTGAGAGAAAAAGTAGGAAGTGATAAGGGGTAAGTGAGTAGTGAGCTGTAAGAAGTGAGAGGTGAAAAGTGAGGAATGGGGGGTGAGAAGTGAGAATCAGGAAATGATAAGTGATAAGTAAGAACTGAGGACTGTGAAGTGAGAAGTGGAATGTGACTGGTAAGAAATGAGATGCGAGAATTGAAAATTGAGAAAAATAAATCCTTTATTTTTCCAATTTCCTTCATTCCTCTTTTTGCTATTTTTTCCTTCTTCTTTCTTTTACCTTTACCTTTTTCCTTCTTTCTTCTTTTTTATTCCCTTTTCCTTCTATTTTCCCTTTACCCTTTCTCTTATTTCTTCTTTATTTTTTCCTCTTCCTTCTACTTTCTCCTGTTTTCAGCCTTCTTTCTTCGTAAATCCTTCTTTCTCCTTTCATCTTCTTTATAACTTCGTCTTCAATCCTTTTTCCTACTTCTTTGTTCCTTCTTTTGTCTTTCTTTTTATTTCTTCCTTCTTCTTTAGTTTTTTCCTTTTTCTCCTCCCTTCTTCCTTATTTTTTCTCTAATATATCATCACTTGGTTCTTACTTCCTTGGTGCTTCTCCGCATTCCGCTTCTAACATCCGAATTATCATTACTCACTTCTCACCTATTGCTTCTGTTTTACTTACTCACTTCCTACTTTTCACTACGCAACTATCGTAGGATGTTGACAAGCCTCTTGTGAGGAGGAAAGGAGGCTTCCGAATCTCTTGAAACGAAGTTGACAAGCCTCTTGAAAGGGGACTTCTGAACCTCTTGAAAGGAGGCTTCCGAATCTCTTGAAAGAAAGCTTCCGATCCTTTTGAGTGCATGCTTTCTAACCTTTTGAAAGGAAGATTCCAAGGATCTTCAAAGAAGGCTTCCGAACCTCTTGAAAGGAGGCTTCTCAGCCTCTAGAAAGGAATCTACTCAGCTATTTGAAACAAGGCTTCCACGCCTCTTGAAATGAGGCTTCCGAGCCTTTTGAAAGAGGCCTCCTTTCAAGAGGCTTCCGAGCAGCCTCTTGAAAGGAGGCTTCCGAGCCTCTTGGAAGGAGGCTTTCGAGCCTCTTGAAAGTAGAATTTCGTGCCTCTTGAAAGAAGGTTTCCGAGCAGTCTCTTGAAACGAGGCTTGAGCCTCTTGAAAGGAGGCTTGAGCCTCTTGAAAGGAGGCTTCCAGGCCTCTTGAAAGGAGGCTTGGGCCTCTTGAAAGGAGGCTTGAGGCCTCTTGAAAGGAGGCTTGAGGCCTCTTGAAAGGAGGCTTGAGGCCTCTTGAAGGAGGCTTCCAGGCCTCTTGAAAGGAGGCTTCCAGGCCTCTTGAAATGAGGCTTCCGAGCTTCTTGAAAGCAGGCTTTAGAGGCTCTTAAAAGAAGGCTTCCAAGCCTCTTAAAAGGAGGCTTCCGAACCTCTAGGAAGGAGGCTTCCGAGCCTCTTGAAAGGAGGCTTCCGAGCCTCTTGAAAGAAAGCTTCCGGGCCTCTTGAAAGAAGGCTTTCGAGCCTTTCGAAAGGAGCCTTCCGAGCCTCTTGGAAGGAGGCTTCCGAGCCTCTTGGAAGGAGGCTTCCGAGCCTCTTGAAAGGAGGCTTCCGAGCCTCTTGAAAGGAGGCTTCCGAGCCTCTTGGAAGGAGGCTTGAGGCCTCTTGGAAGGAGGCTTGAGCCTCTTGAAAGAAAGCTTCCGGGCCTCTTGAAAGAAGGCTGAGGCCTTTGAAAGGAGCCTTCCAGGCCTCTTGGAAGGAGGCTTCCTGAGCCTCTTGGAAGGAGGCTTCCGAGCCTCTTGAAAGGAGGCTTCCGAGCCTCTGGAAAGGAGGCTTCCGAGCCTCTTGAAAGGAGGCTTCCGAGCCTCTTGAAAGGAGCCTCTTGAAAGGAGCCTCTTGAAAGGAGGCTTCCGAGCCTCTTGAAAGGAGGCTTCCGAGCCTCTTGAAAGCAGGCTTCCTAAACTTATGAAAGGAGGATTCCAAGCCTCTTCGAAAGGATGCTTCCGAGCCTCTTGAAAAAGTAGGCTTTCGAGCCTCTTGAAAAAGTAGGCTTTCGAGCCTCTTGAAAGGTGGCTTCTGAGCCTCTTGAAAAGTGGCTTCATAGCCTCTTGAAAGATGGCTTTCGAGCCTCTTGAAAGGTGGCTTTCGAGCCTCTTGCAAGGAGGCTTTGAGCCTCTTGAAAGGAGGCTTCGAGCCTCTTGAAAGGAGGCTTCCGAGCCTCTTGAAAGGAGGCTTCCGAGCCTCTTGAAAGGAGGCTTCTGAGCCTCTTGAAAGGAGGCTTGAGGCCTCTTGAAAGGAGGCTTCCGAGCCTCTTGAAAGGAGGCTTCCTGAGCCTCTTGAAGGAGGCTTCCAGGCCTCTTGAAGGAGGCTCGAGGCCTCTTGAAAGGAGGCTTCTGAGCCTCTTGAAAGGAGGCTTTGAGCCTCTTGAAAGGAGTCTTCCTGAGCCTCTTGAAGGAGGCTTCCAGGCCTCTTGAAAGGAGGCTTCCGAGCCTCTTGAAAGCAGGCTTGAGGCCTCTTGAAAGGAGGCTGGAGGCCTCTTGAAAGGAGGCTTCTGAGGCCTCTTGAAGGGGCTTGAGCCTCTTGAAAGGTTGCTTCTGAGCCTCTTGAAAGGTGGCTTCTGAGCCTCTTGAAAGTGGCTTTCGCGCCTCTTGAAATGAGGCTTTCGCGCCTCTTGGAAGGGGGCTTTCAGGCCTCTTTAAAGGAGGCTTCCGAGCCTCTTGAAAGCAGGCTTCCTAAACTTATGAAAGGAGGATTCCAAGCCTCTTCGAAAGGAGGCTTCCGAGCTTCATGAAGGAGGCTTCCGAGCCTCTTGAAAGGAGGCTGCCGATCCTCTTGAAAACAGGCTTCCTAAACTTTTGAAAGGAGGATTCCAAGCCTCTTGGAAAAAGGCTTCTGAGCTTCTAGAAATTATCAAAACTTCATCGATAAGTTTTTATTGAAATTGAAATACATCCGCCATTACGCATTTTCTTCCGAGGTACCCCCTGGGGCCAGTGAAGGTACCCTTATGAATGAATCTGTGAAGAAGAAATCTGAGTAAGTCATTCTATATTTTGAATATTCATTTGTCAAAAGGTGTGAAGGTGAATATGTTCTGCTCTGCTAATGCACATATCTCACTACAAAGTATTCACTTCCACTCCTGAATTCTCACTTCTCACTACCCTGTACTCACTTCGAAAATTTCATTTATCACTTTTAACTGTTTACTGCGAAAATCTTTATTCTTTCTTGTCTTGCTTAGGAAACAGTTTTAATTATTTGGCCAAACAGCATTCGGTCAAATGAAGTTCCCTTTCGACCAAATGGCTTCGGCCATACTGCCTTAAACCATACAAACCATCAAATACCTTCTACATGCTATGAAAAGTAGGTATTTGATATTTTGGGAAAAAGAATTCAAATGTGTTCCCTATCTCGATACCACCCCAACTCGATAATCCTCTCAATATCGAGTAAGGGAGAAGTCACTGTACCTAGCTAATGCATGCTTTCTTCGAAAGTATTATGTGTTTTTTTATGTTTTTATCGAATGGAGTTATTTCCACCATTGTTGCTTCACCACTCATTCAAATAACTATTTTAATTAACCCAAAAAATATGGCAAATGATCATCACTTTTCACGTTGATTATGTCAAATGACCGTTATGTAGAATAGCTAACTAAAGAATACCTCTTACTCAGACCTTAACTCTTTTCCAACGATGCTCCCACCTTCCTATCTTAAGATTATGAATGTGTGTTCCAAATTTGATTGAAATCGGTCAATGGATTTAAATGTCATGCTGGAACATACATAAAAACATTGAGCTGTGGGGAGACTTGATCCCTTAGGAGACATGATCCTCCACTGTTTTACCGAGAGCCAAAGTAGTTTGCTCGAGCGTATTTTTCATTATTGATCCTCTAGTCAAATGATGGTTGTGTGGTGAATAAATTTTTAAATTGACAATCATATTTGTTCTGTAGTACGTTTTGCGTGTTTTGCCTCTCCGGGAAAGGTTTCTAATGACCACTCAAAATTTGAACAACTTAACCTAACAATAAACTTTTTCTTCATTTTTTCACAGCACAAAGCCATAAATATGCTAAATGATTTGTACAGATTAAAATGTCAACATTCCATCACAATTTTAGGATATTCGTATTTCGAATTGTTGCATCAATATGGGGACACTTAATCCTCCATTACTCACCCATAAAAAAATAAAAATACAAATTCGTTTTCATGCCTCTATTTTTTGGAGATTTGACAGAATTGATGATGGGTTTGCTCGAAAAAAATCTTTATTGCGTAGGTATCATGGAAAGAGGATCAAGTCTCTCCAAATTCAAAGATTGCATGCGCTTTCGAATTCCACTACAAAAATCGGTTTACAATACCCACATAAAGTCGGAAAATCTACGTATTTTGAAGAGAAAATATTTAAATAATTAAGAAGAACGTTTCTACTTCTATCAAAGCAAGTTTTTGAAGATAGATCAATTTCCCCCCGAATATTCCTAAAGTCTATTTCTGACAGCACTCCAAAAAATCGATTGTGTATCGAAACAACAACAATTGACAGACTGTCACACATCAGTACAGTTAAACTATACATTTCCTAGATAGTCTGTGTGAAAACCGCGTAAGTTTATTTGTTTTTGGCTGTGATACAGCGGAAATGAGAATAGGGTATCAAGTCTACCAAATCTGCCCTATAAATAGATACCTCAAAAATTCTTTTATTTGTCATTTTATTCGCAAAAGTGGTTAAATTTGGAAAACGTTATCCTACGAGTTTCGAACTGATTGGTAAATGTTGAAATCCGCTACAAAATTTGTGAGTTCAGCGATGCTAGATGTCGAAAAGAAAACAATAAACAAGCTGAAGCCAGGAACAAGATAAAATTGATGATTTTTGTGAAATTATGTTTCGATTATTTTCAACACTTTAAAAAAATGTTCAAATATAATAAGCAATATCATCATCAAAATGTGGAAAATATTATCTACTCGGTATGCATTGATTGTCTCTCCACCAGCTATTAATTATGTTGCTTCGTGGATAACCCTCAGTGTTACAAAATTTAATATTAACAATCGGATTCCCAGAATATCACTTGTGGCGTGAAAACAGCCCTTCCTGGATGAAACCATATTGCGCACTTTCCTAACCAGGATAATGTAAATGAATTGAGCCTGACTGAGCTAACCGACTGACTATATCCAGACATATACCATCGATGAGGCTCCGGTCGGTGAAAAGCTCATGCACTCCAAATAAAATTGTTTTTAATTTCTCCTGGGAGTAGATGTGAAACCTGTCCTCTCCGGCCGGTTCGTCGAAGGCAGCATACGTTCAAAAGGAAACAAAATATAAAAAAAAATCGATAATCCACCCAACAGTAGTAGAATCATTTTCTTAGTATTCTCAAACCAGGGATGTTTATACTGAAGGGCAACACTTTTTATGTAAGTAGTTTTCCAAATGAAGATAAATATTTCCCACACATTTACTGAACAAATATTTGAATCGCCGGTTGAATTCCGCCCGTGTGAGACCTCAACCTTTCCGCACACTTCGTCGTACGAAATAGGCAAACAACTGTAAATCGCCTCCGCTCGGAACACAAACTACGGAAAACTATGAATTGGGAGTTTGAAATAATTTCCCTGGACCCCTTTTTTTTTCGCCCGATGCCAACTTTCCAGTCCGATTGCAATGGGAAATTGAGCGAGTCGGTCGGAAGGGAAATAGTATATTTGTCAGTGCGAAATTATGTGTTTCCTTTGAACGGCCGAGGTCTATTTGCACTGGGCTAATAGAGTTTTCGAGTTTGTCGTGGAACCCGGTGTCCCTCGTTGGAGGAAACTTTTACAATATTAAAGTTGTTTAGGTGAGAAGGATTTGACGGAGGCTTTCGTTTTGGATTGAAAAATGTAAATTGATTAGATTTCATTAGGGCTAATGAGATAAAATGATTGTACATCTCAATTGCGGCTGGAGCATATAGGTATGAGGCACAGCCGTTGTTGAGTTAATGTTTGGACGTTTCTTGTTCACAGATAATTCTGATATGACTGTTGTTTTTATCCGTTTAGCAAAGTTTCGTTTTCAATCATATTTGAATCAACTTAAAGTGGAAGTGTAGTGGCGAAATTTTGTTTCAACTCAGAGCTTAAATATTCAACTTCACTTGTCTTTTTGACAAAAATCGCAGGATTATTAAAACATAGAGAGGCATAGTCCGCCTAATACTTCATCGACTCGTTCATTTGACTGTCACTGAGAATGCTTAACTATGTGCAGAAAAAAAAAGTTATATTCACGTTTACCGCTGAAAGTATGAAAATGTGTTCAGATTTAAAATAGGTAATTTATCAATTTGTAGAATGTATACGAATATTCAATGACCAACATTTAACAGAATGTTGACAGTCCGGAGTCGACTTTGAAATGAATGTGTCTGGAACTGAGCTGACTAATGAAGAAAGGTGGACTTTACCAAACTTAGTTTCAACTTAGTTACCAACTTACATCGTCATATTCAATAACTCCTTGCAGTATGTATATTTTTAATGTTTAAAAAAAATCATCTTAAAAATAAGACATGGTCTCGATTTCAATTGGCATAAAAGACAAGAAGAAAAACTCATCTGCTTACATCGTTATCTTTTGTTCATTGACACAATTACTTATTATTTTCAAATTTGTAGAAATAAATAATATCTTTGATACAATCAACAATGACCATCTAAAATATTCTATAATCAAGAAAGCACAAAAAATGACCTTCCCAACACACACTAACTGCATCGAATTATTTTTCAATTAGATTCCGAATTTTCTCTCTTTCTCTCCATCCAACCTGATCCCGAGCAAACGATGTCCGGAAGTAGAGGATCCGAAAAACAAACGAACGGGTTCCAGCTGTGTCAATCTATGTCCCATCGGGGATACCCAAGTCAGCGTACGTACAAAGGTGCACTGACAATGGGTTCGGGTGGATTAAAATTGTAAATTGTATTTTTTATAGTGAGACGTTCGAAAATAGAAATTTTCGAAATGTAAGTACGTTCCAACACTTTAACTCCTGAGAACTATATCGCTATAGACTTGTAATATTTTTGATAGAATTTATCAAATCAGTTAACATTTTCCACGATTTTCTGGAACAACTATTTAAATTTATTATTTCTTTTAAATTTCCGCCTGAAATGCTTTCCAATTTCTACGACAAATTCTTACGAACTATCACGGAAAATTCTTTCAATTTTTTGCGGAAAACTGTTCGAATTTCCATGGCAAATTTGTTTAATCTTTCATTCTCCCTTGAATTCCAAGGAAAATTCGAATTTTTTACGAGATTTTTTTCAGAATTTCCAAGAGATATTATTCTGATTTTTCATAGAATTTAAGTTTTTACTTGAAATCTATCAAACATTTTATGGAGGTGGAAATATAAGTATCTGGTCGAGTGCAGCACTGGACGCGTTCGTATTAGGACGCAAAATAGTCGCCAGTTTCGGGGTTGTGCTTTGAACGATCGGTGAGTTAATAAATTAGTGCTAGATTGAGCGCGTATTATGGCGTGGAATAGTCGCGAAATCTTGGTTTGTGACGTGTGTGGGGTTTGAGTAAACTGCCTTCAGCGTGTGTTTATAGATTTCACACCGCAGCATGTCAATCAGCGAGCAGCAAGCCATGAATCTGCCTCTTCTGGTCAGATCGTCGCGGTGCGTACACGCATCCACGGAGAGTCGCTGTCACAATTTCGTTCCGGCTTTTTAGGGCCACACAATTTGGCGATCCTGGCAGTCTACTTTTTGGATCCTGTCGCTGGATCCTGTCCATGAGGAAAGTTGAATTCAAGCGGTTAAATTGTAAAAAGTGGTATATTTTAGTCTGCAAAATCACAAGACGCGTCTCGAAGACCGTCGGAAAGTGGATTGTTGTTTGCAAAATTACAAGACGCGTCTCGAAGACCGTCGGAAAATGGATTGTGGTTTGCGATTTCACAAGACGCGTCTCGAAGACCGTCGGAAAATGGATTGTGGTTTGCTAATTCACAAGACGTATCTCGAAAACCGTCGGAAAATGGATTGTGGTTTGCTAAATCACAAGACGCGTCTCGAAGACCATCGGAAAATGGTTTGTGGTTTGCGAATTCACAAGACGCGTCTCGAAGACCGTCGGAAAATGATTTATGGTGGCGCGTCTGAAAGACCGCTGGAAAAATGGTTTGTGGTTTGAAGAACTACAAGGCTCGTCGGAAATTGGATAGTGGTTTGCAAAATAACAATGCGCGTCTGGATAAGCGGTGGAAAATGGTTTGTGGCTTAGAAAACTATTGTGTCTGAAAGGTGGCCGAAAAATGTATTGGATTTGATTTGGATTGGATTTGGATTGGATTTGGATTGGATTTGGATTGGATTTGGATTGGATTTGGATTGGATTTGGATTGGATTTGGATTGGATTTGGATTGAATTTGGATTCGGATTGGATTTGGATTGGATTTGGATTGGATTTGGATTGGATTTGGATTGGATTTGGATTGGATTTGGATTGGATTGGATTTGGATTGGATTTGGATTGGATTTGGATTGGATTTGGATTAGATTTGGATTGGTTTGGATTGATTTGGATTGGATTGGATTGGTTTGGATTGGTTTGGTTGGTTTGGATTAGATTTGGATTGGTTTGGATTGGTTTGAATTGGTTTGAATTGGTTTGAATTGGTTTGGATTGGTTTGGATTGGTTTGGATTGGTTTGGTTGGTTTGGTTGGTTTGGATTGGTTTGGATTGGTTTGGATTGGTTGGATTGGTTGGATTGGTTTGGATTGGTTTGGATTGGTTTGGATTGGTTTGGATTGGTTTGGATTGGTTTGGATTGGTTTGGATTGGTTTGGATTGGTTTGGATTGGTTTGGTTGGTTTGGATTGGTTTGATTTGGATTGGTTTGGATTGGTTTGGATTGGTTTGGATTGGTTTGGTTGGTTTGGTTGGTTTGGATTGGTTTGGATTGGTTGGATTGGTTTGGATTGGTTTGGATTGGTTTGGGATGGTTTGGATTGGTTTGGATTGGTTTGGATTGGTTTGATTGGTTTATATTGGTTTGGATTGGATTTGGATTGGTTTGGATTGGTTTGGATTGGTTTGGATTTGATTGGTTTGGTTTGGATTGGATTTGGATTGGTTTGGATTGGTTTGGATTGGTTTGGATTGGATTTGGATTGGTTTGGATTGGTTTGGATTGGTTTGGTTGGTTTGGATTGGTTTGGATTGGATTTGGATTGGTTTGATTGGTTTGGATTGATTTGGATTGGATTTGGATTGGATTTGGATTGGATTTGGATTGGATTTGGATTGGATTTGGATTGAATTTGGATAGGATTTGGATTAGATTTGGATTGGATATGAATTAGATTTGGAGTGGATTTAGATTTTATTTGGATTGGATTTTTATATTGGATTTGGAATGGATTTGAATTCGATTTTGTTTGGATTTGGACTGTGTTTGAATTGAATATGGATCAGATTCAGATTGGATTTGGATTGGATTTGGATTTTGTTTGGATTTGGATTGAATTTGGATTAGATTTGGGTTGAATTGAAATTGGATTGGATTTAGATCGTTACCATTAGACCATTAAGAAACCTTAAGAAAGAATAAAGAAGAAGGAAGCACTTGGGGTATGTAGGGCACTCCCAGTGTGGACGTCATCCATCACCGGAGCTATTGGACCACCTCTGTACCCCGAAAAATAAATCGGCGTAATGCGCGAAAGCGTCCCCTGCGACGATAAGAGTAGTGCTCAACAGCACACACGCGACGTTTCCATTGGGAGATGACCGGGCCCTGGTTCCATTTCACTGATTCCCAGTCAGCTCAAGTGTAATTTGCCAAGTGGACGTGCAGGAGGTCAAACAGTGGGCTCTGTTGAATCTCTTCATACAAAAACCATAGGTCTATGAGCATGATAACGACATACTGGAAATGGCGAACAACATTGGATGATCATCGGTTTATGGTTCGATCAAAACGAGCTCTTTTGATCTCTGAGTAAGGAAGGGTAACAAGGGCCAAAGAAGAACGGGCTAGTGGTGCGACCCAAACAGCATACTTACTTACTTACTTATGGATCCTGTACACCTCCGGTGGTGCAAAGGGCCGACTTGAAAGATCTCCATCCTGAGCGATGCCCGGCTATCGCTTTAACCTGTTGCCAGGTTAGATTTCGGTCGACTTCTTTTATTTCTTTATTGAGGCTTCTCCGCCATGAGCCTCTGGGTCTGCCTCTGCTGCGATGTCCCGCTGGGTTCCAGTCTAATGCTTGCTTACAGATTTCGTTTCCGCCCCTACGTAGAGTGTGGCCGACCCAGCCCCACTTCCGATCCTGAATTTCTGTTGTTATCGGCCTCTGGTGACAACGACGATGGAGCTCGTTGTTTGAGATCCAGTTGTGAGGCCACCAGGCCCGAATTATATACCGCAGGCATCTGTTAATGAACACCTGCAGCCGTTGAGTGTTCTCCACTGATACACACCATGTTTCGCTAGCGTATAACAGCACAGATTTCACGTTAGAGTTGAAAATTCGTATTTTGGTGCGTTCACTTATCTGCCTGTTTTTCCAGATATTTCTTAAACTCGCAAAGGCAGCCCTTGCTTTCTTGATCCGTGCGCCTATGTCGATCTTGGTACCGCCGTCTGACGCCATTTGGCTACCAAGATATTGGAAGCTTTCAACATTCTCCACTGGTTGCCCGGCTACTGTGAAACTGGAAGGAGTCACCGTGTTTACATCCAACGATTTGGTTTTGTTGACGTTGATGACTAAACCTGCCGAGGAGGAGCGATCGGCAAGGTCGTTGAGCTTACTCTGCATATCAGAGCGCCGTTGCGCGAGTAGTGCAACGTCGTCCGCCAATTCGAAGTCGTTTAGGTGCTCCATGGTTATAGGCTGCCATAACAGCCCGCGGTTTGGTTCACGGTCAATCGCATCTACCAGAATCTCATCGATTACGATGAGGAACAGTAACGGTGATAGAATACATCCTTGCCTCACACCAGCTACGACCCGGATAGGGTCGGACAGGACCCCATTGTGCAGCACTTTACACGAAAAGGCCTCGTACTGTGCTTCGATGAGGCCGATGATTTTCTCAGGAACCCCCTTGCGTCTCAGGGCGCCCAACATATTCTCGTGATTGAGACGGTCGAAAGCTTTTTCGTAGTCAATGAATACCAAGTAAAGGGACTCTTGGAATTCGTTGACCTGCTCCAAAATGATGCGGAGCGTGACAATATGGTCCACACAGGATCTTCCGGCACGGAATCCGGCTTGCTGCCGCCGGAGAGTCGCATCGATCTTCTCCTGAATCCGGGCTAGGATAATTTTGCACAGAACTTTGAGAACGGTACACAGCAACATAATGCCTCGCCAGTTATCGCATACAGTCAGGTCACCCTTTTTGGGCACCTTCACTAAGATACCTTGCATCCAGTCGACCGGGAAAGTTGCGGTGTCCCAGATATTACGAAATAAACGATGCAGTAGTTGAGCGGATGTCATGGGGTCAGCTTTGAGCATCTCGGCTGATATGCGGTCGACCCCTGGGGCTTTATTCGATTTCATGCTTTGGATGGCTGTTTGAATCTCTAGCAGTGATGGAGCTTCGGTATTGACACGTGTTATACGTCGGATCCTAGGCAGATCATGCCGAGGTGGTGATGGCCTGGTTGGCACTTGAAAAGTTGTTCGAAGTGCTCGAACCAGCGTTTCAGCTGGTCAGTTGGGTCGGTCAATAACTGATCATTCGCGTCTTTCACAGGCATCGTTGCATTCATCTTCGCCCCGCTTAAGCGTCGTGAGATATCGTAGAGGAGGCGAATGTCCCCGGTTGCGGCGGCTCTCTCTCCTTCGTCGGCCAGAGAGTCTGCCCACGCTCGCTTGTCCCGTCGACATGAGCGTTTTACTTCCTTCTCAAGAGCCGTGTATCGTTGACGGGCTAAGACTTTGGCTCCTCTGGTTTTCGATCGCTCTATCGCGGCTTTGGCTTCTCTTCGCTCCTCTATCTTCCTCCAGGTCTCATCGGTGATCCATTGTTTTCTCTGGGTGCGTAGTTCGCCCAGATTGTTCTCGCTGGTGGCGATGAAGGCATTCTTGACAGCGGTCCATTGGTCTTCAACGCTGCCACCTTCCGGAATATCTGCAGCACGCGTCTCCAGTTCTTCAACGAAGGACCGTTTCACCGTGGCATCTTCCAGTCGGCGTGTGTTGAATCGTCGTCCAACTCTTTCCTCCTGCCGACGAATCCGCGCAATGCGCAGGCGTATTTCGCCGATGAGGAGGTGATGATCAGACGCGATATATCAGGATGTTGTCGATTTGATTTTCTGTAAAGCCGTCACGGGAGACCCACGTGACTTTGTGAACCGGTCGATGAGGGAAGAGCGATCCCCCGATCACCATGTCGTTATTACCACAAAATAAAGCGGACAGCTCTCCGTTTTCACTCATTTCTCCGAGACTATGGCGTCCCATAATACGCTCATGGTTCGAGTTGTCGGATCCTATCTTCGCATTGAAATCGCCGAAACAGATCTTGATATGACCCTTCGGAATTCTATCTACGACGGCATTGAGTTGACTGTAGAAGTTCTCTTTGTCTTGCAGATCGGCAGCATCGGTTGGCGCATAACATTGGATTATAGTAAGGTTTCGGACCCGTGTTCTAAATCTGGCAACGATTATCCAAACAGCACAAGTCAAGTAAAATTGGTAGCAGCAACCAATTTGTGACTAAATCTGGTCACATATAAGTTACTGTAACCTATGTGCAACATGTGTAGTGCTCGGGGAATGTCTTCGTCTCGATAAACAATCTATTATACCTCCAGTGACGTTGCAAACCTGTCACCAACTCTGTACTCCTTTAGTATGTTCAGATCTTGGAGGAAGCTCTTCATACTACAGATCAAATTGAATAAATACTGTCGTCAGGCAACAAGTTAACAATCAAAGTAGGCGTCACCAAAAAGTGGAAATGGATGCGTGGAAATGGAAATGGATGCGCAAAAAAGCACTCTTGCATCAGTGGCGATGCAAAAGGAAACCGGAAGAATCCAACAAGAACGGAGGAGATCCTCTTTTGGAGACAAAGGATAAGCAGGCTCCGCAAAAAATAATGGGCGCTCTACTCAAACGCATGGCTGTCGCACAGCTGAAAGAGGACGGCAACGGCAATAGAAAGACTTATGGCAGAAAACAAAGGAAAATCAATACAGGCGAGAAACAAAAATTCGTCTAAAGAAGCATAAAAAAGAAAGACGAGGCGCTTCTGGTTAATTTCATTTTTTTATTTAATTTTTGTTTTGTTTTTTTTTTATTTTGCCACTAGGCTGAACAAACCATTAGGCCGAAACCCATCTGTCCGAAAGTCATTAGGCCGAAAGGGTCATTTGGCCGAAAGGTTCGTTTGGCCGAAAGGGTCGTTTGGCCGAAAGGGTCATTTGGCCGAAAGGGTCATTTGGCCGAAAGGGTCATTTGGCCGAATAGGACATTTGGCCGAATAGGTCATTTGAAAAGTGAGAAATTAGAAGTAAGAAGAGAGACGTCTCAATTCTCATTCCTCATTTCTCACTTCTCACTGAAAAAAAATGAGGAGCGCGAAGTGAGTAGTGAGACGTTTCACTACTCACTTCGCGCTTCTCACTTTTTAATGCACTAGAGCACCTACCAGAAGGAAGGCAGAGAGTCCATTACCTTTTGCAGTCCTGCATTAGCGAGGAACATGAAAAAAGTGGGAAAAGGTATCGACCCAAGCATGTGAGTATGGTACCAAAGAGCAGAGATGGATGACGCTATGTGGCAAAAATTAGAAAACCAACGATACCGTCAGAAAGGTGCCCAGAAAGCTTAGGAGAATCATCGAGGGACTGATTCCAAGCCATCGATCAGGGGTCTGGCCGTCCACACCGTATGGCGAGGTTAACACAAGCACAGAAAAAGTCCTACTTACGAAACAGGAACTCATCACGGCTTTTTATGTAAAACCAAACAAGGCTCCGGGGCTAAACGATATCTCCGGTATGTTACGTATCACATTGCAAAAGTGCATTGTAGAAGGAAACTTTTCTCATCGTCGGAAGCGGCAAAAACTAGTTCGGTCGCTGGAGAGGATCATCCTCAAAAAGCTAGCTATCTACACAAAAGGCAAAAACGGATTGTCGAGCATGCAGTTTGGGTTCCGGAAGAGCAGGTCCACAGCTGATCCTGTTCGGATAGTCGTGGATGCAGTCGAATCAGCTAAAAAGCAGAAGAGGAGAGTTAATTTCTACTGCGCAGTGGTTATCTTAGATGTGAAAAATGTTAGTTGGGAAGCACCAACTAGCTCTTTACAAGTGCTGAGGAGTTACTTCGAGAACCGAACGCTAGTTTATGAAACAGTTGAGGAACTGCAGTGAAATGGGCATGACTGCGGGTGTTCCTCAAGGCTATATCTCGACACCGACGTTGTGGAATGCGATGTACGTCGGATTATTGCTGCCAAGACTAAGATCCGTGATAGTTGCGCTTATGAGAAGGCAGCTTAATCTTTTACAACATTGACAAGAGTAATGTCAAATAGCTCTGTGATTAGTAGTAGTAAGAGAAGACTCATAGCCAGCATTTCTACGTCAGTACTTAGATGCGGAGCCCCCGTCTGGGTGGCTGGAGTAATCACGAAGAGGAACGTGTCATGGGAGCTCCTATCAAGCCTTGGATGTTCCAAGAAGTATCTATACAGACTAGGACACATAGAGTCCTCTCTTCACGCCGAATAGCGAGGAAATACCGGAGCATTTGATATTCGACTGTACATGATTCAAGACAGACAGAAGAAGGATTTTAACGGGTAGCGTTCGTATCACAAACCCCGATAAATCGTTCTGGAAATGTGTAAAATTGACACAAAACCGTTGATATCTAGCTCGGACCTTTCGAATGTCTTAACTAAAATAACCATTCGGCCTAATGGCCTAATGAACCAACATCACGAAAATCTTCGGATGAAAATAATGCGTTTACGTTTTTAGAACTCCCAGAAACAATTTTTGAGTATTCTTGCTCCAAGCATCGAACACAATCACACTATTTTAAGGCTAATTTCTGCACCCATAAAACAAATCTTACAATTGTTGTATAAAATCGTGGCATATACAAATTTGTAAGGTTTTGAAATAGCAAATGTAAGCTTTTTATACAGATACTGTATTTAAATAATACAAAATTGTGAAATTTCAATAAATTGGTTGTATTAAAACCTTCCGGAATTGTATATGCCAAACTATTATATAGTTTCTAGAAGGTTCTTATGCAGAACAGCATTTAAATCTGCTGTCCGCTGGTTGGGTGTGTAAATACTGTTAATACATGTTTTTGTACTTTATTGTTTCATATTATTCTAATCGATGTTACTTATTCTTCTTCTTCTTCAATGGCTCTACATTCCAACTGGAACTTGGCCGACGTTTCCCATCCGAAAAAAATCCTAGACCGAACCGGGTATCAAACTCGCCATCTCCGGATTGGCAATCCTACTCCTTTGCTCGCAAGGCTACTGAAGACCCCATTACTTATTACTTTGTAATCAATTATTATCCTTGGGCTTGGTTTTTTTTTTGAAGAAGCGTTGATTTTTCTAGCCATATAATTTGTACGACAATGGTTTACATTTGATTTTTTCATAGCAATTTTAATGATTTACCCATATGAGAAACCAATAATTACAATTAGATATAAACAGACGTGAACTTAAATGTGACCAATATCTGAATCGAAAAATTCCCGTTGTAGGTCCCCCAGAGCCCCATACGGCGACAAGCGGAGTGGACCATTCGACAAAGTGTATGATGGAACAAGCGGCGGAAACTCAATGACGGACTGCTTCACGAGTGTTAATTTCTGGGGAAGTGGCACTCTTTGGCGGTGGCGCTCGTTCCAGCAGCCCCTCCTCTTCGCTTCACAGAGTTCGGAACTTTTTCCTGTAACAAACGGCGATGGATGGATGGTGGTCGCTTGCTTGCTTGCTTGGTTGGTTGGTTGGGTCCCAGCTGGGGAAATGGTCCGTTGTGCCATTTTTGTCACTTAGACCGGTCGAAAACTGTTTTCACTTGCTCTCGAAGGGTTGGCAATGGAGAAAATGAAACTGCGTTTGAACATCCGCCACAACACAAGTGCACTTTGAAGACACCAGCAAAAACGTGCTTCGCGAGAAAACGGTTTTTCGTATTCATTGCTTCGTCCTGCGGGGCACACGGACTGAGGATGGCACCAAATGGCACTAGGACACACCATCAACACAAACTGAAAGGACGATACCCGGATGCATTTTAACTCATTTTTTTGCAAACAGCAGAATACTATTTCACATTTGACCTTTGGATATTCTTAGATGCTGCTGTTTTAATGCGAAAATGATAGCCAGAGACGATTCCCCTGGTAACATTTGGTGGGGAGTAAACTTGGGACAACAAAAAAAAAAAAACGACGAGGTCGGACTGACACAAATTCACTTTAGATTATTCGATAGTATTTGGTCACACTTTCGTAGGAAAGTTAAACATGTTGAATCTAGAACCTCAACCGTGAAATTCGCACCAAACACTGCACTTGAATTTACATTCCATGAACGCCAAGATCGCACGTCCGCGCTTTCATCTCTTAATGGGTTTGATTTCTTTTGATGAATTTATTCCGGACTCCTGGCAGCGGTAATCAATTTCGAGCACGCGCGCACGACTGGGCGCTGACTGAACTGGCCAGCCCTGTAGTGCGGGTGTAATGGTCTGGTCAGCTGATGGATTCGAGTCGAGCAACTTCTCGGCGCTGCTGGCTGCTGTCTGCAACGTTGCTGAACAATATGCAGGGTAAATAGTGAACTATGGATCAGCAATTGGCTGAACGGGGACGGGGCCTCAGCTTACGCATGTCTGGCTTGGTCAACAAAGAAAGTGGCTCAAGAGGGCAGAGTGGAATCTGAGGGTTGCGTATGGGGTTATATTTAGTTCGATGATGGATTGAGTTTGGTATAAACAGATATGTGGATGTGAGTCTTATTTAGCGAATGTAATAGTTTCCGGAGCATTGAGGCAACAGGATTTATAATCTCACAGTGATTCTCACTCTTCAGACGTGAATCAGTCAAGACATGAACATCTCTATAATAAAACATAAAAACATAATTTCTTCAGCATTTTTGGGTTATAGGAACTTCCTCGGAAAGTTTTTCGGAAATTCTTAAAAAATTATACAGGAAATTCTCCTGAAAGGCGTCGGCTCACGTAGCGAAAAGCCGTTCGGATTTTGATGATAATTTTTAACCCAACGTCGGGCCTTCCGATGGTCGAGAAAGCAAAGGTCTAGCATATTTTCATTGTTGAGATCTTAAGCAGGGGATACGCAACTTAAATAGTTAGGTACTATCCCACGGCTCGAGCCGTAAATTCGCTTGGCAGATGCGATTTTTTTAATGCTTTCCTTAAACGTTTTGTGCGTTACAGTTAGATTGTTGCTTTCCAAGTCGGCGAGATTTTCCAAGCATTCGATGCATGCAGGCATCAGATTGCCAGTAAGCTTTGATCTACAAGCTTTTAAAAAATCAAACAAGAAGTACACTATCGAAGAGAAGTAGTTGACATTGATCGCTTTTTCATAATGATTAGATTCAAATTTCACCTATTTTGTGCAGTCAAATCATAAACGAGTTAGTGATAACAAATATTGGGCTGGGTTGTGGAAAGTCCCAAACTTGTTTCCATTTCTACTCTGAATCCAGCCCTGCACTAGTACACGACACTTAGGAATGACCTCATGCTGTCTCCAGCGACTTGCGGCCAAATGCCATCCATACGGAACCCGTCATAATATTTAAAGTACACACATATGTATTGCCACAGCAGCATCGATGTCGACAGTCCAGCTCCAGCAGCAGCGCGCTCGATTCCATAATAGTAGCCGGAGAAGAAACCATCCGGTCAATATGGCACTGCTCTTCAAATTGTCCGACACGGTGGCAGCATCACCCATTTTTAATGATGCTGTACCACCCAATTTAATTGAGATTCATACATATGTATATATGTACGTTTGAGCATCAGTTCTGGTCTGCGGAACCATTCTCATTATGTCAGCTGAGATTATAAACTTGTTGTTTTATCCGAATAATTATTTTTGATGATGGGGCATGACAATTCTTTCGTATTAAAATTTAAGACTTTAATTCACTATGAAAATGTTACAAGTTGAAAGCATGCAACATTCTACAAGGAAGGTTAATTCATGTAGTTCACAACATTCTGCGAGGACCATTGTGGTCCAGGCAGAAGCGTGGTTATCGTTCTCGGCGACGTCGACGGAGGCCAGCGCCGAGGTTGTTTATTTGCCTTTATGCTTCTCGCTTCGCGCCAGAAGCAAGCACTAATAATGCAACAACGCTGCCGATTAATAACACAAACTACTGCCAGTTGTAAGGGAATGTGGGAGACCGATTTCTTTCTCGTTGATCCAATCATATCTAATCTGATATCTCTGACGCCACACCGTAGCGCCAAATACGATATCCGGCGTGAGACAGGATAATGAATTTGGTTGCGTGGGCTTCAGTTCGTTTGATAATCCACACGTAAATCGACTCTTATTTTTATGATATTCGTTTTTTTCCAGTTTTGAATCGACCCCTAGATCCGCGTATCGCGTCCCCTTAATCAGCAAGTACGATCTCCATTCACCATCGTCGACGGTCGTCGCGCGCCGTCTAGATAAATTGCTGGATTACATGTAGCGTTAAATTGAACCGCGCCAACCGCTTGATGCATATTCCTCCCGTGAATGGCTCACTTACTTTGAATAACATAGCGCTAACGAGCGGGATGGTGGCGGGCGGTTAAAAGATGTTCCGAACATGCACAAAAATGATATGAGCAATTCACGTTTTTGTGTGTATCGTTGTATGTATATGATTCGGAGAAAAATATGAACCACATTCCAGAATTTAGCAGTTGCTTCACACTTTAATGAAGGACCTTAACATTTTGGTAGATATCGTTTATATCAACCGCATCGTTGTTTGTATAGCGTAGGTACTACAATTTAGCATTTTTTTTAGGGCAGAGAATATCAAGATAAAAGGCCCTTGGATCGGAATGCGCCGGCAGTGACATTGGTGGTGGCAGTTGGTATGGAGAAACAAATATGCAACCAATTTCAAAAAACGAATTCAGCAGAAGAGCTCGCCAGTAGCATTCATATCCCATTCCTATTTCATGTGGAGAGCAAGTTCACTGATAGCATTTCCAGTGCAAAAGCAGGACTTGGGACTTGATTTGAAAAGTGACATTAATTTTGAAAACATCAATTATAGCTTGACCGATTTGTTTGCACTTTTTTTCGGTTTTGAAAATTGACCTGTTTCAAAATAACGGTATTTTGAGCGACAGGCCAGCGTACTAAAAATGATTGCAGTTTAAGGTGGTTATATAACAAAGCCACAAATCGGCCATCTTGGAAACCACGTGCTTTTTCTAGTGATTTTTCAAGAACACAAATTGAGAGAACCACAACGCCCATGGGGATGAAACATTCGTAGATCGTTTCCTTACTCATGCTAAACAATCGACTTTAATTTCAGCATTGTACGACAATTATTACGCTAGATTTGAATATTTGATAATAGGAGTACAAACTCGTGTGGTGAATTTAAAATTCACCACATGGCTTGATTGTATAATCACCTTAACGAAATCGATTTTCATTTCAAGATAAAATTTTCAAAACGACTTATCTGCTTTTGTAAACAAAAATTCAAACGACGATTTGACGAATCTGATAGCTCGCCCACGCAAACCAACACCATCAACAGGTAGCGGAAACCTTCACCTACCTATTGGTGGTGTTGGTTTGCGTGGGAGAGCTATCAGATTCGTCAATTCGTCGTTTGAATCTTTGTTTACAAAAGCAGATAAGTCGTTTTGAAAATTTTATCTTGATTTGTTTGTGTTTTTAAGTACGGGAAGGGTACTTAACCCTTATGTTACCGACAGGGTACCCGGGTACCTTTTTTGTTTTCAAGTGAATTTTTTTAAGGTTCTAAATGTCGCAAGAAATTGAAACTCCGTGACGTCTTCAAACTCGGCAAAATTTAGGTCTGGGTGATATCAGAATGAAAATCCAGTACGGCTTGGGAAGGTCTTCTGAATATTTTCACCCCGTAACGTACCGACAGGGTACCCGGGTTCCCACGTTCTTGGTATGACCATAACTTCGTCAGTTTTCAACCGATTTGGATGATTCCATTTGCTATGGATTCAGAAATGTCACATATAACCGATTCGGATTAGGGGTCGTACACTTATAACGTAAGCAATTTTTCAGGTTTTTTTTGGCCCCCCTCCCCCATGTAAGATTTTTTTTCATACAAATGATTTTTTATTTATATGGAGTGTAAGATATTGACCGAACCCCCTCCCCCATAAGTGCTTACGTAATATGTGTACGGCCCCTTACCTGGTTCCCGGAATTGCGGATTAGCTGGACTATGTATCAAAAATGGATAAATTGATGCTATAGAAACCAAATGATGATTTCTTGTATCTTGAGTTACCAGTTTCGTAGAAAATTCGAGGATTATGACTTCACAACGTGTTAGGACCACCTGATCGTTTGATCTCGGAACGGACATCCCGGAATAGGTCCTATAGTGGCCGCAAATTAATTCTGAAGAAACCCTGGCAATATGAGTATCAAAATTCTTGGAATCATTCCATAAATATGTTTTCTATGTTCCACGGGAACCTGTTCCAGGATGACCGGTTCGTTGTCAAACTATCGTACGGTCTAATAATTCAAAAGATCATGCTTCTGAAACAATTTCATGAATTTTGATACCCATGTTGCCAGGATTTCTTCAGAATTAGTTTGTGGCCACTTTAGGCCCCACTGGAACCTGTTTCCGGAATACCCATTCCAGGATTAAATCATAAGATGGTCCTGTAACGTTTTTAGGTTATATTCTTTTAATTTCCAACGAAGTTCATCAATCAGTTTTATTTGGTTGAATATATATCTTCAATGTTTCTATACTTTTGGACTTGGCCCAGTAAATCCGGAATTCCGGTAACCAGGTAATACGAATCGATTTTATGTATCGAATAGCGGTTACGTTCCTGAATCCGTAGCAACCAAAATCGTCAAAATCGTTGAAAAACTGACAATTTTATGATCATTTTAAGTCCGTGGGAACCCGGGTACCCTGTCGGTAACGTAAGGGTGTTTTTTGTAGGTAACAAGAGGGTTAAATACGATCAGAACATCTAATAAATCTATTTCAACCGCTTTGATATAGATTTCAATGCGATACAGTTTTTAGAATTTATGCCTACCCCGATGCCTACCCACTAACAAACATTCCTTCCTGAGCTTTCTGTGGAGACGCAGAGGCTAACACGGTCTTCAGACAGCAAGCTTGCTGCTATTATTCTTTCCATCTTCCAATCCCATTCCCAATCGCAGTCAGCATTTTTTTTAGTTATTTTTAACTGATCTTGATTATTCAATAAAGTGTCGTCCATCAAATCATATTTCCATTGCCTCGTCTTTCTAAAGTCGTAACTAGAGCAGATGTTAACTGTTCAAGAAGCGGCTTGCTCACAGCTTAGAGATAATGATATCACATACATGTTAGAAGAAAGTTCGTTCAATTTATATCGTCAGCAAAAATTGTGCTCTGTTTGCTTTAATCCTTTTCTTCCCACGATTTTTCAATGATTTCAATAGGGCGGAATCAGCTTTGGAAACAATACTTAAATAAAAGTTCTTTGGCATAGCTGAAATTTATGGAAAACGAAAATACTTTTTTAATTGTAAATCAGAAGTTACTTGAATGTTTTCAATAGCTTCATTGCTCTCACACAAAATAAAAGCAGTCTAGCGAAACCATTTACATGTGCCCGATATTGTGTTGTGTTGTTGAAACAATGATGAATGTTGGAGGTACGAATTTGGATGGAGCTCTATAAATAGCCACCATGGGAAGGAAAGGGTTAAAAAATCACTTCTATATACAAATTCTTCATGCCTACCGTATCCTAACGGAACTATCAAAACTATAATTTCGCCTCTAATTTTTTCATCAAAATGGACTTTTTATTCGTCTCTATTAAAAAAAATTAAAATAGACATCTAAGTTTGGTTAATGATATTATCATTTCTATTTAATCGTCAACTATTGAGACACAATGATGTACACAGCCCTGGTAAAAAAATGGAGAAAGAGCAAAGCTTTATCATGTTGGCATCGAAAAGGCACCCCCTTGAGCATGGTTTTGGTAGCCCTGTCCCAGGTAAGTTATTCTACCGTAAATCTTCGTGGTTACAGACTAAACTTCAGGGTTTGCAGGA
The DNA here is from genome assembly GCF_024139115.2 of Armigeres subalbatus. Lineage (NCBI taxonomy): Eukaryota > Metazoa > Arthropoda > Insecta > Diptera > Culicidae > Armigeres > Armigeres subalbatus. Next base: position 31,737,650 of record NC_085140.1, read on the forward strand.
TTCGATCTCAAAGGATGATGATAGACGATAAAAACGACGTATAATTCTCGCACAATCATTATAAACCACGAAAACAAGCTTTGTGCGACCTGACACAAGTACGAAGAAATTAGAATCGAAGAAGCATTCTCCACTCACTTGAACGCTATGATAAAAAGCTTATTTCAAGCTCTATCTGGTAAAAGGACGAATGTCGCAAGAGAGAATTCTTTTCATTGACTTTCCCTCTTTTGAATTAAAGTGACAAGCAGAAAATTTCTGTGCAGTTTATCACCTCAGAATGCAAGTTTACATTGTTTCGTTCTGAGGTGATACACAAAGAAATCCGCTGCTTGTCACTTTTATTCAAAAGAGGGGAAGTCGACAAAGAGAATCCTCTCTTGCGTCATTCGCCCTTATTCTAGATAGCGCTCAATTTCTCGTTTTTTTGCTGTAGAGGACTTCTTTTTTCCGTACTGCTGTTTGAAACCAGCTAACATGCATAATCAGCAACGGTGCACCACGTGAATAACTAAAACTTTTTAAAAGAATTTATTATGGAGTATATTTTCCCGAATCAGGTCATTCTTGTTACAGTTTGCCAAGGAATTATCTCATGAATCATTTTGCTTGAGAATCGCTATATGTAATTCCATTGGCGTTTCTCGATGCCTAGTACGTTAAGTACGAGACACTGAAGACGGCATTACAGTTGAGTTCGAAACACGTATCTGTAATGATTACATCGAGCGGACGTTGGCGATGGCATCCGTTAGCGGTCCCAACGGTATTCCCTTATCAACGTCTGTCGAAAATTCTATCGCAGCGTTGGCAAGCGGTTTTCGTGGCGGTTTCCGATAGAGATTGCTGTAGTGTTCACCAGTGTTGGTAGAATTAGAATCTACTCAAATCTCAATCATTGAGGCTTCATGCACGAGCTAACTCGCTTGCGATTCTGTGTAGAGAGAGGAGCATCGCGCTTGAGTTTCTTCGACAGAATCGCATCGCTTCGTTCACTCGCCGAAAAATGATTTCGCTCTAAAAAGTGTCAAAACGCAATCGAGGCGTACATATTGTGTACATATGGATTTATTAGCCATTGGCGCACGTGTGGCATCGACGAATAATTGGAGTTCGTATCCTACTGTGGAGAATAGGGGAGGAGAAGACCGCCAGCTGTAACCCGATTAATCCGAAATCACAGTACGCATGAAGGTTTGATTATGCCAGAAACGCAGAAGGTTGTGATGTGGTTTATATGCAAGCCATTTATAGTTTTCTTTGTTCCTCTGACATAAAAGTGTACACAGAAAAAATAAAGAACCTAAAAAAAGTTTAGAAAACTTAACTTTGAGTACGAAGTTCAATTTTTTAACCCAAAAATAAGTAGTTTTCTCACTCTCTCTCATGAATGATATTATAAACAAAGAGAGCTGCATCGACCCAACGTGTGCTGTTCCGTGGAAGAAGCCAAATTTGAGCTGTTTTCACTATAGTCTCGGGTGAGTGAAAATAACATAAATTTGAGTTGGTGAAACTTTATAGTGGTTGAAAATTCAACGCGGGAGTAAAGGCAAAGTATTCACCGGTTTTTTTTCGCATTTTAGTTATTTTTGGTTTCTTCCACGCAAGGGCGGATTTGAGCGAAAAGAACCATGCATTGAGTTGTTTCGCGGTTCCGTGTAATACTTTTGTTTTTTTCTTTTTCTTCAAAGTTTTTTTTGTTTTGTCTCTGTCTTTCTGTCCCGTAGAGCGCCGTAGCTCTGGCTGTCCGGAAGATGCTCCCATTCGAACCATTCTTGGAGCACGACGACACACCACATCGTCCCCGACGCCAAATGACCGGATGAGCTGCTGAAATTCCTTGATTATGATGATTGTCTGATTCCCGAATCCTAATCCCTGTCGATCCTTAAACATCGTAAACCTAACCTCGAGTCACCACGAGCACGTTGGCTTATTTTCCTCTCTTACTAATTTAATAATAAGATTATGTCGATGTACATATCACAAAGAAACGTGGCTCCGTAAAGTGTTATACACGCCTGAGCCTACCAAATAAATGAACTTGAAAAAAAAACGAAGAAGGTCAGGATTCTTGTAAATCCTAAGTTTATGTTAACGATTAGAATTCTAAGAAGCAAGTTGGAATCTCGTTTAGAAGGTGAATGCATTTTACGGTTCATGTTCGTATTGAAATTTCAATTGCAAATTTTGGCTATTATTCCGATCTTGGTTCTTTGAAACCTTAGAATAATCAATTTTTCAATATTGGTATGTGAATTGGTAGGTTTGCGATTTTATAACTTGCTTTATTTAAAAATCCTCAGCCATTAAACAGCCTCAGCAGTCTCTCCCTTCTGTTGGTATTGCTGGTCAGGAACTCGTTCATTCGTTTCAGTTTTGTAGCGATTTGTTCCGATCTGTTCCGATGTCGAGCTCATTCATCAGTTGAACCGGACAGATGAAGCATCGTAGGAAGTGGAACGCCCAGAGCAGTAAAGAGCAAGCGGCCAAATATATTCGACCCCTGTTCTAGATGATCCTGAAGAGGAAATAGGAGCTGAGCCGGATCTTGGAAAAATTCCAGGACGAAAACGAGTTTGCGATGTTTAGTTTTCGCTTCCACACCAACGGCGACAGTATCGCAGTCGCCAAGTGAAAGTCGCGTCGCGTGTTGTTGGGGGGACCTTAATTCGTGAGGAATAATAAGCCGCTGCCCATGGCAATGACAATATTATGTCATTGGGGCGTCTCAATATCCCTGAATGGTAGCACTGTTACTTGTGCAAAACAACCCATAAAAACGATCCATAAATAACACCTGCTGGTTTCATGAAACGTCACCATAAATCTATAAAATAGTCTAGGAGTATCCATAAAACATAATTTTAAGATCTATTACTGCGCTAACAATAAGCAATTATAGGAAAATATGATCAAATATGAAAAATGATCCATAAATCTTTGTAAAATGATCAATTTAAACTATTTGTAAACTAAAATTTTGATCCATAAAAAAACAATTTTGCCTTGTTATGATCTATAATTTTAGTCATATGATCCATAGTTTTGGCGAAATGATCCATAATTTTGTTCTTATGATCTATAATTTTGATTATATGATGCATAACCCTTGGAAAGAAGGCCAAGACCGGAACATATTTTTCTATTAAATTCTAAATTTCAGCGTAGTTATTGATACAGGGTTTGAAAAAAAATATCTTCCTTTTACTTCCACTATTTGGTTTTTACGTGTACATCTTCAGTGTGTTGTTTATCGACTATTTTTTGTTCAAACCCTGTAACATTTTTCCCCTAAGACGCTCAAAATTAATTATTAAGTAGTTATTGATCTTAAAATTATTCCTTCTGGTTACTTTTGAACTTCTTTATGGATTTATGATAGCGTTTTACGGAACAATTAGGTGTTATTTACGGATCTTTTTTTACAATTTCTCATAGATCATTTCTTATTTTTTATCTGCAATGTTTTGCCTTCCCCATTCGTTCCAACAGCAGGTGAATCGGAGCCAAGCTAGCGAGTTAAGTGCTAGGCATTGGGCTCATGTTGACTCAAGGGCTTACATATGTTGGCTCAGAGAGGCAAGTTGGCTAAGATGGTCCAAAGGAGCTGATAGTTGAACATCCAATTTAATCCTTCAGCAGCAAAATGCTGTAACTAAAGTCGGATAAAGAGTTCCGATCAGTGACTAGAGGATCAACATAGAGTCGGGTTAGAACCTGGGAGGGAGCTCTCGATACTACACATCAAATAAACAAATACTGTTGTCAGGCAACAAGCAAATTTTCTACAAGAATAAACAATCAACGTAGGCGCCACCTAAAAGACCAAATTTTGTTTTGTGTGTTATTGTTGTTATATTGCCTTACAAAATTTTCTTGACGAGAGTTTTGTTCTCGGCTCACACTGACACATCATGACAGCTGGATTTCGGCTCGGCTTGACACACACATTTTTTGAATCTGTTTCTCCCTCCCAGGTTAGAACCCTTGCCAATCGAGTCCTAATCAAGGGCGGTTCTCATCGAATTTCATCGAAAACCTTTCTCAACGAATTTAAAAAAACGACATTGCTCACAAACTTCATTACCCCAAAATATGACCCCATGCAAAATTTGAGATCAATCGGGCATGATTTAGGGGTGCCTAAAATTCATCAAAGTTTTGAAATTTTTACCCATGTAAATTTCCCAAGTCGAAAAAGTCGAAAATCAAATTTTAGTTTTTGATGCCAAATGCCTTAAAAATGCATGAAACTTCGAAATCTGAAGTAACCTAAAAAATTTTTTTTTTAAAGATATCGATTTTTTACCTTAGAACATTCTTGGGACTTTTTTTTCAGATGATGAAAATTTTTTTCATCGAATTTTTATAACGGACGATACGTAACGACGACGCGGTCTAGTTCAACAGGAATCACGTTATCGAGGACAGCAAAAATAAACTTCCATTAGGAAAAAAATTGAAAAAAATTGAAAAATTGAAAAAAAATCCCCCAAAAAATAACAAGTTGCCAATAAATAAATCAGGATGAAAGCAATAAATGAGTATAAAAGTTTCCTAATTAATGTAAAATTTCCGTAAGCAATCAATTTTTCCAAAATTTAAAAGCATTTTTGAAATTAGAAATTGTAATTATAAAAAAAGAATTCCTTAAAGAAATTAAAATCTTCCAATAATTAAAATACAAAACTTACCCCAATAAATCTAATTTTGCTACAATTAATTGAAAAATTTCCAGAGAATAAATCTCTTTTTCTTAAAAAGAAACAATAAAAGACTATAAGAAAAAAGAATATTTCATAAAAAATAGAAAAGCCAAAAAAAATAATAAACATGGACAATAGACGCTTTTAAAGAAGGGGTCATCTATAGAAAAGAAAATATTAGTATTATTGGATTTTTATATATTTCCATGAATATTCCAGATTTTTTTATTGCTCGTTATTTATTTTCATTGTGGAAAGTTTTTCAAAATATGTAGTTTAAATATTTTTTGTGTAAAATTTTGTACTTCTACATACATCTCGCGGGCTTTCAAGAAGTTGATAAACCACCGGTATCATTGAATTATTAACGAACGATATGGACGAAAGTTTTTGTTCTTCTCAGCTTAGCTTTCAGAGGACCAAACAAATGCATATTAAGAACACCTTTAAAAATGCCGACTTTAAACTCAATTTTGTTACAGTAACTAGCATACTTTACTTTTACAGTAACATGGCGTAACATATTTTACGATCATCGATTTGAAAAACTCTTTTTTTATAATATTGAGTTAGATCCAAAAACAAGATACCTAAGAGCTTATCACGAAAATGGCAAAGTGGGAGTCTGTTGGAAAACTATCAATCCATTCTGCGATGGTTCACCACAAGCATTTTACGGATGGCAAATAGTCACGACTGCTTCGATTAATATTTCGGTGTCTTTCCGTTGAAGTTTTTATAAAGCCTACTTCGATGCTTTCAAATCTATTGGATATTGATTGCTATTCTATAATTCACACCAAGTACCATTTTACTGCCGCACATTTCCTCTCTTCTCAGGATTTGTATTGTTATGGAAAGCAACATTTTAAATCAACAATGCTAACTAACATTATGTTTGACCAAAAACATGCTCAAAACCCTTAAAAAAACATGTGTTAATTTTTATTGCCTATAATTAATAGGGGAACTGCTCCGCACTTCATCTTATAGCTCTCATTTTCATCCCACGTCCCAAAACAAAGCAATGAAAAGGGATTAGATTTGTTTCTTATTTTTGAGATTTTTTTCTGCAGTGAGCAAGCGTTAGTAAAAAGAGCCGACGCGATTGGTGCTGTAGGGTAAGACGGTGTAATGTGCCCCACCTTGCCAAAACGCCCCCTTTGATTTCTAGAAAACTATAACTAACTTAGGGGTAAAATCAGTTGGCACCTTTAAATATTTGTAAAACCATTATAGGGGAACTGTTCCGATCTCCATCTCACTGTACAGATATCCATCTCATCGCTAAACAAAGAAATACGGCACCAAATTCGTCGCTTCTTTTTGTCGACATGCGTACTCACTGCTGAAGAAAATCACAAAAATTATAAACAAACCAAATTTTTTTCCATTGCTTTGTTTTTGATGGGATGGAAATAGGAGCTATGAGATGAAGTGGCGAACCGTTCCCCTACTATGTGAATGTGGAAGTATTTTTATATTACATAATGAAAATAATTGCAAAATACAAAAGGTTACAGTTTTGATGTAACTTTTAATGTTCTGGAGCGACTCTAGCATACTGTCCGCAGAATTTGCAATGGAACACTCAGTTGGGCAACAAAATAACTTTTCTCTGTGGTTAATATGATGTAAAATTGCTTCCATCTTCTAAAAAGTTACGCTTTTCGAAAACATGTTTCACTGGTCAAAACGCCCCAGTGTAGGCAGGACGATATGCCCTTACCAACTGGACAAAAGCTTGCAGCAGTTTCTTCCGAATTATATGGAAGGAAACTATTAAAATGTAATTCAAAACTGATTATGGATGGATTTATGTTGGTTTTTTAATGTCAAGCACATAAGGACTTGTAACTATTTCAATATGGGATTGATAAAATACTAATGAGGGGCTATGAAACGTCTTTGGTTAAGGTGGGGCGTATTGGCCAGACACTTGTTGAAATCCATTTTTTCACGACTTTTTATAAAAGCTTCATTACGTGTTCTCTAAAATATTTTTATATGACTTCTCACAGGCAATACATTTGCAACTTTTCGGACTACCAAATAACACAAAGTTTGTATACAATAAAGAGTTGAGTTGAAAAGTAAAAAGTAAAAAGTTATCGAGGTATTGCCTTAGGGGGGGCATATTATACCGTCTTACCCTATTTCTTTGTTTTGTGATGAGATGAATATATGTTCAGTGAGATGGAAAACGGTAAGACGCGCGGCTACAAAGCAAGACCATGCTGAGGGTGGCTGGGTTCGATTCCCGGTGCCGGTCTAGACAATTTTCGGATTGGAAATTGTCTCGACTCCCCTGGCATAAAAGTATCATCGTGTTAGTCTCATGATATACGAATACAGAAATGGTAACCTGGCTTAGAAACCTCACAGTTAATAACTGTGGAAGTGCTTAATGAACACTAAGCTGCGAGGCGGCTCTGTCCCAGTGTGGGGATGTAATGCCAGTAAGAAGAAGAAGAGATGGAAAACTGAACAGTTTCCATACATACTTACACAACAAAATCCTTTCACATTAAATTTACAGATACGGATGCAAAACAATCTAGGTAGAGCTTAAAAATGTGGCAACCCTTTAAGCTTCAATCTTAAAAATAAGTGATCTACAATTTTGAAAATTATGTTTTAGTGCATGCTGCAATGCAACTCAGCAAAGCTGAAAAATAGGAAAAATGCTGCGGGATCGTCAAGTGTGGAGCTTATCATGGCAATAGGCAAGCAGGAGTCTGCTGGAAATTTTTCACTTGTAAATAATAAGTAGAAAAATAGCCTTTTTTCTTGTACATACGACAAATATTAAATCGTGTTGATGTTGATAAACAAATTAAATATGAAGCTGGAGTAGGGGCAGTTAGGTTTGGAGCTTCGATAATAATCGTTTTACGTTAGATAGATGGATCCATAGTCAGTGTTGGTAGAATCGTGCTCAAATCTCACTCACCGATGTCTCATGCACGAGCTGACTCGCTTGCGATTCTGTATGAAGAGCATCCCGCATGAGTTTTTTCCGGCAGAATCGCATCGTTTCAAGTTTGAAGTATCAATACCCAATCGAAGCGTATTTTATGTTTACGTATGGATTTGTTATCCATTGTTTTAAGCAAAGAAAGTTATTCCGATGAATTTAACGAAGAAGAACACGCAAAAATCACGCAATGATGCAAATCGCGAGTCGAATCATGGACGATTCTCTGGGCCATGAGTCGGGTGAGGTTTGCCTCGCGCTTGATTTGAATCGTGGATGAGATTTGAGAATTTGAGTTTTTACCAACACTGCCCATAGTTAATCAGAACTACATATGATCACCTTTCTTATCGAAGCAAGACAGGATTTCCAAAATGAATTCCGGCACAACTTGGTCTCATTACCCCGGCTTCAAACCATCTACTCACGCTTCTGCATTTGAATTGGCACAATATAGTTGCATTGCGGGACCTGTGAGTGGCAATAAAAACTAGGTATTCCTCTTTTGATGCTGCTTATCATGCTGTTGCTTATCATCATCATCATCATCACCGTAGTCGGTGCACAAGCATAAACTCTTGGAGTGGGCGCTGGTTTTCTCTTCGGCCACACTCGAGGTGTGCTTCACATGTACAGATGAAACGATTCTTCCCAGAAGGCTCCATCCCGTAGGGTAGTTCGTTTATACGGCGCGCCTAGTTGGGAAACTACGAGAGCATTCGTTTCAAGTTTGTAGCCCACACACGACATGGGATCCTGACTAACTGTCTGCCAGTCGTCATCGTCGTCGTCAGTGATGATGGGAATATGAAGCGCTTCCACTGCACTACTGGCTGTGCAGGATAGTTTGTTTGATAGCGGAGAAAGTAGCACAGTTGGAAATGGGGGGTAAATTGGACACGCTAAGGAATAAGTTTATTCCGATTTGATGTTTGCCTTTCAGACGCGTTTGGTTAATATTGTCAAGCATTAAATGCTAAACGTGGGGCCGATCTGAGTCGCTAGTTCTGTTTTGAAAGAGATATTCGATCGTCTGTAATCAATCATAAATTAACAAAGTTACAGCACGGATACATCTTAAACTGAATAAGTAAATTTTCGGAACCGATATTACAAGTGTGACAAATTGAGCTGAAACTTCATTTCACGTACCTATGTGGCTTGTAACACTACCAACTCCTCTGCATAGCTAGTTTGTGGAGCAGAAAGCGGTGCAAATATATGCGCATTCCCCGGCTCCTAACAATGTCTGGATATGATTTTTTTTCTTCTCTCCTATTTGTACCATGGAATCCTTGGCAACCTGCACAGTATTTCGTCCTTGGGTTTTGCTCGTTTTGGAACAAAATAAATATTACCCAAATGATTGTTATGTGCAGCAGCTTTGTTAAGCCCCCAAGATATTCACTGTTGCAGTTACGGTTACAAAAGACAAAGCTGCTCATGCGGTGTTGGAATTATAATCAGTATTGAACTTGCATTGCACTTTAGAATTCAAGAGCCGTGACAAAATCCACGTGTGACGATCTGTTTAGCCAGCGTTTGCAAATTTTATGATTAACTGCATTTGGATCTATTTCAGAGAATCTGCAATATGAAGGACACCCAGGGTTTCGCAGGAATAATCCATGCCAGTCATCTTATTGTTCGTAGGACCATCTTCACAGTAGGAGTCTTCCTATCCCTGACATTACATGAGTTGTAATCATGTGCAGCAGGTACAAAGATGAACTGAAATTGAGAGCCACGTGTTCACGTGATAATTTTCATTATGTTATTTCAACCTCATTACCCCAGTAAACACCCGACCTGCTATCCAATTATTTGCAATGATAATATCGAGCAACGTACCGATGATTCTGATTTTAACACCGTGTCCTTTCGAAGACACCCTCCCGTGGCAGTTCAATCCTTCTGTGGTACAAGTCCCTCAAAGTTGCATCACAATCAACAATGGATGCCAGCTGCATATTGGTTACGGTCCGGTCGGCGCTGGTGCTCCCTCGGTAAATGGGTCGAGAAATGAGTTTTCTTAATTTCTGCCGGATCATTTTAATTTCATAACTGGGTCAGCACAGTAACGATTGCTGCAGCACTCAATCTGGACATGTGTGCGATGCGGTTAGTGCACAATCCATTTCACCGCAAATGGTCCGACAAAATGGGAGTACAGATTAGAAGCCGGAGCAAGTGGGGGAAACGAAGATCGAGTCCCTTAAACTAACAACCCTCCGATGTAAGCGGTTTATCAGTCCGAAGTGGTCCAGGTTACATACAATGCGACCGATGACGATGGTATGGTATTATTCATTAATATATGCCATGAATGGAGCTTTGCCGTGTGATATTGTGCTGCAGCAGCTTTTGACTTTTACTTCAAGTGGAACCAAACAACAGTGCACATTCGAACGCCCCAGCAAAAAGCAAGCAATGTACCGAGTGTCCTTGTCTGCAGTCCTGTGGCGTAGAAGTTTTGTGGCGGTAAAGTGAATGTGAGGTGACGTGGCTGCAACCATTTCAGTAAATTCGATTGAAAATCGATTTGGAGCAACACTCTCTCGAGATTACATTTGGCACACTTCCATCTGCTCGAAGGATGGTGGTGATGATGAAAAAATATCTGAGTGAATGGGATGGGGTGGGGAAAGTTTGCTAATGGTTTGGGATGGAATGCATTTTTTTGCGCATTTGTCGAACGAATCAGAGTCAAATTACAATGCACTTACGAGAGCAGAAGTTGTTTAAATTATTTCCAATGTTTGACGAAGAATTCATCCAGTAAAGTGAATTTCCATTTACCACTATTTTCGATTTTGAATAGGACACTATGGGCAATTCATTTTGAATGAACTCGATGTATGAAAAAATGTTCATTTTTAGTAAACAGCGCACCGCTTAAACGTCATTGTGTTCATTCGATGCACCTCCCCATTGATAAAGTTATTTACAATACAAGTTTGGTATACGAATCCATAAATCACATGCACATACGGATCGTTTTTATCTTAGCAACTTAGATAAAGAATAAAGACCAAACCACCGTTCTTAGTTTATTTCAGTAAAGGGTTCATGAAAAGTTTGTTCCGCTGTAGGGGCGCCTGGGAGACTTGAATCCCTTCCTCATTTCCGATGTGTCAAAGTCGATGTATCACAGCCAAAACTAATGAATTTACGCAGCATCCACATAGTCTCTCTGAGAAACAGATAATTAATCTTTAATGGTGTGCGATGGTAGGTAAATTGTTGTTGTTATAAATACACAACCAGCCCTTTCCAGTAGCTGAACTGTCCTTTGGCTTATCCAGGAGCAGAGAGAAGTCATCCTGATCGGATCGGTTTGAGTACCTTATGCAATCTTTCACTTTTCGACAAAGCCTTGATCCTAGATCAAGATGGGGACTTACTGGACCTCTCTGGTCCCTTTTCGGGTGAATCTCAAAGGACCCGAAGGATTCCCGGGTGAATCCCGAAGGATTCCCGGGTGAATCCCGAAGGATTCCCGGGTGAATCCCGAAGGATTCCCGGGTGAATCCCGAAGGATTCCCGGGTGAATCCCGAAGGATTCCCGGGTGAATCCCGAAGGATTCCCGGGTGAATCCCGAAGGATTCCCGGTGAATCCTGAAGGATTCCCGGTGAATCGAAGGATTCCCGGGTGAATCCTGAAGGATTCCTGGGTGAATCCTGAAGGATTCCCGGTGAATCGAAGGATTCCAGGTGAATCGAAGGATTCTCCGGTGAATCACGAAGGATTCCCGGGTGAATCCCGAAGGATTCCCGGGTGAGTCCCGAAGGATTCCCGGTGAATCCCGAAGGATTCCCGGGTGAATCCCGAAGGATTCCCGGGTGAATCCCGAAGGATTCCCGGGTGAATCCCGAAGGATTCCCGGGTGAATCCCGAAAGATTCCCGGGTGAATCCCGAATGATTCCCGGGTGAATTCCGAAGGATTCCCGAAGGATTCCGGTGAATCGAAGGATTCAGGTGAATCGAAGGATTCCCGGTGAATCGAAGGATTCCTGGTGAATCGAAGGATTCCCGGGTGAATTGAAGGATTCCTGGTGAATCGAAGGATTCAGGTGAATCGAAGGATTCAGGTGAATCCCGAAGGATTCCAGGTGAATCGAAGGATTCCCAGGTGAATCTGAAGGATTCCCGGTGAATCCCGAAGGATTCCCGGTGAATCGAAGGATTCAGGTGAATCGAAGGATTCCAGGTGAATCGAAGGATTCCCAGGTGAATCGAAGGATTCCCAGGTGAATCCCGAAGGATTCCCGGTGAATCCTGAAGGATTCCCGAAGAATTCCAGGTGAATCCGAAGGATTCCCGGGTGAATCGAAGGATTCCCGGATGAATCGAAGGATTCCTGGTGAATCCTGAAGGATTCCTGGTGAATCGAAGGATTCCAGGTGAATCGAAGGATTCCTGGTGAATCGAAGGATTCCTGGGTGAATCGAAGGATTCCTGGTGAATCGAAGGATTCCAGGTGAATCGAAGGATTCCCGGGTGAATCCTGAAGGATTCCCGGTGAATCGAAGGATTCCTGGTGAATCGAAGGATTCCTGGTGAATCGAAGGATTCCCAGGTGAATCGAAGGATTCCCGGGTGAATCCCGAAGGATTCCCAGGTGAATCTCCAAGGATTCCCGGGTTAATCCCGAAGGATTCCCAGGTGAATCCCGAAGGATTCCCAGGTGAATCCCGAAGGATTCCCGGGTGAATTCTGGAGGTGTTATTATCCGGCGTGTTTTTCTTAAATTATAAAATCACTCAATTTGTTTGAGTGATTTAGTGCTGCCATCCACACCAGCCGAGTCTATTTGTGCAATTATCTATCTTGCCTTTCCGTCATCGTGAGGAGCCATCTGGCGTAAAGCCAACGTAGTCAACGATCTTGAAGCTGTTAAGATCGCTCTTACTGTCAATTTGAACTGACGTTTTGATTGGCGCCGTAACTTTTTTGGCCTACCCCATTGCCAGAGTCTCCCCTAGCCCAGGTCTACTCCAGGGCGAGTGAATAAACTGAATTACATTTAAAATTCGCATAAATGGAGACAAAACATAGGCCAACAAAATCAAAAGTTAAATGTGTTATACATTATGGAGCTCATAACTTTCATTTGTCCCAAGCCCAACAGTTCTGGGAGCCTCCTAAGGCCCACTATCAGTATTCACTGCGAAGATTATGTAGGGTTAGAACCCGTATATGTACGGATTCGGAGAACCTCTTAGGTTGGGCACTATGTGTAAAACTCGTATTCTATAGGGAAGAACCGCTCCACAAGCTTCACTGACACACAACCTCACTGGACGACCTCCCGATAGAGAAAGAGGCAAAAACGTCAACTGCTGCCTGCATGACTTGTCGATGGGGTGTGTATGCAGTGCTCCCATTGCTCCCACACAAATGAAAGTAAAATAATATAACAATTGTACAAAACAGTCAAAATATACCTCAAATGGCATTAACGGTAAAGGTACACATTACTTGCTTATCTCTTGGTCTTGACAGAAAGAGTAAAAATGAAAAATAAGCTAGTTGATCACTATTGAATTTGATAACGATTATCTATTGCGGTCAAAATTTTTGAAGATAAGGTGAATCGAATCGAAATTTTTGGAATTTTGAATAAATGGGAGAAACACAGTATCATGTGAATTAGTTTTTTAACTATAATTTATAACTAAATGCACTAATGTTTAAATTGTAGCGTATTCTGTCGCCTCGCCAGTGCTCATCTGCCATATTTTATATCGACCAGAATGTTCGCATATTACTTCATATATCCTAACCAGAAGCGACACTTTCGTCCGACGATACTTCCGATGCTTATGTACTGCATCACACGAATCATTTTCTCACCAACGATGACAAATTGCCACGCTTTTCCTCCGCACACGGCCGTGTTCATACATCAGGAGCAAAACTTTCACCACCAAGCACGTAACATCCAGCAAATATTTGTTATCACTTTCACATTTAGACATATTTGTGCCACCAGTAGCAATAACATTACACCCCCTCCCAACCGGCGTCCCGCCTATCCGCATTTGCGTGTCCTGGAGAACCGACCTCCGAAAGCAACGTTGGATGTCTCGTTTTGCTCGGTCATTGCGCCATTCACGCAAAAACCATTTGCCAACACGCAGCCGACATATTTAACGGAACACATATTTTCTGTCACGCATATGCGCTTGATTGAATTTGTTTCCCATCAATCATCCCCAGTTTTTGTTCGACTGTCGGCGTACACTCGAATGAAACTCTTACAGTGAAAATCGTTTCGAATTTCAATGGCTGGCGGACGAAAGCTATTCCGATTTGTCATCAAGCTAAGGAATGCTGTGTACGATAGAATTATGGCATGCCCCTTAAAAGCACAAATCATGTTTTCAATAGCAGTTGTGTTGAGCATTGAAAAGCTCGAAATTCCAAAATATTCAGTGTTTGTTATTTTAAAATAAGATTGTAAGTTTCTTCGTAACGCGTTAACACAGTAAATTTGGGTGTAACACAGATCCATTTGGCTTCAAAATACGGCCCGTTTTTTACCTTCAACCTGACTGAGAGAAATTTTCCTAAATATCATCTTCGTCCCGTTTAAAAGCAAAACGAGTATGTAATCATGATTATTGCAAAATATCTACTTTCCCTGTGGAAGAGAAAATCAACATAGTCGGTGAATGGAAGAAAAACCCTGGTTGTAAAACTTCAAGCAACATGAGACGCTGCTAGGAAAAAGGCCACTAACGACCCAAGCTTTATTCGCACTGTAAGCCAAAACGAAATGTGACACATCTCCTTCGCTCGACACAAATGTGATGAAAAAAACATCCGAACCTTATTGGATACGTTTTGTTTCTGATACATTATCGTTACCAATTTTAGTTTTTTTCCGCCAATCCAATCGGGAGCGCAACTTTGCGATGATAAATAGCTTAACTAGCTGTTCCAGTGAAATTTCCAATTACACCATCGATGCCGCTAGACATGCATTTTTCTTCTGCTCTGATTTACGCGGAGATTCCAACGTGCGGAAGTTTTCCGATTCAGCGAAGTTATTCGCCTGCTTTTCCTCTCGTTGCGTTGGATCGCTCCGATGCGGATCAAGGGAAGAATCCAAAGAATTCACTGCAGCTTCTTTCGCGCTGATCCATTGGCTTCGTGAGAATAACACAAGCGAGGAAATTTCTTGCATTTCTTGCAACTTAATTGAACGGAGGGCGGTGCAACGACCTTTCGAACTACTGTAAGTGGATTAAATTTGCAACTAAATCCAGTGGGTCTTTGCGAACTAGTACAGGTATCTGATAGGTAACCAAACGTTTTATTGATCTCATCCGAAAATTAATTTTACAAGGACGTTGCTGAAGTTTTAACGCTTTGAAAGCCCGAAACAGCCGCATTTGAATTAATGCTTTTTCTCGTTATTGTAGTTTAGGGAAATATGATAAGCGACCACAAGTAAGCATTCATTCCAAAAATAAATCAAGAATTATCGATTGACATTTGACAAAGTACCACTTACAATCGTCCAGTTGTTCGCGGTAAACGCATGCAGTTGAAAAATTACCTCGCCTTCCCCGAAACAATGTACACGGCGTAGCAACACTAAATCACCGCTCTGACAACTCAATCAATTCCCAGCGTTGATGACGTTTGTACCCGCAACAGCAGGAGGTACTTTCATTTTCCCACCACCCTCGAAAAGTTCGCCTTCCGCCCCATATCGGGGCATAAAAATCACGAAAAATGGGAAACAATTTGAGAACATGCTCCTCCGATCAGAGTGAATGGTTCCGCCACTCACTACCATTGCCACCGTTTTGCGCAAACATATTATAAATCACACATAATAAACATATTACGTCCTGTCACGATTGTTTATTTTTCATTTCCCGAGTTCTTCCTCTCGCCCATCGTCGTGCGTTGCTACCAGAACTAGAACTGCACACTGCAAATTGACTATCCCTTTCGCAGGATGAACGGTTACAAATTTTGCTACCGGAACGGAACTCGATAGCGATCACGACCGAGTAAAAACTGTTTTATAATACTATTCAGGATTAAAAATGAATCGAGGAAATCGATTTATATCACAAACAGAATCATTAGAGTGTGTGATTGTGCGTGTCGTTTTTGGTTGAGAAGTCAACTTTAGATTCAGTTAAAGCTCGAGTTAACATCTGGACGCACTGTTTATTTTATTACAGTACACAAGACAGTACATCTAGAGGGTTGCTTTTTTATTGTTTTCACAGCAAAATGTTTTAGTTTAAGTTAAATTTGACGATCGGGTAAAATTTGAAAAATTATGACAAATGGAGGAGGAGTAAGAAAATTTATGCTGGGCTCTAACGTTTGCAATCCAATTAAGTCAGGTGAAAAAAAATACGAAATGCGTTAAACTGGACTTGAATTTGGTAAAAGTTTGATGTGACCATAACTCGAGAAGATGCTCTGAAAGTACTCCCACGCCAACCAACACCATCAATACGTAGAACCATTTCTAGACCAACATTTGAAAAGGGTGTAACAGCCAAAATTTATTCCTTCTGATTCTTGGTCCACATATATAGCTTTATATGAAGACGAAGAATCAGAAGGAATACATTTTGGCTGTTACGCCCTTTCCAAATGTTGGTCTAGATTTTATCGAGATTTTTTTTGGAAATTCAGAAATAGGTGGTTGAAATTTTCATGAGGAAATTCTTTGAAGATTTTTTTTATTCTCTCCAAGTTTTACTTCTAGACTTCTTCGGATATTCTTCCAGAAAAATCTCCGGCATGTCCTTCAGGAATGCATTTGAAAGTTCCTTCAAGTATACATACGGAATTTCTTCCCAAAATTCCACCAGAAGTTTCTTCAGAATTTCATGACGGAAATTCTCCGATTTCGCCCCATAATTTCACTTGTGAATCTATAAGAAAATATTTCTGAATTTCTTCTAGGAACTTCTCCGGGCATTTCTTTAGAAATTCTTTTTTTGTTTCCTCCGGGATAACTTCCAGCGAATTTTACGAATATACTTGAATATACTTCAAAAGTTCCTCTAGAGATTTCTTTAGGAATTTCTCCCGGAATTCGTCCAAGTATTTGCCCGGAAGTTCTTACAGGTATTTTTCCGGTACTTCTCCAGGAATTCCTTCAGGAATTTCTCCGGGAATTTTTCCGCGGAATTGTCCTAGAATTCTTTCCGGGCTTCACTCGGAATTTACTTTACTTAGAATTTCATTCGGAAATTAATTTGAGAGTTCCTCCAGGACATCTTCTCGGTATTTCTTCAGAACAAACCCCCGGGAATTTATCCGGTAATTTCTTGAACAATTCATCCGGGAATGCTTTCAAGATTTCATCTGGAAATTTCTGCATTATTTCCTCCTGGTATTTTTCCAAGAGTTCTTTGAGATATTTCTCCGGAAATTCCTTTAGGAACTAATCCAAGAATTATTTCAGGACTTCCTTGTGGGAATTCCTCCAGAAGTGGTTGTGGGAGTTCCTTCTGGAGCTTCTCCAGTAGTTTTTTCAAGAGTACCTCCGGGAATCCCTCCAGGAACTTCACAGGGAATTCCTGGAGGATAGTTTGCAGGAATTTCACGGGAAATGGAATTTCGGAGGTTCCTCTAGAATTCCAACTCCGGGTATTCCACCGGATGTTCCTCTGAAAATTCCTCAGGGAGTTCCACCAATAGTTCCTCCGGGAATTTATTCAGGCTTTCTATCAGGAATTCATTTAGGCTTTCTTTGGCAATTCATCTACAAATTCCTCTAGAAGTTTGTAACCAGTCGTTTAGCGATGTTCACTCTCTTCTCAAGAAACTCCAACCACAAATAATAATTAGGAGGAAAATCCGGTAAAATACGTTGAAAATTTAGCTAGCTAGTAGGGTCAATCTGAAACCATATATTACTAGACTGAAAGTGATATTAATAAATATTGTTTATAAACTAAATCATGCAATTAAATAAAAATCATGCAAAATTATTTAAAGCTAGATAGAAGGACGGCACAACGGTCAAATTAAAATAAAGCACAAAACACAAAACAGAATTTGTATCCACAGTCATACAACACTACACTTCTACAAAAACACCCTTTTCGCTGTCGGAGCTTGGTAGCCGTTGTATGTGGGCGAAACCGTTTTCCACTGGTCCCGACGAAAAAAGCCTTTTCCCCGGTTCCGAGATGGTCTAGCTCTCTCCTACTTGGCAGATTCTGAACAACCACGTTAAGAACAACACGTCTACAAAAGGTATCAAGAAAAGTTTTTAAAGTTCACTAAAAGTAGTGTCAAGCGTCTACAGATAGTGACGAGGACCTCAAATCACCACTATATCTTGTGAGTGCCCCGGAATAACCGGTGAAGAACTCCGGTTCTGTGAAAGGTGAGAGTTCCAGACTCGAACGGGGCGGCGACATCCTTTAAGGACAATTTAGCGTACTCGGAGCATCCACTTTCGGACGCGAACGCGACGGTAATAACCCTCAAACCCCATTCCGGCCCGGCGGCCGACCCCTCAGCATCGTAGCGACGGTACATGAAGTGGCGGACCGCAGACATCAGCAAAGTCATCGAGACGGTATTTTGGCGTCGACCTCCGGATAAGGCATCTCGCATGAGCGACTGCGTCTCCGGTGCCACGACTGTCCACGAACGGATCCACAGAAGCAGACCAGTCGGCGGCGTCATCAGGGCGCCACACTTACACCATACACTAACTGTGAGTATTTTGTCAATGGTAGGCCGTAGTTAGGGCATTGGGGACGCTAGGGACCATTATCAATAAAAGCCGTCATTACTCCGTATTTTTACCGTATTTTCCTCTTGTTCATTAATTTTCGGTGGAAAGAGCCGACCCTGAGTGGGCTGGGAGTCCTTATGACTGAGCGGGCGTAACAAACGTAAGTTACAAGTTCCTCGAAAAAAATCTCTAGGAGTTCCTCCGGGAGGACCTTTAAGAATTCTTCCAGGAGCTCCTCCTGGAATTCTCACGGAAGTTCATTTGGGAGTTCATCCAGGAGCTCTTACGAAAGCTCCTCCAGGATTTCCTCCTGAAATTCTGGTGGATCTCCCGGAGGAATCCCTAAAGGGGCCCTCCTTAGCCGTGCGGTAAGACGCGCGACTACAAAGCAAGACCATGCTGAGGGTGGCTGGGTTCGATTCCCGGTGCCGGTCTAGGCAATTTTCGGATTTGAAATTGTCTCGACTTCCCTGGGCATAAAAGTGTCATCGTGTTAGCCTCATGATACACGAAAGCAAAAATGGTAACTTGGCTTAGAGACCTCGCAGTTGATAACTGTGGAAGTGCTTAATGAACACTAAGCTGCGAGGCGGCTCTGTCCCAGTGTGGGGATGTAATGCCAATAAGAAGAAAAAGAAGAAGACCTCTAACGCTAACACCAATACTAATACAGAATATGTAGATTGGGCTTACAAACACAATGATCAAACATTTGTATTCGAACTTATTGAACACCCTGTATAAGTATGATCGTGTTAGCCTCATGATATACGAATGCAAAAATGGTAACTTGGCTTAGAAACCTCGCAGTTAATAACTGTGGAAGCGCTTAATGAAAACTAAACTGCGAGGGGGCTCTGTCCCAGTGTGGGGATGTAATGTCAATAAGAAGAAGAAGAAGAAGATCCCCAAAGGATCTGCCGGAGGAGCTCCCATAAGAACACCCGGTGAAATTTCAGGAGGAACTCCTAGAAGAATCTATAGAGGGCCTCCCGGATGAACACTCATGGAAGCTGTCGGAAGAACTTTAGAAGGAATTTCCAGATAAATTTCTTAAGAAAGTTTAAATGATTTCCATAAAAAAAATCTGAATGATTTCCTGGAAGGGCTACTGGTGGAACTGCCGGAGGAATTCCCAGAGAAATTCCCGGATGAATTGCCGGTGGAATTCCCGGAGGAATTCTAGAAGGAACGTACGGAAGAATTTCTGAAAAAAATCCCGGGAGAATTTTCATAGGAACCCCCGGAAAAACTGGCAGTGAAACTACCAGAAGAATACTCGGAAAAACTTGGAGAATTCATCTTATAGACAAATCTCGTCTAGCTGAAACCTCCTGAGGAGCTCCCAAAGACATTCTCGGAGGAGCTTCTGGTGGAATTTCTGCATAAATTCTTGTAGAAGCCTAAATGAATTCCAATTCTGGAGAAATTCCCGGAAGAATTTTCAGAGGAACCCCCGTAGGAACTGCTGATAGAACTACCGGAATAATTCCCGAAGGAACTCCCGGAGGAATGGAGGAATTCTTGGAAGAACTGCCTGTGGAACTCCTGGAAAAATTCCCGGAGGAATTTTTGGAGAAACTCTTGGAGGATCTCCCATTGGAAATCTTGAAGTTTCCACCGGAGTTTTTTCAGGATTTCCATGGGTATTAATCTAAAAATTCCTCTGAAAATTCCATTGTTGATTTCATTTTTGTTATAATTTCTGTATAAATTTTCGGTGGAATTCTTGAAGAAATTTTATGGAATTTACACAAGAAATTCGAAGATTTTTCGCGAAATTCTACTGGCAATTTTACTGGCAATTCTGCGGAGTTTTCACGGAATATTCTTAGGTGCAATTTTTCAGAAATTGGAATTTTCTGAAGAATTCCCTGCAAAACTTATAAAGGATCAATTCCCGGCAAAATTAATGGTGGAATTCCTGAAGACATTGCCGAAGAAGTTGCTGGAGGCATTCCTAAAGAATTTCGTTTAGAATGTCTGGAGCAATTGTCGAAGGAATTCCTGGAGAAAAATTGCATATTGTTTTTTCTGCCTATTTTATGATAAATACTAGCGTAAGAAACCCAGCTTTGCCCGGGTGTTGCAAACGTCACGAAGAACTATTTGTAGCACCGCACTCTAGATCAGTTCCCTTGCGTTTGTTTTGTTATCCTCAACAGCTGACTCAAAATTGTATTCTAATGATATTTAACATTTCCCCGTTAAATTCACCAACTTTTTGCATATACAAACCTCGCGCCTCCCAAAACGAATCGATTAGGAAAACAATATTGCAAATCGGTCCACCCGTCCGTGAGTTAAATCGTCAGGAAGGGAATCTCAACTCATTTTTATTATATAGATTATTTCAGAGAGGATTTGTTTAGAAATTCAGATGTATGGTTCTAGTTTTCTAAAACTCATGGAATAATGCAGGATTTTTATAATAATTGTTATAGCCGATTTTATATTCTTCTGAATAATAAGTTTGTTAATAATTTTCTCACCTTATTTAAAAATATCTGATTAGTAATAAATCATGCATTTTTAAATCTTCTATTGTTTTAATGATTATTGTTGTTAAATAAACGCACAACGCGAACGTTGCATTGTTGGCGTGAATGCGTCTCGTTCATTGGCGTTGCTTTTTAGTACAAAACGCTGATGTCAACGCCCAGCGCGACGAGACGCGCAACGCTCATGTGATCCAGCTTTAGCTGTTGGTTGTGAATTTGGTTTCAAAATTTTTGGAACTTAGAAGGAAATAGTACCAAGCACTGATATTCATGTGTTTTTATAAAACTACCGTCGTCGGGGGTGACAATGGGTCAAACGGGGGTGAGAATGGGTCACTGTTTCAGCTACTTAGAATGCTTGTTATTATTTTTGCTAGAATGCTCGGATTATTTTTGCCAGAAAATAATAATTTGAGGGGCAACAATAGAATTTAAAGAAAGTTTTGAGAGTTTTTAAAATTTTGTCTTACAAATCCAAGGAGTTGTTAGATTTTTTTTCCCTTTAAAATTAATTATTATTTTCCCTTATTGACCTTTCGAAGACCGGTAGGGCATAACTTTTAATGAATAGTTGTAACGACCTTTCCTTCCCGATTGATAATCATATACCAAGAACTTACGTATTGGTTACTCAACTTGAACTATGTTTGAAATCAGGTGAGAACATTTTACAATTCTAAATCTGATTTACTAACTAAAAAACGCACCGCATCACTTCACATTTTTGAACAGTAGGCATAAAGGCTTTTGAATTTCAACTGTTATAGAGATGAATCAAATAAGGCCTGCTGAGGAAATGCATGTTTCAGATTCGGTTTCAATACAGTGTCCCCGTATAATGTTAATAACTGGTGATTTAACTCACAAATACTCGAATTGAAATTAAAAATGCACTTTAAAAAAATCCGTAGATTCACGCACAGAAATATATTGTAGTAACAACAATATTTCAGATTGAATTCAACAATAAATATTGTTAACTCAGGGCTAATAATATTTGTCGTTTGAGTCAATCCATAATATTGTTGTTTCTACAATCAAACCGTTTCGTGATTTGAGTCGCATTATTGTAGAATCAACAATATTATTGTTGAAACAATCATCAGCGCATTATAGTTTCAATGATATAAACATATCAATTCAACAATATAATATTGTTGAAATAATAATAATTACTTTTATTTATTTATGCTTAATATTTTTTCCGATTTTTTTTTCGTTTCAAGATGAAAATGAATAAAAACAAATGAATGTACTACGGTTGATATTTTATTTATTTTTTCATCACCCAATTATTCACATAATTACTTATTGTTAATAAAAAATCTGCTTCCAATGGCAATGCTGATTGAGAGCAAGCTCTGAAAATGAAAAATAAGATTGAGAATTAGTTATCGTTTGATGAAAATTACACACATTTTACCTGATTTTCCCATGTTTGTTGCTAAATTTGTTGAAGGTGGAACCAAGCAAACCATGCTGACGATGAAAGATTGACCAGCGCCCGCCATTCCGTTGTTCTGCGAATTAGAAAACAATATAGTTTTTAGGCGATTTAATTTAATGTTATCATACAAACCTATAGTGATATGTTTTAATCGATAACGAGCCGGAATACTCCAGAAATGAGAGGTATCACCTAGTTCAACAAAATACATTTTTAAATTGTTATGATCGAGTTTTACACATAAAAAAGAACACACCGCTTGACATTTAAGCATATTTGGAACAAAACGAAATATTGTTAAAATAAAAATATTTATTGTTATTCCAACTAGGTATTCCAGTAGAAACAACAATAAAATCTTTTTGAATCAACAGCTAAACGATTGTTGAATTCAACAATATTTATCTTTAGTTTAATCATACACAATTTCGCTGCGTGTTTCCATAGAAAGCATTCAATTCCGTAAATCTAAGGAAATTTCCGTAGATCTGGCATCGCTGGTGGGATTGGCTCTGGAGCATGGGTTAGGTTTCATGGCAGAGGTTCGTCTTGGTTAACGAGTTGCCAATGTGATAGTAATAAAAGGGTAGTGTATATTCTCTAATTTAATGCGGAAACGAGCTTTATTCCTCAGTTCGAATTCTAACAGTTTCATGCTAGAACTAGTCAAGTTGTAGGTAAATAATATGGAAACTGTCTGAAAGCCCATTTCCAGTTCTTGCGATTGCTAGAACATGAGAAATATATGGAAAGATACAAAGTAAAGCCTGTCCACGTTAAATTTCGGACACTTAGCTAATGTCCAATCGATCTGTCGTCATTTCATTAATTTGGGCGTGTTTAAAACATGCTGAAAGCAGCACATAAATCAGACAGATTCAGCTGTCATGTAAATTGATCGTCTCAGTGGTTTGTGAAAATTTTCAAAAATCGTTCTATACGATGGGTGTCCGAAATTTAACGTGGACAGGCTTTAGGAGGAGCGAATGGGTCTGTGATTGAACTCACGACCTATTGCGTGTGAGGCAGAAGTTGTAGCCATATGCCCGGTTCTACATCATAAAGATGCATTTGTAAAAATAATACATAATTTATGTAAAATAAAAAATAATAGTACATTAAAAAAACAAAATAAATAGTGACGTCTTGTTCGTACACACTTAATTTTTTATCGGTATCTCAGCAAAATGTTAAACTGTTACTGAGATTCACACAGCAAACATGTTTTTTTTCCGAGATTTCTGTCAAAGTTGTAGAAAATTAAAAAATAATTTGTCGAAAATCAGCTAACAAACTTCATTTTTGCCGGAATAGCAGTTTTTTATTTTGCTGGCGCACTAAGCTTCCCGCCAATATATTAAGCTATTAAGCCAAGATATTTAACAAAAAATTGTTTTCGTATGGCCGAGTTGCCGAATAATATGCAATTAATGGTTAATAATGTTTTCATCTACTGCAGTGAGCATTTTCAGTATGGGGCACTCCATGGACAAATCTCTCTCTGTCTCTTTCGTTCTTTATGGAAGTTTGAAAACAACAAGGCCAATTTTAGTATGGTGAATATCGATCAATGGATAAAAACTGGAAAAATAAAATAAAAAGTCAATATGCAAAATTAAAATTATCGAATTTGCAAAGCAAAATAGTGCTTTTGGGGGAAAACTAAAGATTGTGTTTAAGAGGATTAACTCCTAAGGTTACAAAAGACTGAAGACTGAATCGGAACAGTAAAAAGGCAGAACTCAGATATCATCTTAATTTGTTGACTTAAGCCGATTGGTAGATACCACAGCGTGACTGTAATATTTTAATCAAATATTTGTTTTTGATAGCTTTAACGTACATGTAATGCACGAGTTTGGCAAAACATTGAACCAGGAAGATATCGAAATGTAGAGAAAAGTTATACATGAAAACAGGTCACAAAACGAGACAGGACTGGAGATCACGAAACTAGAACAGGCAGACAGCATAAGATAAATAATGATCTTATTCTAATTGTTGTGTCAGGCTTATGAACGCACCCCGAGAATGAGGAGAAATAAAGAGTAATCGTCAGCTGATATACTCTATCGAATAAACGATGATCGCAGTTGATTTGTGACAACCAACTCAACAACATGTGTTTCTATTTTGTCTCCTTGCTCCATTCGTAATTATGTCCACCATCGCTCATTTTATCAGATATAACAGTGGCGACAAGGATGAACTATTTTTATCAAAGTTATTTCTGTTTTGAAGCGTGCATTTCATAGTGAAAGCAATAATGTTGACATGTGAACGACAATTTGTGTGATTTTTAGCTTCGTTTAACGGGTTTTGCATGATTTTTATGTGATCATTGCGCTGTGATTTTTTTTTGCCCGTTTCGTTTGTGAAGCATTTGTTATCAAATATGATATATATTTTATAAAGAAAACATTTTTGTTGCTGTCACGTTATGATATTTGTTATTGGTTTTTTTTTTATTTTTTGTGTGATAGTGACTTTTATTAGCAGCGTAACTTTTTTTTTGCGATGGAGGAAAGCACCATGATGTTTCGTTGGCTCTAAAGAATAAATTGAATGCCTAAGCCATAGCCATCACGAATGGACATAAAGATAATATGTGAGAAAAGCACTTTTGTTTGTATACGCTTGTTAAAATGTTATACCTACGTAAGAGTATTAAAGAGTTTTATAAATAAGTTTCTCGGATATTTTGAATGTGTTTGTGCTTAACGATGTTTATAATGATGATAGTTCGACGGAATAAATATTTAAAAATTGTTCTATTATCTACATAGTATAGTGCTATAAAAAAAATAGTAAACTAAAAACACACTAAAAATGTGTATCAAGAGTAAATCTCTTCTCTGAGATTTTCTACAAATTCTGTGTATTGAAATTGTAAATACAAATATTTATACATTTAAGTAAGGCATAGACAGAGAACTAAAGGGTGTAGGAGTTGTTGTGTCAGGCTTATGAACGCACCCCGAGAATGAGGAGAAATAAAGAGTAATCGTCAGCTGATATACTCTATCGAATAAACGATGATCGCAGTTGATTTGTGACAACCAACTCAACAACATGTGTTTCTATTTTGTCTCCTTGCTCCATTCGTAATTATGTCCACCATCGCTCATTTTATCAGATATAACACTAATATTTTAACATCAAATCGATTTTAAAGATAGTGTAATTCGGAGTAAACATATTTTTTCTTTTATGTTTATTGATTTTGTTTTGCAGAATTATCAACACACATAGGTTTTCATTGGTCTTCGAATATCATTTGTTTATTTTTATTCCATCCATTTCTCAGCCTCACAATGCTGTCTCAATCGTTTTAGTTTCCAAGTAAGAAAGAGAATTGTTTATCTTGACTTTCCATCATATCCATTACCGGAAGGATGCAAGCTGAAACGAGCTGAAAATGTCCCCTGTTGCGTTTTGCATAATACTCGAAAGTTATTGAATGGGAGGATTCCCAGAACGAAAAAAAAATCAGAAAACTCCGAACAAAGCCTCCCAACTTTACCAGTCCGCTTTAATCGGATGAAAGAGTCAAAAGTTTCCAAATTGTCATCTCTGCCGAAAATTGTTCACTCCAACTTCCGCTCAGATGTGACTGCAGCAATGGATGAGGATGGGGGGGGGCTGGAAGCCAACCACCCAGGTATCACACAATGAGACAATTGAATGAAGAAAATTGAATTGCTTAGCATCGACACAGTATCGTACGTATTCGTATAGTTGACATCAATGGATGGGTTGGGGTATATTTAAATTGAGCCAAATTGGAAATTTTCAAATGTTTTTTTTTTTTTCTTAGTGGAACAGATTAGTGAATGTTGCTTTTGTTAAGCCGAAAAGTTTTTGAGTGGAGTCATGTAGTTGAAATAAATTGCGGTTTCTCTGCAGCAATAAGGTTGGAAATAATTGAAACTTTGAAGACACTTATGTGTCTCCAAATGAAATGCTTGCGGGCGGCTGAAACACCTTGACCATTCGTTAGACAATAATAGAAGTAAATACGTATTTATTTGAGCTTCTTAGCGGAATATACAGCGGAAAAAGATCTACAAATTCTTCTTCTTATTTCTTGCACTGTGGAAATATAATGGGTATTTATTGATATCTACTCTTTTAAAAGTGGAAATAGGAAAATGATTTCCATATACATTTTTTTTTGCAATTTGATCTTCGTAAATTTCGTGCAGTTCTCCCAAAAGCCAATTCTTAACGAAGAACAAACTGCTCCCTTTGCAAGCCCTAAACCAATAAAGACCCGAAACAATCCATCCTCATCAACACCTCCTCTCGCATTTCCTAAACCCCTAAAAAAGTTGCCCCGATGCCATCTCAATCTCACTTTCACGTGACAAACTGCCACTAACCCGACGTTGCATCAATTCGTCACCATCGGCCACCACACCGGCTCTGCTCGGGAGGTCGGTCACAAAACGGTTGCCCATTACGGCACGCATCGTCAACGCCGCTCCGAGCACGTTCGCCCTGGCGAACCGCGTCCTTCGGACACTTCCATTGTTGTGGACAAAAATGTTACGCGCATTTGTTTCCGGCGCGTGATCCCTCCCGCTCTCCTCCACATATAGGCCGGGCAGAATCACTCCGTGCTGTAGAAGCCATCGGAATAGCCGTCATGGGGTGGCCGAAAAAAACTACTCGTAATCTCGAAATTATACGCTTTATTGGCCGCAACCATGTAGCGCTCGCAATTAATAGCCACTTTCGACTGACGCCTGGTTGAGTGTAGTGGGAAAGGTCTGTCCCACGTCTGTCCCACTGATTCACTATGGGATTTCGAGCGGCTAAAGAACCAAATTTACTTCATTGTATTTGCTGTGAGTAGTACATTGGCAGTAAATTGCGTTACTTCTCCAGTTCTTCAAAGCATAGCTCATGTGTTCAGAAACAAAGGAATAAAACGCAGTTCTGCGTGTTTCTTATAATTAAAATATTTCCACGCATGTTAACATAAAGATCCAAAGAATTTGGTGCTTTAAAATTTTTCACGACGAAGGGATAAATTTGTTACAGTGAAATGAAGAATGAGACAGTGCCCCTAATTGAATTCCTCTTTACGTAAGCTGTATAATTCGTAGTTGCTACTCTGTGATTGAACATCGAAATTACAGAACGAATCAACATAAAGCAAGAGGTTTCGGTAAGGTAATTTCTCCGGAAGTTCCTCCAGGAATTCCTCCGGAAGTTCCTCCAGGAATTCCTCCGGAAGTTCCTCCAGGAATTCCTCCGGAAGTTCCTCCAGGAATTCCTTTGGAAGTTCCTCCAGGAATTCCTTCGGAAGTTCCTCCAGGAATTCCTCCGGAAGTTCCTCCAGGAATTCCTCCGGAAGTTCCTCCAGGAATTCCTCCGGAAGTTCCTCCAGCAATTCCTCCGGAAGTTCCTCCAGGAATTCCTTCGGAAGTTCCTCCAGCAATTCCTCCGGAAGTTCCTCCAGCAATTCCTCCGGAAGTTCCTCCAGGAATTCCTCCGGAAGTTTCTCCAGGAATTCCTCCGGAAGTTTCTCCAGGAATTCCTCCGGAAGTTCCTCCAGGAATTCCTCCGGAAGTTCCTCCAGGAATTCCTTCGGAAGTTCCTCCAGGAATTCCTTCGGAAGTTCCTCCAGGAATTCCTTCGGAAGTTCCTCCAGGAATTCCTTCGGAAGTTCCTCCAGGAATTCCTCCGGAAGTTCCTCCAGGAATTCCTCCGGAAGTTCCTCCAGGAATTCCTCCGGAAGTTCCTCCAGCAATTCCTCCGGAAGTTCCTCCAGCAATTCCTCCGGAAGTTCCTCCAGCAATTCCTCCGGAAGTTCCTCCAGCAATTCCTCCGGAAGTTCCTCCAGGAATTCCTCCGGAAGTTTCTCCAGGAATTCCTCCGGAAGTTCCTCCAGGAATTCCTCCGGAAGTTCCTCCAGCAATTCCTCCGGAAGTTCCTCCAGGAATTCCTCGGAAGTTCCTCCAGGAATTCCTCCAAAAGTTCCTCCTGGAATTCCTCCGGAAGTTCCTCCAGGACTTCCTCTAGAAGTTCCTGCAATAATTCCTCCGGAATATTCTCCAGGAATTACTCCAGTAGTTCCTCTAGGAATACCTTCGGAAGTTCCTCCAGGAATTCCTCCGGAAGTTTCTCCAGGTATTCCTCCGGAAGTTCCTCCAGGAATTCCTCCGGAAGTTCCTCCAGGAATTCCTCCGGAAGTTCCTCCAGGAATTCCTCCGGAAGTTCCTCCAGGAATTCCTCCGGAAGTTCCTCCAGGAATTCCTCCGGAAGTTCCTCCAGGAATTCCTCCGGAAGTTCCTCCAGGAATTCCTCCGGAAGTTCCTCCAGGAATTCCTCCGGAAGTTCCTCCAGGAATTCCTCCGGAAGTTCCTCCAGGAATTCCTCCGGAAGTTCCTCCAGGAATTCCTCCGGAAGTTCCTCCAGGAATTCCGACGGAAGTTCCTCCAGGAATTCCTCCGGAAGTTCCTCCAGGAATTCCTCCGGAAGTTCCTCCAGGAATTCCTCCGGAAGTTCCTCCAGGGATTCCTCCGGAAGTTCCTCCAGGAATTCCTCCGGAAGTTCCGCCAGTGATTAGTGGGGAAGTTCCTCCAGGAATTCCTCAGGAAGTTCTACCTGGAATCAGTTGGGAACCTTAAAAATTATTCCAGAAATTTTCTTCAAGAATTTTTTCGGAAATTCCACAGGCTTTGCTCAGACCAATGATATTTTTATGTGATTTTTATTGTTGTAACATGCTTTTTAGTAATATCATTGTAAATTACCGATACATAAATTATTATCCAACATTTTTATTTCAAGAAGCACATTTTATAGATGCTTACCCTGAACCTGAACTCAACTCAACTCAACTCAGGGTGTCGATATTAAATATAATATGAACTTGACAGAAAATATGTATTTCCGATAGGATAAACCTACCAGTAAAAAAGATGATTTTACAAAATGCACGAAATTCATTAATAGTGCTTCAATAGCCATCGGCGTGGTAAAAATATTAGGCGGCGTGGAAAATTTCCATGCGGTGGCGCGCTGATTCATTTTTGACAGTGGCGGCGGCGTCGCATAATTCTATTCAAGACCTGCATTGAGTTCAATGATCCAAAGAAAACCACCTATTTTTAACCACATGTTTGCCCAAAAGCATCTCACCGTGCAATCGGGGCCTACTCTCCCCGAACTCCAAACACAGTGCACGCACAGAATGATGGAATTCTCTTTGGCCATGGCGAAATGGATGCGTGTCCGTTATCTATTCGGTGTGCGCGATGCTATTAGTTAGAGAACGGACGGCGACGACGACGACGACGATGTCCGGCGAGGTCGTGCGGCGCGTTTGTGTTTCCAACTGACGACGCCCAATTTCGGTCGATATCCTGCCAACACAGTTCTAAAACAATGGATTCCCATGGATCGACGACGAACAAGCACCGAGCCGACTAGTCGAAAACCAAAGACCAAAGCCCGGTTGTTAACATGATTGAAGGCTTGATTAAATTAAGTGGACATGGAATGGAAAAGCGCGCGAAAGCGATATCTCCGTTTAGGGAGCAGTTAGAAGGCCCATTGTTGAACTGCTGCTAAGTGGAACCGTTGGGGTGTGAACGAAATCATTTTCGCATGCGTGTGTAATGTGCAATGTATGACGTTATAATATCACCAAATCGGATTTACGTCGAAATTCCGATGGAGGATGAAATTCTGATTACACTCTATGGAAGTCAGACTCGACGACGAATTCATTTCATTTCTAAAAAGGGAATCCATTCATTTCCAGGGGATGATGCATTTAGGACGCGGAATTTCCATTCCGCTTTTTTGCAGCTTTTAGTCTGCATAACATTTCGAACATGACCTTATTAGCTCCGATAATTCAGAATCTAAAAATAAGCTGCAGGCGATTCGAGGTAACAAGTTCATGCGATGCGTGGGAATATGCATTCATCACTATCGCCTACAATCACGCCTTCCTGCGATGGAAGATTTGCGTTGAATGCTCTCTTAAAAGGTTTTCCATGTACATGTATCCTAATAATAGTTCATTGAGTTGTTTTGACATACTGTTTATGCTTCAATAGACATTCATAGAGAACAAAATAATTATGTAGCATTGATCAGCAACCACTTAACCATGTCGTTTGGATTTTGGGTATTGCTGCATTTAATATGTAAATGATAATAGCACATAACATCTCTACGATTCATAAGCTAAAGGATTATCTCTAAAATAGGTACCTAAACTGCTCTTTTATTTATCTTTGTACCAACCAATTGGTACATTTTGTTTCATCTTCCCTTGGCACAAACTACTGACGTTCCTAGTCCTCTTGTGTTCGTCGTCATTATTCGGCATCCAGAAGAGGAAATCTCCATCCACATAATCCCGGATATGGAGAACGAGAGGAAAATTTCCGAACGAGCAATCCACACGTCGCTGCAGGCGCCTGGTCGGCCTTCGTCTCAGGCGGCAGGAACTACAAATTACACTTATGAGCGTTTGACGTGGGCTGATTTGCGTCGTTTCGAAACGGACGGTTCGGTTGATGAACGAACATCGTCTGAGGCTCTGAAATTGTGGCAATTCTGACAAGTTGGTAGCGGTTATGGAAGTAATTGAACTAGCAAGACCAGTAGCTCATCAGCTTCGGAACAAAGATGTGGCGATGGTGATAACATCCTCTAGTGGCGATGTACTGATAGCGTCCCACCAGGCAGGGTAGTGCGTTATCTTTCGAAACGGCGATTGAATTACTAAATGTATTTCAGACAAACTTTTCCAGTAAACTTCGAATCTTATAACAGAGAATCCTTTCATTGGTGCAACGTCCCCACAAAAGGTTTTGCCTCTGGCAAACTTATGGTGTGCTAATGAGGATATCTCTGTTTCACAAAGATCAAAATCATGCTGCGCCGATTACGAAGCTCACCATGGATGCGTCTCTTACAGCATCCCTTAATCCAGCTATCAAAATTCTTCTTCACATTCATTTACGCCGAGCCAGAACTGACACAAGAAAGCACCGCAAATCCTCACACAAAAGGATGTATGTACGAAAAGCCATCGACATGTGGATGAAAACCCAATGTTTGCCCGCTCATTTGAATTTTGCTTTCATGGATTCATGCATGAGCTGAACATTTTGCTTCCAGTATCTGTTTACCACAGCTGCGCTCCGCTTTGGTCTTGCGAAATATTGAGAACCAAATCCATTGATAGTGACGGGATCCAATCGAGCATGACGTCATTCGGTGAATAAACTTGTAGAAAAGTTTTGGGAATAATAGTGTCTGTTATTTTCGTATGAAACTTACGTGTCAAGAAAGCAGAAACTATTTGCATCTCAATGTAAAATAGTATAACTGATGAAGAGTTTGACAGAGCTGCATGTTCGAGAAAATGCGAGTGAAATGGAGCGACTTGAACATTTCGCCTTGGAGAATTTCCAATCCGTTAATCGTAGAAGGTGTTCAAGCGTCGTCATTGATTAGAGGTTTTTAAACTTTTGTGGCCATTCCCCTGTTAGACAATGTGAAGAAGAAGGCGGATCTTTATATCTGATTTTGTGCAAAAATGTGTAAGTGCCTCTACTTCTACCAGGTTCGGAAAGCACTAGATCGGAACGACAAGAAAAATAAGTTTGCCAAAAGCGACTAAAATAAAATCTCCCTTAAAAATTGGAAATTTTCCTAAACAATTAAGAAACTACCAATAAAGAAATCAGGGTATGAGCAATAAATAAATAAAAAAAATCAACGAATAATACAAAATTTCCACAAACAATTAAGAATTTTCCTCAAAACAAAATTAAATTAGCAAAAATTGCAACTATTAAAGAAGAATTTTCCATGAAGAAATCAAAATGCTCTACAGAAAAAATACAAAATTTCCATAAAAAAAATATATTGGTAATAAACAATTACAAAATTTTACACAACATATTTTTTTTACACAAAAAATTAAAAACTTTCCACTTTCCAAAAATCAATAAAAATATATGAAAATGTCTATAAAGAAATATCAAAAATCAATAAAACTGAGCATTTTTCCGTAGATGAAAAATTATTTTGTGGAAAATTTTGTACCTGATTGTTTATTGCTAATATTTATTTATTCATGGAAATTTTGTAGTTTTTCGTAGAACATTTTAACTTCTTTATGGAAACTTCTTCTTTTATAATTGCAATTTTTGCTTTAAAAAGTGCAATTTTTTTTATGAAAAATTCTTAATTGTTTATGGAAATTTTGGATTATTTGTGGAAATTTTATACTAATTTATCGCTGGTACCCTGATTTCTTCATTGGCAATTTTCTATTTTTTGTGAAAATACTTCAATAAAATTTTATTTTGCTGCCGGCCAAAAGTCCGTGTTGAAAGTAGCTGACGGCAACGAGATGCGTATTGGATGGCCTCATATGCTCAATCTATATGAAAGGGCACAGACTTCTTCTTCTTCTTATTGGCATTACATCCCCACACTTGGACAGAGCCGCCTCGCAGCTTAGTGTTCATTAAGCACTTCCACAGTTATTAACTGCGAGGTTTCTAAGCCAGGTTACCATTTTTGCATTCGTATATCATGAGGCTAGCACGATGATACTTTTATGCCCAAGGAAATCGAGACAATTTCCAATCCGAAAATTGCCTAGACCGGCACCGGGAATCAAACCCAGCCACCCTCAGCATGGTCTTGCTTTGTAGCCGCGCGTCTTACCGCACGGCTAAGGAGGGCCCAGGGGCACAGGGCACAGACTAGAGTGTGCCAATTACAGAGGGATCACCCTTCTGAACTCGGCGTACAAAACCCTGTCGCGTATTCTGTTTAAAAGATTAAGACTGCTTGAAGAATCCTTCGTCAGCGAATACCAAGGAGGCTTTCACGAGGGCCGATCAACGATGAATCAGATGTTTAACCTTCGGATGATCCTTGATAAATTCAAAATCCTGGGAGTACAACCATCTGTTCATTGATTTTAAAGCAGCGTACGATTTAGTGAAAAGAAATGAGCTGTGGCAGACAATGTCTGAACATGGTTTTCAGGTGAAACTGATTAGACTGATACGTGAACATCAATCGGGTATGAATTTTAAATTGAATCATAGTTGGTCGTTCTCGTAAGAACTGATAATCGTTTTACGAGAAAGCTGAGGAAATTGGAAAGAAATTCTTTTGGAAAATCGAAAACATTTCCTGTAAAAATTCAATACAATTTTCCGCGGAAGATCTGTCCTATGGTTAACAGGTTTGCAGAAATCGCTCTCGATAGATAACGAACAACGATAAAGAGAGGCAAAAACCTCTTCGAATCATAACAAGCCATGAAAACAAAACTATCGCACTTGTATACAAGTTGAAAAAAAAAACTGATTCGGATAGGCGGCCCCCACCGAGGGGGTTTGATAAAACACGTTTTTCTCGCTCATTTTATGTTGGGGACCATTTTTTTTGCACAGCTGTGTAAAACAAGTGTAAATGCATCATCAGAACCGGTGCCCCCGCAATTGGGGCTTATTAAAAGAAATTTATCATGGGTTGTAGCCCCCCAAATCAGTTCAATATAGTAACAGATACCGAAAAACGTCTCTCATGGTATGCTACCTATCGAGAGTAAAATGATAAATGAGAGATTTTCTCATTCTCCTTTGGATTCAAACCCTGATGGTTGATTAATATGGAGCCCTGAAGAAGATTCATACGACCAGATAGAAACGTTGACCATGATTTAAAATTATCAACATTTTCGTTTGACTGAAAGCAGAAAACCTGATTATTAACAACAAATCCGAAAACCCAAAAAAAAGTTCTTTTCCTGCATAGTAGGCGAGGATGCGCCTGCCGCACTTTGCCATCCGCCAATACGATCACCATCTCCACAACTTCTCGGATCACAGCCCCCCGATTCTGCGAATCAGGGTTTCGACCAAGTGGAAATCTTTTTTCGTTGTTTAATGATGAGGTGCATCTTTCAGTGAAAGTTTCTTTCACCCATCAATGGTTTTCTAGAACTAGACTTGAAAGGTAAACGAAAATCTTCCCTATTAGACGAAGTTCCAGTTTTGTTCCTTCACTTTTACCGCTCACTCACTTTTCGCGAGAATTCGAGAGGGAACATCGTGTGGAGCATCCAGGCAAGTACTTCTTTCCATAAAAAACCGGTACACGTCTCGCAATCAGGAATTGATTTCAAAAGTTGGCTGACCATACATACCATATTTAACGGAACAGTCCCAGTTTTTAGACCTTATTGTGCTGTCCCGTCGTATTCTAGAAGAACCTCAATTTGTCCCGTTGTTTCATTGATTCTTCCAAAGAGCTCCAAAATATTATTCAAATTCAGTATTTTAGCAGGAATCTAAAACCAAATACAAAGAAAGTGTTACTTTTAAAAGAATGCTATCTTTTGCCGTATTTTGCATTACGGCATTGCAATTACTTTTTCTGCTTGAAAAGCATTAAAATTTGGGCATTTTCACCACTGGATTAGACGGAACCGGTAACTTGTTAGGCAAGTATATCCTGAAAAGCAGGTCACGCCTTAACATCAATAAAACAAACATTCTAATTTCCAGATTAAGTTCATTTCAATTTTTTTCCATACGAATTAGGTAATTCTATTTTTTTAAATCTGCTTTACCACATATTTTTCAATCATTTTCGAACAATTAAAAATCCTTCAAAGTCTTTCTGAATAATTCTGAATATTTCGAAATCATCCGCTATAAAAAACGACGACAATAAAAATAATTTCTAAATCAGTAGAACAAAATTGGGTTTAAGGCAGTTTCAAGCCGAGGGAAAATATGATGGGATCTCGATCCTTCGAGGCTAGTTACAGATCAGGAGCTTGTCTGTAAATTTCGTTTCCATATGTGTGAACGGGATTTATTGGATTCCGTTGTAGAAAATTAGAACTTCGGCCCGATTTAAAATACAATACGGCGGAGATCTCTTAAAGTCCGAGCTGTAAATCAGCCTATAAATTAGCCAGGATTTGTTTTGCTTTACACGATAAAATTGCATGAGTCCCGCCTTTTTGGAGGTGTGAGGCTACTTTTAGCGTCATTTAAATCAATTTCAATTAAAAACGACTGTGAATTGATAAGATTTGGCATTCACATGCGCCAACCATATTCGTGGACTACATTTTACTAATGTTCTTTCTTTGTTGAGATTCTTGTTATTCATATCTGCAGATTTTCACTCAATTATATTGATGAACAAAGGTTTTAGCACAGGCAGGACCGGATTTAACCGGAAGGGGGCCCCGGGGCCGACGGTATGTGGAGGCCCAAAATGTACAGAAAAGGTTGGTTTTGGTACATAAGATTTAGGGGGCCAGCCACGGCCCCCGGCCCCCATAAATCCGGCCCTGAGCACAGGAAATCAATAATCCCACCCTATTTCTCTTTTCGCTTTTGTCTTTTGACACTGTTTAAGACTTATGGCTGTTTTTGTTATTTTCAATTGTTTGGTATTGAAAAGTTTTGAATATTGGTCAGTCATAGAATGCTTAATGCATGCTAAAATGCGTAATTTTTCTTCCTTCGTTTTTTTTGTCCGCCCTCCTTTGAAGAGTGAAATATTAGTAAATAGTTTAGTATTTTTTCACAACTAACTAAATACAATTGAAGGTTTGGCCACTGTTAAAAAAATTCCCCAACTTCTCACACGGAAAATGAAAATTAAGAAATTTCCACAGCTCTTGAAATTTGTCACAAGGTTTTTCGGCATGTCTCGTTTTTCAAGAGCGTTTGTTCCGTTTTTCACCGAAACTATATGGTCGGCGTAGACCAAAGAGAATAGAAAATCTCTAACTTATCACCTCTGTATACATATACGATAAGTAGCATACCGTGAGAGACTTTTTTCGCAAGTTGTCATAATAAAGAACTGATTCGGGAGGCTATACATCATGATAAATTTCTTTCAAAAGGCTCCGAACGCGGGGAGCACTGGTTCTGATGATGCGTTTCAAGCTGTGTCTTCAACACAAAACGAGCGAGAACAAAGCGAGAATCATCACTTCTCTGTCTTCTTAACCGATTCTGTTTTTTCGCACTTGTATAAATACAAGTTTAATAAATTTGTTATCATGGCTTGTTATGATCCGGAACAGTTTTTGCCTTTCTTTTATCGTTGTTTGTTATATATTGAGAGCGATTTCTGCAAACCCTACTCATAATGCATCCCACAGCTGGAAATCGCCGCTGCTGCTTGGATTCTGTTTCTATATGGGTCAGAAGCCTTCGTCATCCAGATAGGTTCTCCACTAGCTTTTGGTTGGCAATTTTCGACCAAATGTAGGGCCATGTATGACTGCAGCCGTTATTCATACCAAATACCTTCATCGGTTAATTACTCCCACGTTTATCGCTGGATTACTGTGATTCCTATTTTAGAAAATAAAACGTGCCTTCATTTTCTCGGCCGAAGAACCGTCGGTACCGGTCACCCTTTCTCCGCCACATAGAAAAAATCAGGTCGGAGCCACTTGCTACATGTAGTCACGAGAGGACCTTCACCCCACTTAATCCGCAATATTTATCTTCGAATATCTTGCCGATCTTGAACGCTCCGCAGAACGCCCGAACATGCAGATCTATCGATTGGAGAGAAGAAGAAGCTTCAAAATACTTTCTGGGCATGGGCAGCGCTTGAACTTCTGGCAACAGGCCCGCAGCATACGTTGTCAGCTCTGCAAACTTTTGCCCTAGATTTCACAGCCGGCCTGCCAACGCACAATGGTTCGAAGGCAGCCAAAACCTCAATAATCGAAATTCGTATTTCGGTCGGAATTATATTTTTCTCATTTTATAGAATACTTATGTGGTTCAAATTCAAAATTTGAAGAAGTTCTATTGAGTTTTGACTGTGTTACATCATTTTTAATTGAACATGAGTGTTGATTTCTTATTGAAAATGCTGTTTGACAATGCGTTTAGATCAGCGTCGTACGGCTTCAATTACATCGCTAACCCCAATATTATTTCAAGGCTTCATTATCAGGATCTTAAACAGTATGCCTATGTCAAATATAGGTGACAGAAGTCAACTTAAGTTAACTTTATATACAAATTTAATAAAAATACTTACATTTTTTTGATTGAAGTGATCCAAAAGTATATGCGCCAATGAGTGCACATAATGATTCTATGCTCATTACAAAGCTGAAAGCAATAGCTTTCTATTAATCACTATTTTGTTTTGCGAAAAGTTGCGATAAGCTGCTTTTTTAACGTTTTTGTATGAAATGTGCTTAATATTTTTTGGTCTGTTTCTAATTGAAACCTTACAAATGCGTATTTTTTGTTCATAAGAGCCTTAGAAATGCCTTTTTCTAATTATTAGATTGAAGTGTCTTACTTCAATTTTAGTTTTTTTCCACATGGATTTTGTTTTTGTCTATTAATCCGAAATATGTAATCATGCTGAAAGCTTCTCTAGAGCATATGAAAACTCATAGTATTGGATATTATAGCATGGTTCATCACTTTGCAATAAAAATGATTCTACCTATAAATAGTTTCAAATTCTAATGTTTGAGCTCAGATGAATAAAGCTACCGCGATTCTATCAATCAAATCACACACTACTACTATATTGGTCTTTGTTATGTTATCGTTTAACATTTGCTATTTCAATAGTCTTTCAAATTTTTGAGAGTTGATTGTAATTAAACAGAGCACAAGCCGTTTGAAGTTTGTGTGAAATTTACTACGACAACAGTAACTTTAGTCAATAAACAACGTTTCGTAGCACTGTCCACAGACCTTTTAATAGTAGTTTGTGCAACAAGTTGCAAAAAGATGATTTTTTCAGCACGAGTAGTACGTTTATCGAACGAGGCTTGCCGAGTTGGATAAATACTACGAGTGCTGAAAAAATCGAGTTTTGCAACGAGTTGCACACGCTATTTTTTGCAATGACGAAAAATGAATTTTTAAATGACAAATCTGTACCAAAATTATACTTGTACTTGTATAATTTCATCCAGAATTTATTCCACATGATCATTCTTGCCAATAAATTATGTTGCTGCAGAGAACAATCAGATTCCATGTTGCCGTGCCATATTGCATAGTTCGATAAACCGTGAAGCGATAGATGTACTTGCCTGTGGAAATTTTTAATGTCATGTCTATTAAACTATTGCATTTATTACGCGACGTAGAGAATACACTATTTGAACACATACCCGAGCTAATTCAGCAAAATGTAGTCATGTAACTACTGTTCTGATGTTGGTTTTTCATTATAGCACCTAAATGAGTGTTATAATGAATATTATGCAACCCATTTGAGTTGCATAATGGTCATTAAAGCACCAATTTCGTTGGTATGGAAAAGTAGGCCGTTTTATGACTCAAAGGTGAACTGTAAACCAGATATTATGATCAGGAATTGCAAAAAATATATTATTACGTTGTGAACAAATAGATCATCTTTTGTTTTATCTTGTCTTACCACATGGACAGCCAGTATTTAGCAAGCAATTATTGTGATAGGAAAACTATTTAGAGTTTTGTTTGTGGAATATCTTCACTTGCCGAGTGTTACTTCGAGGAGTGAATACTACCCTTTTTAATTCCACCACTTGAGTCAAGTACGAAACAATGAAGACGGCGTTGCTGTTGGAGTCGAAATACGTATCTGTAAAATAACAATCAAATGGTGGAATTAAATGGAATAGTACTAACTAGTTTTATGGCATGTGAGATCGTCTCTGTAACGATCAGTTTTCAAAAACCGAATTTAGATGTAAAATAAAAGTATTTGCTATTCACAGAGATGCCGAAAAACGGCTATATATTACCAAAGTAATGCTTCCAACACCCACGATCAAGTCTGTATGTGACAAAAAGCCTCGAAATACCATGATACAAACATAAAACCAACTTTTAGGGACATTTTGAGGTTTTGGCCACCCTTTGTTCTAGAGCGAACCACTGTGCAACGATGAGCCAACGTTGAATTGAGTGTCCTTCTTCACTGGACTCGAGTCTGAGCCAATCACTTCCAGTCGCCTTAAACTTGCAATGCCCTCAGATCCTCTTCAACTGCAAAAAGCCATCGACGTTCTGGTACACTCACGGCGGTCAATCCCGATATTATCGATGTCGTCTGCAAAGTACAGGATCTGTGCAAATCTCGCAATCCTTACACTTGGTTTGATCCATCCAACGTTACACGAATCAGCTGTATAAGTTTCCCTGGAAAACCATGTTCTTGCCTAATTTGACATACCTACTACATTTCGCTTCACAGAATCGTACGCTGCTTTGAAATCAATTAACAGATAATGTGTTAGCAAGTTGTACTCCCAAAATTTATCAAAGGTTTGTCGCAGGTCAATATTTGTTCCATCGTTGATCGACCCTAACGAAAACCTGCCTGGTATTCGCCGACGATGGACTTTTGATGTCTCATGTTTCAGTCTGTTAAACAGGATAAGCGACAGAACTTTGTACGCGGAATGCTTCAGCATACAGAAACTGACTCCTCTAGCTTATAGATCAATGACTCCTCCTGACGCTTGATCAGATCATGCATCTGTTTATTTGTAATTCAGTCATGTTCATAGGCCACTTCAACGACGACTTTACCTCTAAGAGCTTCACTCAACCTACTGTCAATCAGCGCTATTGCATGCTGTTTAATCCGATCAGGACATTCCGGAGCATGATCACGGATTTGTCCGAGAAATACAATGTCACCGGCAGCGTTTCGGAATGAAGACAATTCAGAACTGATTCAGCAACAAATCTCGCTTAACTTTTCAAAAGGTCCTAAGTAACATTTTTTTCATGAATTAATTTGACTAGCGCAATCAACAGAACAACATGCAAGCTTTTGATTGCAGTACTCAAATTAATTCATGAAAAAAATGTTACTTAGGTCCTTTTGAAAAGTTAAGCGAGAAATCATGTATTCCGTACACCCGCCAAATGTGCACCGTATTCTGAGTTTGAACTTCGAGTTGCCTTGATTGTTCAAGCATATGGTGCAGAGCATCTACGATCTGCCGAAGGAACGCTCCTGAAGTCCTGGTACTGTGTTGGTGTGAAAGAGCTCTTACGTTCTAGTGTATAACAAGCTTAATATTAGCTAGCTACTCACTACTGCGTAATCGGCACTCTCCTCGAGTGCCATCGCAGTAGGCTCGCCTTGGCGGCAAGTCCATCTGGCACTTTCTACTTAAGGTCACTCCTGAGTCCTGACAGAATACAAGTTTCAAAGTGCTCGCGTTTTTGGAGGCACATCACTCGATACGGAGGCGGCGGATAACTGTCATTTTTGTTGATTCAGCTTTGCTACGTCGCAGCATGCGTGAAAAAAATAAAAATGACAGTTCAACATTGTTGTTTCAAACGTGCGAAAGTCGCAAACGTAAACATTGACTTCTTCAGCTGATTTCAGGAAGATTAGAGACTTCTGGCGATATTTTCCACTTCCGTTCGATAGAAGGCGCGGAGCGCCACCAGTTCCAAGTGGTTGTTAGCTGGGAGCGGTCTTATTTGTCGAGGAATTTGCAGGAAAAGGCATTGTTTACGTTTGCGACATTGGCCCTTATGAGATAACCGTGTCGAGTTGTGCGTTGCTTCCGTATCGAGTGGTGGATTCTGTCAGGAGTGACCTTAATAACAGCGGACAGGTGAGACACGTGGCATTCTGCCTATTGCGAGAAGATAGAAAAATTCGAACGAGGGTCCGACGGTCGACCGTCGGAATGTTGTTCCGCAAACGTCAAATCATTTGATGCACGGAAAATAATGTTAGTTGATTTTTTCGGTGTGAATGTTGATTATTGAAATCAAAGAAAATATTTAACTTTAAACGAGTGTTACGTGCCGCTATATATTTTAAATTAGTTCCATGATACTTTCAAGGCATTTCGGAACGTATTTATGCGATTTTGAAACATTTTAGACTTCTCGAATATTCTTGATATCAAGGAATATCAACACTTTTCGCACAGTGCATGTCATTTGAAGTTCCGACACTCAGTCTTCTTCTTCTTTGCTCCGCAAAATAGAAGTTTTCTCTGTTCTCGCAATATTTCAGATTCTCACAATGGCGATCCTGCCAGGAGCTGCGATTTTCGCGGCACATAAAGAAAGAACCTAAATTTAACATAAAGGAACCACCTATCTGCAATGCAAAATAAACTTTAAAAATTCTACGAAAATGTGGATCAGCACGATCGCGCACTAGAATCGAAAAAAAAAAACCGCACTCTCGACGAAGCGGATAACAGTATCGCGCATTCATGTAGCGAACGAAAGGTTGTGCGTTTGAACTGCGGACGCAAGGTCGCGCATGTCAGTTGCGGACAAAAGGTCGCGCAATCAAGGAGCGGGCAATCAAGGAGCGGACAAAAGGTCGCGCAAGTTAGACGCGAGCATAAAAGTCGGGCATTTTTAAAGCGGACACCAGTATTGC
Organism: Armigeres subalbatus; assembly: GCF_024139115.2. Lineage (NCBI taxonomy): Eukaryota > Metazoa > Arthropoda > Insecta > Diptera > Culicidae > Armigeres > Armigeres subalbatus. The sequence goes on from NC_085140.1 coordinate 31,779,468, forward strand.
GCATCTCAAAGCGAGGGCAAAGATGCACATACAAAAGGCGGACACAAAGGTGGCGCATGAGAGAGGCTGATTCAATGGTTGAGGATATGAATTTGGTCAAAATGTTAGCAAACGAAATTGGACAAAATGTTCGTGCGTTTGAGCAGTGGACGAAAGAAAAATGCGAGCGTGCTACAGAAGTGTAGTTTGCCGAGATGCTGTTGAGTGTCGCATCGACATTCGATGCATCGATGTGATGATTGATGTTAATAATGACAGGATTTTACAGTACTTCCCTCCTAGATTGGGTGTGTATCTAACGATATCGGAGTGGAATTACATATCGTCGGCCAGAACGAGTGACCCTACACCCAAAAAACAAATCTAACAATTATTGTATAAAATCTGGGCATATACAATTCTGTAAGCGTTTTATACAAATATTATATTAAAATAATACAAATCTGTATTATTTCAATACAAAAATTGTAATAAAATCTTCCGAAATTTGCCCAATTATTATACAGTTTCTGTAAGGTTCTTATGCAGAACTGTATTAAAATGTGCCATCCGCTGGTTGGGTGTAGTCGCTGGAATCGTAGCGACGCCTGTAGTAGCGGGGTCAGTAGTACTCGGCGATTCCTGGTCTTCCAGGTTTGAGTTGGTTAACCGGAATATCCAACCAATCCTTCATGTTCACTTTTAAGAACTTTTCGTTTCTGTTTACGACCTCGAATGGTCCTTCATATGGAAGCGATAACGATGGCCGCACAGAACCGTTTTTTTTTGTCTGTCAGGCGCATATTGCGCATTCCTTTCAGTTTTATTCCATATACCATCTCAGCTGGTGATGGTAGGATGTCCTTCTTATAGGCAGTCCAGAAACCAAGCAATATCAACGGAAGGTGTTTGCTCCATGGAACGGGGTCGTGGCAAAGGATGGACGATTTCAGGGTTCTATGCCACCGTTTGATGGTTCCCTTCGATTGCGGATGGTATGCAGTTGTGCGAAGGTGTGTAACTGCAACCATACGAGTTTGCTTACAAAATAGCGACGATTCGATTAACCGCTGCTGGTCGGTTGTATTGTAGGTAGGAACACCAGGACGAGCTGCATACGGCAAACTAATTTGAGCAATCATTGGCGTGGTCATGTTCGGAACGGGGAATTCCTCTGGCCACTGAGTAATGCTATCTTTGCGTATACTAGGTCAAACGAACCTCTCCGTCATAAATTTGGTGGTCTCATGTGTACCAAGGCGCGACAACTGGTGCGTTGCTTGCAGAGCGATTTTATGAAACGGATTTTTAACAAAATTTAATGGCGGATTCTATCACCTAAGCAATTGAAACGTTTGTTTGAGAAACTGCATATGTAACATTTTTGGCCAAAATGAGATTTTATATATTCTGAATCCTGGTCCAAAAATACGTATTCTGGCAAAATACGAAAAAATTTTTGTTCCAGAATGTATGAAATTTTTTTTCGTTTGTTTGAGAAACTACATATGTCCACGTACTTTGAAGAGCAATTGTGGAATACTGCTTAGATTTTTTGCACTGAAAATGCCCCAGGGTGTTGAGTTTTGCCAAAAACTATTGATCTGTATTGAAGAAATCGAAAGATTCGGTGCAAATTTGTTCAGAAAACAGTTTTTTGTTGTTTTTTTCGAAATAGTGTAAAATGGACTTATGCAGTTTCTCAAACAAATGATTCAATTACGAAGCAATTGTTTTGTGTTGCCTGGAATGGTATAGAGCTTCAAGTTTAAAAAAGATCATCAGTTGTCTGGTCAACAGCAAGAAAAGTCTGATGATGGAACAACAATGTTTTTTTGCTGTTATTTGCCCAAATGGAGTCGAGCTGGCCAGCTTAAAAGTTTTAAACCGTCTAAGACGAATTAAGTACTGTCCATTTAATTCCACCAGTTAATTTTCGTAATCTTTGCAGATACGTATTTCGGCCACAACTGTGTGGTCGTCTTCAGAAGAAGACCACACAGTAGTGGTCGAAATACGTATCTGCAAAGATAACGAAAATTAACTGGTGGAATTAAATGGACAGTACTTAATTCGTCTTAGACGGTTTAATACATTCCACTAAAAGAGCTTAATATTTTTTCTTAAATGTTTTGTCGAGCTAATTGTGGAAGGGAATCATTATTGACTTATGGTCGTTGTAGATGTGGCAGTTTCGTCCTTCTACCATGAGCTTAAAGTGCCTCATCGCGAGGTAAATTGCGTTTAGCTTACGATCAGTGGCGCCGGGAATGGATGGGACAAGTAGGACATATCCTACGCATGAATTGTCCTGGGTGGGACAGTCAAAGCATTGTCTTATCCATGAATATGGTAAGAACATATGAAGTCATTGGCTGGCAAGAATTTGTGTGTTATCAAAAGGCAATTTATAAGTTAATCAGTGTCTATATATTTATAAGTTAATCAGGGTGAATAATGTTCGATCCACTCCATTTTTTATTCCGGAGAGAGAGGTGGATGTGTGATGTGAAAGAGGTCTTACATTCTAGTGTATAACAAGCTTATTATTAGCTACTTACTACTGCGTAATCGGCAATCTCCTCGAGTGTCATCGCGGCCATCGCAGTAGGCTCGCCTTGGCGGCAGATCCATCTGGCACTTTCTACTTCGTCACAGCGGACAGGTAAGACACGTGGCATCTGCATAGATCCACAACCAATGCTTGGTGTGTCGGGTTTATCAAATGTTGCTTCAGCCCGGGGGCCTCCATGTGCATTCAGAGCTGTTCCACTACAGCCCCAAAAAGAATGGATGTTAACCTTCGGCTGTTCCAATCTGCACACCTCCGCTGGATGATATTGTAGGAATTGCTCCGGACTCGCTTATCACTTTTGGGACAGATTTCGGGAACACCAGCTACTCTCGAACACTTTCCAACGCTAGGCTCTCCTATAGATACAACGTCGGTGGCCTCGTTGGATGCCTCGTGCGTGCCAATACACAACAGCCATTTCTCCGGTCTGGTTGACGCATCGGGCTACTACACAGCCCGTTTTCGACGACTCTTCACTTTCGGCTTCGAGTTTTTCTTCTTGGAATTTCTGGGAGGTGTTTCCAGAACCTTTTTCTTCTTTAATTTGCATTTGCTTCATTTCCTTATTCTGCACATTACACATCTTCTCTTGGAACGTGTCACGCATCTCATTCAACTTCTTTATGTGGTTCTACTCGTCCGATAGGTTCGTCTCCATGAACATCAAAACAATTTACCGCTTCACCCGAATCGCGTTCTCCAGCTTCACCATCTTATCTTTAATCGTAATCTCAATCACAATTTCTCTCTCTTTGGCCAGCTGCTCGTATTCTAACTCGACATTAAACTTGTTTAGATCTTTACTGATTTTTGAACTTTTTTTAATTGTTTTTACCATCCTAGTGCATTGAAAAAGTGTTCCTAAGAATCGATTGCGAAAGGACAAGGATTAAGCCAAATGGAAATCCTCATTATTATTTTTTTGTAATAGTAATAAAAATGACCCATTATGTATTTCCATTAGACCTCTTCATGTTTTCAAATTTTCAGCTACTTCGGATAAAATTTCGAGGTGGCTCAAGTCGATTTAGTGTTTTTGGGCTATTTTTTTAATTATATACCATAAAAACCATCAGGGCACCCGATTGAAGCGAGTTGGATAGGAAGAGTGGAATCGCCAACTTCCTTATGTTAACATCTCGTGGATAAAGGGCGGGCTCTTCTCCCCATTTATTGGGTCAATCTGGGAAACGAGGGATTGGTTATAATATTGTATGTACGAACTTTCTTCTGGAAGGAGATTCTCTATTCATCCCGTGGATTCGCATAAGTGTCTCTACTTATGGAACCACCCCACCCATTTTTGGCCCTTCATACAGGAGTCTGATCCCGGGCAGAAGCCATGAACAGAATAACAAAACATGATATGGATTTGATTGATATAAGAGATAAAAGAACAGGCAACAATATCAAAAAATTGCACCGAAATATCATTTGAATAGCAAGATATGCTATGGATAAGAACAAACTAATGGCACATGATATTGATCACTTCTTACAAATAGCATAACTTGATTTCGTCATGATATTGTAGTGCAAAATATTGATATTGTCGTCTGATCTTTTATCTCTTATATCAATCATGTCCATATCTCATTTTGCTATCTTATCAACATTTGATATTATTTAGCTATTTTCGTCTACTCGGGATGAAATACAAACAGTAGTATAATCATGATCAAATCGTTTGTCAGATATGGCCAGTGCTATCGGCAGGTGCCTTGCTACAATAGATGGTAGTATCATCATCATCATCATCATTTTCAACTTTGAAAAAAAAAAAAACTTGCAAGAGATATAAACGCCGAAAACCATCGCAACAACCTCTATACTGAAGCTTTTGATGTGCTCTATAAATCTTGTGAACATTGCGATTCGTTCCGTTCACGTTTTGTCCATGTTAAAGTGATTATCAAGCTTTTAAGTGCATAAAAATACTGTTTCCCCCAAAAGTCGTTATTCTACAAAATTCTTGAATTTATGACAAATGATTGCTAATTTATTATATTAATATTCCTCTTTTTTCCCTGGAAATTTGAGTAATATAATTGTCAATGTGCGATTTATCGTTAAATTCTTAAAAATCAGAAGCTAAACATTTGTCATAAATTTACACGCTGAGATTTCTTCAAACAAGTTGTTCAAACAAAGAAGCTTCGATTTCACTTGTTACTACGATGCACTCAATGTTAAAAGCATGCAGACATATGGTGAAATTAACAAAATTTGGAAGTCGTTTGTTCTAAGCATCAAATATCTTGTGATTTGATTTATGTTTTGTTCGAACAACTTGTTTGAAGAAGTCCTAACGTGCAAATTTATGACAAATATTCAGCTTCTGATTTTTAAGAAAAGAACGATAAATCGCACAGTGACAATTTTATAATAATATAATGAATTAGCAGTCATTTGTCGTAAATTCAAGAATTTTGTAGAATAATTACTTTTAGAGGAAACAATATTTTTATGCACTTAAAAGCTTGAAAATCACAAAACATGGATAAAACGTGAACGGAACGAATCGCAATGTTCACAAGACTTGTAGAGCACACCCAATACTTCCGTATAGAGGTTGTTGCGATAGTTTTCGACGTTTATATCTCTTGTTAGATTTTTTCCAAAATTGAAAATAGCCCAAAAACACTAAATCGACTTGAGCCTCCTCGAAATTTTATCCGAATTAGCTGAAAATTTGACAGGAGACTTATTTTAGCATAAGACTTGTGATTCTGGGCTGACCGGTTGAATTTTTGATACTTTTTGAAAACATGAAGAGGTCTAATTTCCATGGATCATCACATTTCTTGGATTTTTGATGGTCTGGTGTCCCTTCGGAAGATCCGGAACATCCATAAAAGTGGTCAATTCATGAAACGTATCGTAGAAAAGCGGGTTTTCATCATCACTACTAGGTGAATTTATCTGGGTTTTGGTTTTACTAATGAACTAAAAGTTATCCATTTTTATCCTATTTATTCCTTTTGGTTTTATCACTTCTATTCATGGTGTCATCGATTCCTGCACACTTGAATCCCAACATTCGACACAATCCGCATCACATCAGCCTAACGAATCAACGCCGAAACGACTGCCAGCAGTGCGACCTTTTTCAACTTCCGCCCGAGCATGGGCAACACGGGGACAATTATTGCCTCCAGTGTATGAACCTTTAACCTCGTTTAGTCCACCACCATTGCTGTCCACTGACTGTCATTTATCGTACCGCAAAAATGTGAACCTCGTCGAAACGAGAGGAATGTGTTTGCAATCAAGTGGAACACAATCCCCCTAACAAAAAAAAATCGTGGACACCTTTCTTCCGCTTTTACGGACGAACAATCCGAAACGGATGAACATGGTCGTTTTCGGTGGCAAGCTAACCGGATGCCAGTGCTGCCCTCTTGAATGGATGTTCCAGATGTGCACCATTTATATCCCCTCGGGAAAAGGCGATTACTATTCTGCTTGCTTGGTCAGTATGTAGTGCTTGTACCATGATTGTTCCCATCGCAGGCTGGCTCTGCTCCTAAGCATGCAGGCAAACCAATTCGGATCCATGCTAGAAAAATGACCACCATTGCCGCCGTGCAAACAGAGAGCAAAAAAAAGTGATCCCCTTCGAAATAGCTTCCGCCGATTTTTTTTCTGCTTCCCAGCTTTCGAATCAAGAATGTGCAAAAACAAATGTGTGACAACTGTTTCCCTCCCGGAATTCACCGGGACGGGATCCCTTGAACCATCAGTTATATTTTTCCTCCCTCAGCTCGTCCGCACAATTGTGGCTTCGATTGCAGTTTTATTTGCGGGATGTCCGTTCGGTCCTATAGTCTACGACGACGAGTGGCTACGCGACAACAACCAACGGTGGCAAACTCCACTGGCGGAACGAGTTTGCGAAAATGAACCCAACCCATTTGTATACGCCCCCTACTTCGGGTACGGGTTCTTGCGAAATGGCAAAAATGCACTTTCTGAGGCAATAAATTATGAAAAACGAATGACAATCGTACTTTGGAATGCGGTCCGTAGGGCGGGCTTACATTGGAACAAGTGGAGCAAATTAGTGGTAAAAATTGGGAAACATCTTTAGAATGGGACTTTTTGAGACGAATATTATAGTAATAGGATAGGAATTAGAATAGTAATTGGAATAGGAATTTGCATGCGAATTGATATAAAAATTGGAAAATGAATTAGAAATTATTAGAATTTAAGTAGAAATTGAAAACGACATTGGAATATGAATGGGAATTGTTTTTTCGTTGCCCGCGTGGTGACCGGTGAACCGATTGTTGTGTTGCCCCACGGGCCCTTTTAACGATCCGTTCCGACTCGATAGGCGTATGACAACCGCACAGATTTAGTACCACCCACCAACACTGGTGCATCCAACCGTCACTGCCCGGTTGGGCAACAAATTGTCACAATCGAAGTTGTATTTACAAGTTTCGATTATCTGATGGACGATAGGGAAATAGAGCAGCAAAAAAAAAAATTAAGCCCGAATAGGACAACAGAAGACGACGATGGGTAGCAGATGCAAAAGCACCCGGAAAATGCTCGTTAGTTCATGCTGGTTGCAAACTTGCAACTGATGTTGGTAGCCCGGCCATCCTACTTCGGCGCTCAGTAGGGGGTATGACACTTTAAGTTTTTGCAGGAATAATGGCGCCAGTTGCAACAGGAGAATGTCCTCTTTTTCTAATAAAAGTGGCAAGTCTCCCGACAAAGAACACATTTTTTGTTACATACGCCCTTATTGCTACAAAAGCCTGAATATGAACACGAATGGATAGAACGTGTGAGTTGATTCACATTCGATGAGAAATGAGTCTCCTTAAAATTGTTATTCAACCAATAATTTATGTGGAGATGCTATTATATGTTACCTTTTCAACTGTTTGGATTCAACTCTACAGCATTGAATGTTTAGTTCCAAGTCCTGAACTAGGCGTAATGCCAAATGAAGGAGAATTTGATATTTTGCCAACGACGTAATAGTAAACGTTTTTGGTAATCATTCCTTCCACAAATATAAGAACCGTAACGTAGAAAAACTGTGTCTTCTTGCACATTTTTTTTTCTGCTGCGGTTGATGCACCACTTTTGTACGGTGGTGTTGCGTCCCGCGCATCGGAAGCAGATGCATACGGGCGACCGGTCTCTCGGTTCGGGTGCCACTTGCGGTCATGGCGAGGAAAAACTCCGATCCCCGGTCATTAGGGAATCGAAACGGGGTGTGCGAGTGTCTATGTTTGGAACAGGAAAGAACTTTCAGGTCATTTGGCTTAGCCGTGGCTAACATTTTAAATACTATTTAATGAATAAAGTTTTCGCTTCAGAAAGTTGAATGCGGCGTTCTGTTTGTGTGAAAGTTGTTCGTTGGCAACATGGATTTTGTGTATGAAATTATGAATTAGGCTATCGTTATTTTTTTTTCTGCAGTAGAGATTATCTGAAGCATTTAACCTAGAATTGCTTAATACATACATGGCAATTGTCAAGTCAACTTTAGAGTTTACGCAATGATTTGTAATTTTTTTTTGCGAATTTACGTGATTATTAATATATAGCGCACTTAAATACAAGAGTTTTAAGCAGCTTCAATTAATAATTAAAAAAAAAAGAAAAGATTAAATAATAAAAAAATAAACTTTCCAGAAGTATCATTTTCCTATGTGCAGAAGTCCAAGAATTTCTAAATACCTACATTCGAATCCGTTTTTACGAGCTGAATCATTCAGAATCGTAGAATATATTCTGAATGAAAATTTAACAATATAGGATATGATATAACCAAGTTCCAAACTCGTTTGCATTGAGATTGACATTGACTTGATAAGAGAGATGTCGTGAATAAACTGTACAAAAGTTTGATCCAGAACGTGACAACCAGATAGTAACTAAATTAATCAATTAGGGACATTTTCGAAATGTTACGTGAGCTGTTATTTCCACAGACGCAGAGCATTATGCAAATTGGAATCCAGTAGAAACTAACCGACGACGGACGACGAATGATTAGTGCGTGCAAGCAAATGTGACAAGCCGCTGTATGCATCAATTTGCTAATATTTCTCATGGGAACTTGAGAACGCAGGCAGCAAATGTAGATACGGTTGCACAATTACGGAATATTAATTGGGTATAATTGAAACTGGTTGTTGGCTCTTGAACTGATTGGTGAATTGCATGTCAAGAATTATATTAGTTACGCTTAAATTTACGGAATGTTATGAAATTTCTTGCCTTAACTGACAATTTTTAAAGAACCGCGATGTTGATTATATTTGTCTCCACTAGTGCTTTAATTCCTAGAAATTGATAATCTTTGATATTTTTAAAAACCATCCCTGATTGAAAATGATTCAACACCTTTATTTGATAACATCCTTTTTGCCTTTCTCGTATTTGTTCTTCAAGCTCTAAACTAGAACGTATACATATTATTGTTAAAGGATCGACCAAACGCAAAACGGTAGGTTTAGTTTGGTGAGAACATCTTGTTTTGTCTAACTTTAATTCCAAGTACCGCAGAGGCGCCAACTTTATGAAATTATTGGGGTGGCATGAAGGTATGAAATGATTAAATTCGGGAAATGAAAACACTACAAAAATCGATTTAAAAAAACCTTAGGTCCTGCTTACATATATTTTTTTATTCTCTGACTATTTCATCACTAACCACTTCATCTACATTTTTTCGCCATGTAGAAGTGTAGTAGAAATATGGAACTCAGTCACTTTTGTCCCATACTATACACAGAGAAAATTCTTCATATCGAATATATTTGTCGCAAACATATTTTTTTTGCAATTTGGGGACCCAACCATATGCAATTTGTATCCATACATAAATTCAATAACTGCATATTGAACCGATCATAAAAAAAATCTACTCATCCGCTTATTTTTAATCGGAACAATAGTTACCTGAGAAAAACATACCTCCAGAAAAAGCTACTTTGATATTTTTGTAAAATTCGTCCGCCACGTGGTGGATTGTAGCGAGGATTGCTTTGATAGCACGTGCTATTTGCACTGCGGATACATTTTTCTCATCTTTAAGAGCCTTGGAAAATGATCACCAAAGTTGTCATTTTGTTGCAAGGTACAATATTAGAGACCACACATATATTTTATTCGATTATAGATTCTATTTGTATTTGGCGTGGAGAGTACTAATAAACATCATGAGTTAAATTAATGGATGTTTGCCAATAAAAATGTGTGGAATTTTTGCAGTGTAGGTTTTCAACCTTCGGAGCCCAGAAAACGATCGCTCAGCAGCAGCAGATATCGGAATGGTGATGAATACCTTTACATACTTGACAAATTTTGGCAGAAGATCTATTAAATGTGCTTGTTCCTTGCAGTTGTCGTGGAATAACAACTAGGACGCTTTCAGCAGATTTGGTGCCTTCTATCAACAGCTGCAGAAACATTTCTCGTTGCAACATCAATCGATTCGCGGCGCCTGAAGCATCATTGTCAGACAAAGTTGTGAAAAATTTAACTAAGCCAGAATAGTTCGCTAGGCCAGACGACATCGACAGTCCATCTTACTGGGTAAAGTGGCCCTAGATTGGTAGTATCATTTGATTCGAGAGCCTGAAACAGAATCCCAGACAAAATTGATCCATGAGAGCACGTTTTGGAGAATCCCTGACAAAATTTATCATATCCCGAACCATGGTTGATGTATCCCTACAGGCAGGAACAGTCTTGATGGTGTCTTGTGCATCTAAGTTGAGCCAAACTATGAACAAATAAGCTCTTTTTTCGTCATCAAGGGTTTTTATGGTCATGAACGCACACAGCAACGCAAGAATGAACTGCACATCCAATGTAAATAAAATAATCTGGTAGCTATTTGAATCGACTGTTGCAATAATATGAGAATTTATGGATAGTCTTCGAAAACTGGACATTTGAAGGCAGAATATAAAGGAGGGTGGGTTGCGGGTGTTAATGATACCTTGCCCCCTTAGCTAATTATTGAGGGGGCAAAAGTGACCCCAAAGTTGGCTCCTATGCCAGTGCGTGTAGGAGAAGGAGGGGCAATATGCCCTAGCTAAGCATAGACAGCTTTTTTGCCTTAGATATAACAGTTTACATGGGTGTTTCTACCTCAAGCAACAGTTAAATAATATAGCTAGCTGATGCCATTTTAAAATTAGAAAAAAATTCAATCATATTTGGGGCTTCTTTCCCTATCATGCGTTAAAACTCTTAGACTAAAACATGCGTCGAATCAATTTTGTTTGAGTGAATGCAAGAAATATACAACGCCCGTGCCTATGGAGTCAACATTTTGTGCTCTGTTTTGGTCTAAATTGTAAAAAGTGACGATATATTTGTTTTCGATTATTACATGATTATGCCTTTATTTCATCGTCAGCAATTCTGTAGCTTTTGACATTTAAATGAACAAAAACAGTCGACACTTGCATATTTGTCCCTCAAGTATTTTCGACGACGTTTAATTATTGACTCTTTTCCAGCAATTATGTACTTTTCCATGGGACAGGTATGCGAGTGCGGCCAGTACTGAAATCATATTCACGTTCGAGTAATCTTCTCAACCTGTCAGAAAATTTTTCCACCTCACTTGTTCTACTATTTGTTTCGATTGCTCCGGAACTGAAAATCGGAAATTCGATTCCACTCCAGTCTCCGCTCCCTTTCATCATCAGCAGCAGAAACACATCCGTTCCGATGTTTCCTTGCTGCCTACCTACCACACCCACCGACTCTGCAGCTGTATCGCGCTCCTCCTCGCGTCGTCGTGCCTTTGCACGCAAATCATTGTCGATGAAATTCCGATTTCCATCCTGTTGATCAGCCAACAACAACAGGCGGCGCGGCAGAAGCAGCAGCAGCATCATCATCCATCCGCGAAGTTTATATTTATTTTCACATATTTTTCTCTCTCATAGCGGTGTCAACTTCCCCTCGAGAGCTTGACATTTTTCCGATTGCAGTTGCCGGCGACACTTCATTCAGTCGATTTTTTGTTGTTGCAAAAAGCTGCCATGATCATCATCGTCATCGTCCTTCTCATCTGATGATCATCGCCAAGCCGTTGCTGCCATTGAAAGTCGAAAGTCGGCAGCAATTTTCATCATCCCCCCACCCATCTCTATCGTCTGCTGTGTTCTCTTTTGAATGAAATGTAAATTTTTCATTTTTATGGCACTCAAACCCCTTTTCACGCTTTTCCACACGCATTCGGATAAAACACCAGAAAAATGTTTACTTCCACTTAACTGCAAAAATATTATCTTTAGTTAGCGATAAAACATGTATATCTTTCGTGTGATGCTTTTTTGTGCTAAGCACAAAAAAGAAAAACGGTGAAAAGAAAAACCGGTCCCGACTGATGCTAATGGAATGCTTTAAACAAGAGTTAAGTCATCTTGTTTCAGCTCATTTTGCGTCTGGCTTCAGTCATCTTCCAGAACGGGCAAGCATTTCGGGGTAGGTACTTGGCTGGCAGTGCTACAAAAAGAATGAAGCACAACTATAGAGGGAAAGGGTTGCTGGTGGAATAATAATTGTGCATTTCCAACAACACCGAGATAGCCTTTTTTCACTGTTCCTCCAGTCAGTCGCACGTCCCCATGACTACATTTTGTTCAGCACGCAAAGGAAATCCCGCCGTTGTTTTACTCGCGTCTGCATTATAAATTTTATGAAAGCAAATGCATCTCCTTTGGCACCCTCTAGTTGAGTTGTAGAGCCGGCTGTGGTTCAGGGTCGGGTTGATGGGATTTACTGGGATTAATGAAAACTGTCACCACAGTTTTATGAGGAATAAGTGAAAAGGATCTCTTCTGTGGTTTATTCGTGAAATGCATTTTTATCATGAAATCAACAATTATGAGGAGTGCGAGTTCTGCCGTGTTTTTTTGACAGAACGATCACGTTTATTTTGAAAATTCCTGATTTTCCTTCGGATATCTTGTAGAAGTTCTTTCCTAAATTTCTTCGGGATTTCTACAAATTCTGCAGAAATCCTCCATAATTTTTTTCAAGTGAGCCATGAGAAGATTCACATAAAATGTTTCTTCGGAATTTTCTTCTGGAATTTCGATTTCCTCCAGAAATTCTTCTAAAAGTTTCTTCAGAAATTTCGTACGGGAGGGAGTATAATGGTATAATTCCTAGTGAAAATATTGGCAAAAATACTGAATTGTGTGAAAAATCTAGTTTTGCTTCAGAGGTGAGCCAGCCTAGGGCTGAAAGCCTCTAAAATAAAGACAATAATAATAATAGTTTTGCTTCAAATGCGTTTTCTTCAGTTACATTTTTTCTAAATTTGGAACGAGTATGCGTAGAACGGCAGCTTAGCTAAGTGCTAAAATCCTCTTAAATAAAGAAATACATATTCCTACAGAAATTTGCAGGCACTAGTGAAGAAAATTTTCCAAAAGTTCCCCGTACTGAATTTTTGGGAAATATGTTATTCATTCCTCGGGACTTCTTGAGAAGGGAATCCTAGATAAGGAATTCTAATTTGGAAAATAAAGACACTCTTTCCCTTCAGAAGTCATGGATAAGAATATCACAGGAAATCTTTGTAAAAGGAACGAAGTGATTCCTCAGAATGCAAGGAGTTCGTGAAGGAGAAATTTTCCATTGTTGTAAGAAAGATGAATTATCTAGCTCTAGCATATCTTCCCCAGGATCCTCGGAGGAGGGGTTCTTCAAAATTCCTGGAGGTGAAATTGCTCATAAGTTCTGCAAGAGGAGTTTCCCAAAATTCGTGCGACAGTAACTGCCTTGGGCTTTTTACGGGTCACTTCCCCAAAATTCCTGAATAAGTATTCCGGAGATTTTTTTGTAGAAAGAATTCGTGAAGGAGGAACTTCCTTTTATTTCTGAAGGAGATATTCTCCATAAATCCTAAAGCAAGAATATTCGGGACTTCAACATAAGGCTGAACACGAAAAGTTGTAAAAGTAAAAATCTATCATATGGGTAAAATAACAAAAAACTGAAACTCGAAAAGCTGAAAAATTGTGTGAAATCGAATTTCACGGAAGAATTCACATTTGACGTTAATAGGAGCACAAACTAAAATAAACCGAAACCTTCTTGCAACTCCCTGTTTTTCAATTTTTATATGGCATTCTCATTTTTTTGGCTGTAGAGCACAAGAAATTTGGAGGTATAGGAAGGATAGAAAGGAACAAGACTGGTAAGACGCGCGGCTGCAAAGCAAGACCATGCTGAGGGTGGCTGGGTTCGATTCCCGGTGCCGGTCTAGGCAATTTTCGGATTGGAAATTGTATCGACTTTCCTGGGCATAAAAGTATCATCGTGTTAGCCTCATGATATAAGAATGCAAAAATGGTAACCTGGCTAAGAAACCTCGCAGTTAGTAACTGTGGAAGTGCTTAATGAACACTAAGCTGCGAGGCGGCTCTGCCTCAGTGTGGGGATGTAATGCCAATCATTCTTGGCAAGAATAACTCCTTATTTTTTCTTTTTATTTTAATCTCTTCATTCTTCTTCTTCTTCCTCTTTTGTTCTCCTTTTATTTTGTTCTACCTTCTTTTTTCTTTATTCTTCCTTCTTCCTTCTCTCTTTTTTGTCTTCTATCTCTTTTTTTTCTTTTTTTCTTCTTTCTTTTTCAACTTTTCTTTGTTCCTTCATCTTTTACTTTCTTCCTTCTGCGTTCTACCTTCTTTGTTCTTATTTATTGCTCCATAGTTCCTTCTCCCTTGTTTCTAGTTCCTTCTTCTGTCTTCTGTCTTTCTTCTATCTTACCTTCTTATCCTTCTTCTTACTTCTTCCTACTTTTTTTTTGTTTTTTTTACTTTCATTTTACTTTGATCTTTTTCATCAGTGCGTGATCTCTCTTGTTTCGGACAGCAGAACGATCGCGTGGTCGGACGAAATATTGTGTTCTGCATTGCGCGGCCGGTAAAAAAATTAATCAGTTCAGTGCGTGATCTCTCTTGTTTCGGACAGCAGAACGATCGCGTGGTCGGACGAAATATTGTGTTCTGCATTGCGCGGCCGGTAATAAAATTAATCAGTTCAGTGCGTGATCTCTCTTGTTTCGGACAGCAGAACGATCGCGTGGTCGGACGAATTATTGTGTTCTGCATTGCGCGGCCGGTAATAAAATAAAATTAATCAGTTCAGTGCGTGATCTCTCTTGTTTCGGACAGCAGAACGATCGCGTGGTCGGACGAAATATTGTGTTCTGCATTGCGCGGCCGGTAATAAAATTAATCAGTTCAGTGCGTGATCTCTCTTGTTTCGGACAGCAGAACGATCGCGTGGTCGGACGAAATATTGTGTTCTGCATTGCGCGGCCGGTAATAAAATAAAATTAATCAGTTCAGTGCGTGGTCTCTGTTGAGTCGGACAGCGGCACGATCGCGAGGTCGGACGAAATATTGGGTTCTGCATTGCGCGGCCGGTAATAAAATAAAATTAATCAGTTCAGTGCGTGATCTCTCTTGTTTCGGACAGCAGAACGATCGCGTGGACGGACGAAATATTGGGTTCTGCATTGCGCGGCCGGTAATAAAATTAATCAGTTCAGTGCGTGATCTCTCTTGTTTCGAAGAGGGCTTGGTAGTTAAGAGGCTACTGCTTCTGCATCATATGCAGGAGGTCGTGGGTGCAATCCCAGGTCCGTTCCATTCTCCTACTTTGTATCTTTCTCTTTATTTCTCATGTTCTAGCAATCGCTAGAACTGGAAATGGACTTCCATACCGTTTCCATTACTATTACTATACCTTCAACTTGAGTATTCTAACAGTAATCTGCTAGAATTGGAAATGAACTATAGAGCTCGTTTCCTACATCCAATTAGAAATTCCATCAGTTATCTTCTCCTATCTATCACAATGGCAGCTCGTTAACCAAGACGGACCTCTGCCTCTCCAACCTAACCCAAAAATTCCAACAAATTCCGCATGAACTCGTGGCAAGTGCAGAGGTATATTCGGCTTGCAGTGGGCGAGTGATTGCATCATCATTTCCTCCCCCTTCCCTACATTGACTTGCATTCTGACGTGGCAGGCGCCAGTATGACCTAACAAATGAGATCACCAGTACTTGCACATTGAAGATGTGTGCTAGTCCCAAGCAAACATCTGTTGGTTCCCTGTGCAAGAACAGCTGATCTGGTCATAATGGAGTAGCAACTACGAAACGAGTCAATCAAGCTCAAGCTCAAGCTTTTTCATTTTACTTTGATCTTTTTCTTCCTTTTTGCCTTCTTACTTCTTCCTTTCTTTGTTTTTTCTCCTTCCCTTTTCTTTCTTCTTTCTTCCTACATTATTACTGGCTTTTTTATCTTTATTTAAGAGATTTTCGGCCCTTGACCGGTTCATCTCTTTCTTCCGACATCATCGGGATTGTTTACACACCGCCTCGGCACCTTGTGTTAAAATTTACTGTGTTACGTTGCTCTTATAAAGTCGTGTTTTGCTTCTAATTGTAACCATTAGTGTTGTGTATAACAGTCAAGTTGAGGATTGCTCACAAAAAGTGATATGGGCACTGACGACATCCAAGCTTTTCGGTTGGTTGCTAAAAACAGGGACGTTACTACATTGTCCTTTATGTCTTTTTAAATTGGAATGAGTACCTGAAGCCCAAAGCACTCTCTTCAACAACAAAGCCGAAAGGAATCGTATTCCGAGAATTCTCTGGCGACAGCTCGAATTCATTTTTTTGGCGACCAAGACTTCCATCAGCATCCAACGATCCGCTGAACATCCCAGTGGAAGCAGAAATGGTGATGATAGAGTAAATCAACCATCTACTGTTGACGGATCACCGGGATGCAAACTTGCCTATAGCCCCAAGGAAGCCTCATATCCTCTCAACACAGTCGAGCCGATCCCGTTAGCGTCCTGCAGCCGTCCCGGTCCTGTGTTTGAGCTTGGTAACTGGGGCTTCCGAACTCTTCATCCAGGCAAGTATCATGCTTCTACGAACCATTCGCTTCCTGATTCGCTTCTCGATTTTAGTCGCCTCACGTCGATAACACAATCAACTTCTTCAAAACTACGGATTCCGCGACGCCTGCCTGACAAAAGTCAAGAGCTACATGGATGTTGCTACTCTCCAAATTCGTGTTCTACATATGTGGAGCAGATGCCGGGGCGCAAATTTGCCACATGCATTAAGGGAGCCCCTATTCCTCTCACCGCAGTCGTGCTCTTCCCGCCAGCGATCTGCAGCCGTCCCGGTCCTGTGTGTGAGCTGGAAGATGGGGTCTTCCGAAATCAATCTGCAGGCAAGTACCACTCCACTGCGAGCAATGCGCTTTATCAATCTCCTTTCGTCTCAATTTCGAGACTTCTCTCCCGATTTCTCAATTTCCGACGAGTGCCAGCATCCACCGAGAGCAACAGAGGCAGCTCTCCGAAAGACGGTCTCGCAGACGCGCCAAATCGCTCTCCATCACTGACACTATCTAGCTCTTCAGTTATTAGGACGTGGGACGCCCTCTTATCACAAGCTTCATGGAAGACTCTAACCCTCTCGACACAGTCGTGCCCATCCCGTCAACGTTCATCAGCCATCCTGGCCCTGAGGTTGAGTTTAAGGAAGGAGTCTTCCAAAATCCATTATCAGGGGAGTACCTTCAAGATCATCAATCAAACTCCCTTTCTAGTGCATTGTTCAATGGCTCTCAGTCAACGGACTGCGTGAACAGGATCGTCGCAGTAGAGGACGCCACTGCAAGTGATTCCCGCTACCTGGACGTCTATTACCAAAACGTCAGGGGTCTGCATACTAAGACAACCGTTTTGAAGTTACGACTCTCATCCTGCGATTACGATGTTGTTGTGCTATCAGAAACTTGGCTCAAATCCGATATTTTTAATTCGGAGCTTTCATCGGACTACTCCATTTTTCGTTGCGACCGTAGCGAGTTTACCAGTGGTCTTTCTAGAGGCGGTGGCGTATTGGTTGCAGTCAAACGTGAATTGCAATGTACTGAAGTGTCCCTATCTGATTGATGTGCCCTTGAACAAGTCGCAGTTACACTGAAACTCCCTCATAACTCTCTGCATATTTTCGGCATCTATCTTCGCCCGAATCCGATTACGAGCTTTATACTGTACGGCAATGCAAAGCGTAATTGATAAATCATTCGTTAATGACGTTTTACTGCTGCTTGGAGATTATAATCTCCCTCATCTTCAATGGATCTTCGACGACATCAACGGATATCTGGCAATTAGCGCATCTAGCGAGCAAGAAATTTCCCTTAGCGAAGCCATCTCGACATGTGGTTTGGTGCAAATCAACCCCTTCGTTAACCGTAGCAATTGGCTGCTCTACTTGGTTTTCACAAATGCTTCTGACAACATGGACATCTCTCAGCCCGTTCTGCCGCTCATACCAATCGACGAGCACCATCCACCGGTAGTGTAACATATCGACACCTGCTGCCTCATACCACGTTATTCTGACCAGGAACCGGATCCCATGGATTACGACTTTCGGCGGTGCGATTTCACTTCACTTAATACAGCGCTTTCTGCGGTTGACTGGAGCCGTCATTTCCATAGGCACTCAGTAGATGCTAACATACTGCTGTTTTACGACAAGCTGTATAAAATATTGCAATTAATAGCTCCTCGCCGTCGTCGCATTAATCGATGTGTTAATAACAAGCCTTGGTGGAATGCTCAACTCAGAAACCTGCGCAACAGATTGAGGAAGCAACGCAAACAGTACATCGCACTGACGGGAACAAAGTTTCCTTCCATCAGGTAGATGCCAGATACCGAAGATATATGAACGACCTCCAATCAAATCTTAAAAATAATCCGTCCAGTTTTGGAGATTTATCAAATCGCAAAAGACGACTAATCAAGTTCCGAATAATGTTATTTATGGCGACACTACAGCTACCACATCTGATGAAGCTGCAAACCTCTTCGCCGACTTTTTTCAGAGTGTGTTCAATGTCAACTCTCCGCAAACTCACCCAGGTAGTTTTTCGAATGTTCTACCGCACGCCCTTTCTGTTCTCCGACCTAGAAGTGTTGAAAGCTCTTCGCGATTTAGATGCTTCAAAAGGTGCCGGAGTGGATGGCCTAACACCTTTCCTGCTGAAACACTGTGCTGAATCATTAGCGGCTCCACTAACACTAGTTTTCAACAGATCGTTAAGTGAAAAAACGTTCCCTGGACTATGGAAAACAGCAACGAGGATTCCAATTCACAAATCTGGAAGTTTGCGCAAAGTTAATAACTACCGTGGAGTTTCCATTTTTTGTTGTGTTGGAAAACTTCTTGAATCATTAGTTCATAAACTTTTGTTATCTGCTGTTAAACCATTTATTTCACGGAAAAATATATTAAGCTCTTTTAGTGGAATGTATTAAACCGTCTAAGACGAATTAAGTACTGTCCATTTAATCCCACCAGTTAATTTTCGTTATCTTTGCAGATACGTATTTCGACCACAACTGTGCCACGAAGTCGAGTCAAGTACGAGACACTGAAGACGACCACACAGTTGTGGTCGAAATACGTATCTGGAAAGGTAACGAAAATTAACTGGTGGAATTAAATGGACAGTACTTAATTCGTCTTAGATCATTTATTTCAATTCATCAGCACGGTTTTCTTCCTCAACGCTCTAGTACAGCGGTTCTCAACCTGGGGTACATGTACCCCTGGGGGTACCTTCGTTGGTCCCAGGGGGTACCTCGGACACAAAGGCGTAATGGCGGATGTATTACAGTTTCAATAAAACTTATTGATAAAGTTTTTATAATTTTTATTCTATGAACGATGTACGATTAGTATATCAAAGACTTCTGAATCCTGCCCACTCCAACCAGCATAGTTTATGAAGGGATGGCACATTGTATGGGACAAAAGATCAAAAGGGAAGGACGTCAAATTAATTGATAATTTTCAGTGAAATCTACCAGATCGGGACAAAATGATGTATAATAATTTTAAGGTTCGGAAGTCTATATTTTAAAGACATGAAAGCAACAAAAAGTTCAGTAGCTTCGTTGCAAGAGGCTTGGAGGCCTCCTTTCAAGAAGCTCGGAAGCCTCCTTTCAAGAGGCTTGGAAGCCTCCTTTCAAGAGGCTGGGAAGCCTCCTTTCAAGAGCTCAGAGCCTCCTTTCAAAGAAGGCTCAGAAGCCTCCTTTCAAGAGGCTCAGGAAGCCTCCTTCAAGAGGCTCAGGAAGCCTCCTTTCAAGAGGCTCAGGAAGCCTCCTTTCAAGAGGCTCAGAAGCCTCCTTTCAAGAGGCCTCAAAGCCTCCTTTCAAGAGGCTCAGAAGCCTCCTTTCAAGAGGCTCAGAAGCCTCCTTTCAAGAGGCTCAGGAAGCCTCCTTTCAAGAGGCTCTGGAAGCCTCCTTTCAAGAGGCTCAGAAGCCTCCTTTCAAGAGGCTCAGAGCCTCCTTTCAAGAGGCTCTGGAAGCCTCCTTTCAAGAGGCTGGAAGCCTCCTTTCAAGAGGCTCAAGAGCCTCCTTTCAAGAGGCTCAAGCCTCCTTCAAGAGGCTCGGAAGCCTCCTTTCAAGAGCTCAGGAAGCCTCCTTTCAAGAGGCTCAGAAGCCTCCTTTCAAGAGCTCAGAGCCTCCTTTCAAGAGCTCAGGAAGCCTCCTTTCAAGAAGGCTCAGAAGCCTCCTTTCAAGAGGCTCAAGCCTCCTTTCAAGAGGCCTGAGAGCCTCCTTTCAAGAGGCTCAGAGCCTCCTTTCAAGAGGCTCAGGAAGCCTCCTTTCAAGAGGCTCAGGAAGCCTCCTTTCAAGAGGCTCAGAGCCTCCTCCTTTCAAGAGAGCTCAGAAGCCTCCTTTCAAGAGGCTCGGAAGCCTCCTTTCAAGAGGCCTGAAGCCTCCTTTCAAGAGGCTAGGAAGCCTCCTTTCAAGAGGCTCAGAAGCCTCCTTTCAAGAGGCTCAGAGCCTCCTTTCAAGAGGCCTGGAAGCCTCCTTTCAAGAGCTCAGGCCTCCTTTCAAGAGGCTCAAGCCTCCTTTCAAGAGGCTCAGGCCTCCTCCTTTCAAGAGGCTCAGAAGCCTCCTTTCAAGAGGCTCAAGCCTCCTTTCAAGAGGGCTCTGGAAGCCTCCTTTCAAGAGGCTCAAGCCTCCTTTCAAGAGGCTCAGAAGCCTCCTTTCAAGAGGCCTGGAAGCCTCCTTTCAAGAGGCTCAGAAGCCTCCTTTCAAGAGGCTCAGAAGCCTCCTTTCAAGAGGCTCAAGCCTCCTTTCAAGAGGCTCGAAGCCTCCTTTCAAGAGGCTCAGAAGCCTCCTTTCAAGAGGCTCAGAAGCCTCCTTTCAAGAGGCTCAAGCCTCCTTTCAAGAGGCTCAGGAAGCCTCCTTTCAAGAGGCTCAGAAGCCTCCTTTCAAGAGGCTCAGAGCCTCCTTTCAAGAGCTCAAGCCTCCTTTCAAGAGGCTCAGAGCCTCCTTTCAAGAGGCTCAGGAAGCCTCCTTTCAAGAGGGCTCAGGCCTCCTTTCAAGAGGCTCAGAAGCCTCCTTTCAAGAGGCTCAGAGCCTCCTTTCAAGAGCTCAGAAGCCTCCTTTCAAGAGGGCTCAGAAGCCTCCTTTCAAGAGGCTCAGAAGCCTCCTTTCAAGAGCTCGGAAGCCTCCTTTCAAGAGGCTCAGAAGCCTCCTTTCAAGAGGCCTCCAGCCTCCTTTCAAGAGGCTCAGGAAGCCTCCTTTCAAGAGGCTCAAGCCTCCTTTCAAGAGGCTCAGAAGCCTCCTTTCAAGAGCTCAGAAGCCTCCTTTCAAGAGCTCAGAGCCTCCTTTCAAGAGAACTCAGAGCCTCCTTTCAAGAGGCTCAGGCCTCCTTTCAAGAGGCTCAGAAGCCTCCTTTCAAGAGGCTCGGAAGCCTCCTTTCAAGAGGCTCAGGCTTCCTTCAAGAGGCCTCAAGCCTCCTTTCAAGAGGCTCAGAGCCTCCTTTCAAGAGGCCTGGAAGCCTCCTTTCAAGAGGTTCAGGAAGCCTCCTTTCAAGAGGCTCAGGCTTCCTTTCAAGAGGCTCAGGAAGCCTCCCTTTCAAGAGGCCCGGAAGCCTCCTTTCAAGAGGCTCAGAAGCCTCCTTTCAAGAGGCTCAGGAAGCCTCCTTTCAAGAGGCTCAGAAGCCTCCTTTCAAGAGGCTCAGAGCCTCCTTTCAAGAGGCTCGGAAGCCTCCTTTCAAGAGGCTGGAAGCCTCCTTCAAGAGGCCTGGAAGCCTCCTTTCAAGAGGCTCAGGAAGCCTCCTTTCAAGAGGCTCAAGCCTCCTTTCAAGAGGCTCAGGCCTCCTTTCAAGAGGCTCGGAAGCCTCCTTTCAAGAGGCTCAGAAGCCTCCTTTCAAGAGGCTCAGAAGCCTCCTTTCAAGAGGCTCAGAGCCTCCTTTCAAGAGGCTCAGAAGCCTCCTTTCAAGAGGCTCAGAAGCCTCCTTTCAAGAGGAAGCTCAGAAGCCTCCTTTCAAGAGGCCTGGAAGCCTCCTTTCAAGAGAGCTCAGAAGCCTCCTTTCAAGAGGCTCAAGCCTCCTTTCAAGAGGCCTGGAAGCCTCCTTTCAAGAGGCTCAGAGCCTCCTTTCAGAGCTCAAGCCTCCTTTCAAGAGGCTCGGAAGCCTCCTTTCAAGAGACTCGGAAGCCTCCTTTCAAGAGGCTCGGAAGCCTCCTTTCAAGAGGCTCGGAAGCCTCCTTTCAAGAGACTCGGAAGCCTTGTTTTAAGAGGCTCGGAAGCCTCCTTTCAAGAGGCTCTGAAGCTTCTAAAATTTCCGAAATTTCCTCTTTCTTGTAACTTGATGTATAAACTTAATTGTAATTGGAAAGTTTCAGGACCGTTTTTCATATAACTTATAAGTTGAAGTTGAGGGGGTACCTCAAAGAATGCAAAAGTTCGAAGGGGTACCTTCCAGAGGAAAGGTTGAGAACCGCTACTCTAGTACAACGAATCTTTTATGCTATTTTAATGCGTACTTACGCGAAGTCGAAAAGCGCAATCTGGTGGACTCCGTATACATAAATTTTTTGAAAGCTTTCGATATCGTACCTCACCAACATGCCGTTGCAAAGTTACGCAACTTGGGTTTCCCAAAATGGATAGCAGATTGGATAATGTCATACCTGACTGGCAGAAAGGCTTTCGTTCGTGTTGATGCCCTACGGTCTAGGTTTCAGCATTACCTCGGGTGTGCCCCAGGGCATCGTGCTGGGACCTTTACTGTTTATCCTGTATATCAATGACTTGACCAACTGCCTTACATCTGCGAAGCTTCGAAAAATTATCAGAGTAATTCACTTTATGCTGGATTGTGTTGCTCTGAAAACCGTTGGTGCGATGAAAACGGAATGAGCGTGAATGAGGCGAAATGTAGAGTTATCACCTTCTGCCGCTTTTCGAGACGAGCCAGCCTCAGGCTGAAAGTCTCGATAATTCTTCTTCTTATTGGCCTTACATCCCCACACTGGGACAGAGCCGCCTCGCAGATAAGTGTTCATTAAGCACTTCCACAGTTATTAACTGCGAGGTTTCTCAGCCAAGTTACCATTTTTGCATTCGTATATCATGAGGCTAACACGATGATACTTTTATGCCCAGGAAAGTCGAGACAATTTCCAATCCGAAAATTGCCTAGACCGGCACCGGGAATCGAACCCAGCCACCCTCAGCATGGTCTTGCTTTGTAGCTGCGCGTCTTACCGCACGGCTAAGGAGGGCCCCTAAGTCTCGATAATAAAGACAAAAAAAAACCTTCTGCCGAATCATATCCCCAATAATGTACAGCTATACTTTTGCCGATGCTGCACTAGAGCGTGTTTCGTCGATTCGTGACTTGGGCGTTACAATGGACTCTAAATTGCGGTTCAACGAACATATTTCTGCAATAACGGCGAAGGCATTCGCAGTTTTTTTATTTCTTCGTAGGATTTTCAGTAGAGAAAGTAAGTCCTCAGAGCTCTTGGAGAAAGAATTTCCCAGAACTCCTGGAAATGGAAGAACCCAGATGGCTTGAAAAATCAGTTTCATAGAAAGCATGGAACATGAATGATCTAAAAAAAATGAGAAAAGGGGGAAAGACGGCTTTGGCAGGTTTTGTTCTATTATTGGCAGGGGGGTTTTTTTCCGATTTCGTTTATTTGGTAGGCTCAGGCGTGTATAACACTTTACGGAGCCACGTTTCTTTGAGATATGTACAATCGACATAATCTTATTATTAAATTAGTAAGAGAGGGAAATAAGCCAACGTACTCGTGGTGACTCGAGGTTAGGTTTACAATGTTTAAAGATGGACGGGGATTAGGATTCGGGAATCAGGGAATTATCATAATCAAGGAATTTCAGCAGCTCATCCGGTCGTTTTGGCGTCGGGACGATGTGGTGTGTCGTCGTGCTCGAAGAATGGTTCGAATGGGAGCATCTTACGGACGGCCAGAGCTACGGCGCTCTTCGGGACAGAAAGACAGAGACAAAATAAAAAAAAAACTTTGAAGAAAAAGAAAAAAACAAAAGTATTAGACTTTTATGTCAGAGGAACAAAGAAAACTATAAATGGCTTGCATATAGACCACATCACAATCCTCCAAAACTCCTCTTATCTCCTGGAAGGTTGTTTACCTCGGGCCACTAGGGTATCCAATAATTGCTCTCTGGAGACGTCGTTTTCCGAGCAGAACCAAACTACGTGATCGATGTCATCATAACCGGCTCCGCACCTACATAAGTTGCTATCGACAAGGTTTATTCTGTACAGATGTACGTTTAGTGAATAGTGATTGGACATAAGTCTCGACATCACGCGAATGAAGCCTCGACTTAAGTCCTCACCTCTGAACCACGCTCGCCCAGAAACTTTTGGAACTATGGAAAATAGCCACCGTCCAAGTTCGTTGTGTGTCCAATTTCTTTGCCAACTTTGAAGAGTACTCTGACGGACTAATGGGAAAAACTCGTTGCTCGAGAATTGTCTATCATAAACCTCACCTTCCTGTGCGCCCACCTTTGCCAGTAAGTCTGCCTACTCATTGCCGTAGATTGAGCAGTGAGAAGGGACCCAAACAAAGGTAATCTTGAATGATCTTTCGACCAAAACACGCATCTGCTCTCTTATGTTTGTAAGAAAGTAAGATGCGTGCTTAACAGGTTTCATCGACCGGAGTGCCTCGATGGAACTAAGACTATCCGAGAAGATGAAATAATGGTCTACGGGCTGATTGGAAATTATCCCCAAAGCGAAGTTAATTGCTGCCAGCTCAGCAACATAAACCGAACACGGTTCCTGAAGTTTTCGGAAGGTGGTTGAAGTTACATTGTGGTTACACCAGTGGATCCGTTAATGCGAGAACCATCAGTGAAATATCTGTTGTTGCAATTGACATGTTCATATTTTTCAGAAAAAATGGAGGGAATTGAAAGATTTCGAAGATGATCTGGTATTCCTTGAATAGCATGTTTCATGGACAGATCGTATTCAATTGAGAAACTGTCATTGGTGAAGTCAACTCGAGGGGAGTATAACATCGAAGACAAAGATCTGATATGTAGTTGAGATAAACTCTTAAGAATCTTGACCGATGAACCAGTTCAAGCATATTATCGAAGTTGTGTAAGACAAGTGTGTTACTTGTTCCACATTTGATTAGTATTCTTAATGAGAGCTCCCAGTAACGGTGCTTTAAAGGAGTGACTCCAGCAAGCACCTCCAGGCTCATGTTATGCGTTGAATGCATACAGCCAAGGGCAATACGCAAACAACGATATTGAATTCGTTCCAATTTGATAAGGTGGCAATCAGCTGCTGAGAGGAAGCAGAAGGAGCCGTACTCTAAAACAGAGAGAATAGTCGTTCTATAGAGTTTGATGAGGTCTTCCGGGTGAGCACCCCACCATGTTCCGGAGATAGAACGTAGAAAATGGATCCTTTTCCGGCATTTCTCTATCAAATACTCAATATGAAGTCTCCAGGTGCATTTAGAATCAAACACGACCCCAAGGTATTTAGAAGATAAAGATTGGTTGATGTCATCATTCAACAGCTTTAGTTTCAGTTGAGCAGGGTACCGCTTCTTAGTAAACACAACCAACTGAGTTTTTGCGGTGAAAACTCGATCCTCAAATGTCTGGCCCAAGCAGTCAGATTATCTAGGGTACTTTGCAATGGTCCTTGCAAGACATCTGCACATGGACCTCTTAGAGAGACCACGGCATCATCTGCAAGTTGTCTGAGCGTGCATTGTCCTTCCAAACAATTGTCAATATCTTTAACATAGAAATTATAAAGCAAGGGACTTAAACATGATCCTTGGGGAAGGCCCATGTAGCTATTTCTGGAAGTTGTCAGAGTGCCGAGTGTGAAATTCATTTGTTTTACTGACAACAAATTGTACAAGAAATTGTTCAAAATAACGGGTAATCCACTACTGTGCAGATTGTCTGACAGTACTTCTATGGAAACTGAATCAAAAGCGCCCTTAATATCCAAGAATACTGAAGCCAATTGCTCCTTGTGCGCAAAGGCCAGTTGTATATCTGAAGAAAGCAACGCTAGACAATCGTTTGTTCATTTCCCTTTTCTAAATCCAAACTGAGTATTTGAAAGCAATGCATTTTCTTCGACCCAATGGTCGACTCTTGAAAGGATCATTTTCTCCAATAATTTTCTCATGCATGATAGCATGGCAATCGGTCGGTATGAATTGTGATTAGACGCTGGTTTTCCAGGCTTTGGTTTTGAATAGCTATTACTTTGACCTGTCGCCATTCAGGTGGCACAATGTTGTACTCCATGAAACAGTTGTACAGGTCAAGTAATCGTCTTTTGCGATATCTGGGAGGTTTTAAGAAGATTGAATTTGATGTTATCGCATCCCGGAGCAGAGTTATTCGATGAAAGAAGAGACATAGAAAGTTCCAGCATTGAGAATGGTCCACCCAAAGAACCGGGATCAGTGACTGATTCTCGAAATAGCGGTTCTGCTGGTACGGAGTCTGGACAGACCTTTTTTGCGAAGTTGAATATCCATCGATAGAGTATTCTTCACTCTCGTTGGTGGAAATGCGGTTCCGCATGTTGCGGGCCGTTTTCCAAAGTGTTGTCATTGAGGTTTCTCGCGATAGTCCCTCGACAAAACGTCGCCAGTAGCTACGTTTTTAGCCTTAAGAAGATTTTTGAGCTTTCTTTCTAGTCTCAAATACTCTTCGAAAAGCTCAGACCTTCCGTGTTTACGAAAAGCTCTAAAGGCATCAGATTTCTCAGAATACAACTTAGTACACTCATCATCCAATCCAGGAGTGGCTGGGCCTTCTTATGACAGATGTACTTGGAACGCGTCGTTGCTGAGCTTCCAGTGCGCTTTTATGAATCAATTCGGTAAGGAATCGATACTCATCCTGTGGCGGAAGAATATCAGTAGATTCAATACCAATTTTTACCGCCGATGCAAATTTTTGCCAGTCAATGCTCTTCGTGAAATCGAAAAGAACATTAACTGGCTCAGATTGTTGATAGACACTTTTGATTGTGGTGACTATCGGCATATGGTCACTACCATGGCGATCTTTGAATTACCTTCCACGTGCAATCTAATGATAGTGAATTTGAACATAAAGACAGATCAATACGGCTTTGTTGACCATTTGGTCCTATTCGAGTTACTTCACCAGTGTTCAAAATATTCAAATTGAAATCGTCACACAAATCATAGAAAATAGGCGCTCTATAATCGTCATACGTTTCGCCCCATCCAATACCATGTGCGTTCATATCACCCAATATCAATACTGGAGATGATAGGAGGGAGACTGCGCTCCAAAAATGTCGACGATTAATAGAGGCATTTGGAGGAATGTACACTGAAGCAATGCAAAGATCTTTATTCTTCACATTTACTTGGCATGCGACGATTTCTAAGCCGGGAACAGTCGGAATGGGAATTCTGTAGAAGGAGTAGCATTTTTTGATCCCCAAAAGAACGCCACCATAATGATCATCCCGATCTTGGCGAATAATGTTAAAATCGTGGAAGTTGATTTCATCTTCAGAAGAATGCCATGTTTAACAGAGAGCAAATACATCACAATCAGAATTGCGAATCAAAACTTGAACACGTCCAATTTATTTTTAGACTATGACAGTTCCACTGCAGCACAGTGATTGTATCTTGTATGGCCGTATTATCCATCGAAAGATACAATTTCTGCAAGAAGGCCATGAAACAGTCAATTAGCTTCAGATAACTTTCTACTGTTGGAATAAAGAGGTCAATGATTGGCCTCAATGAATCCGGAATATTGAAAAGATTCAAAAGCGGTCCACGAGGTCCTTAAAGGATATCAATCCTCGCTTGGACGAGATTCTCTTTTCGGAAGTGCGAGTAGCATTTTCCTTTTCATTGATAATCCTAGCCGGATGTTTCTTAGGAACATCGGTTTTAGGCAATGGCGGAATGTCTTAGAGCAGCAGGGATCTGCAGTGAAGACTGGTTGCTTCGGGTTTTAAATAATCCCCATTACCTTCAGATTTTGCCAAGCCTTTATGGATGACTTTTGTTTTCTTTCGGCGCGATCCAGGGAAGACGGTTGCTTCCTCTTTTCGGGCGCGTGTACCTCCGAAGAATCATCCATGTCGGCTGCGTCAGAGTCCGATTCATCAATGGAGAGGGAATCATAATAGTCACTTACTTGAACGGCAGCTGAAAAAGCAGTCTTTGCGGTGGCAGTGGCAGATGTGTCCTGCGCTTTAACCATTTCCGCATAAGACTGCTTGGAGCGCTGTACCAACGAGCGCTTCACTTTTTGGGTGCGTCGTTTGTACACCGGGCAATCTTGCAAACCATGGGCAGGATCCAAACCACAATAAGCACATGTTGTGGCTTGTTGCTGGCAGGTATCCTCCCGATGTCTTTGGAAACATTTACCACAAAGTGGTTTGTTGTCTAAAACTCGGCAGTGTGACCTAATTGTTTGCAGTTGGTACAATTAAATACCCTTGGTACAAAACAAACGCACCGGAAACAACATATTCTCGATATCTACATATTTTGGGAGCATCGAACCGGTGAACGTCACCCGAAGCGAGCCTGACTTAGCATATACCTTTTTACCATCTACTGTGGTTGCTGAATGCAATTCCTTGCAGTCCAGGATATCCACGGTAGATTGCAGGGCATTCTTTAAGCGACCTTTCCCTGCAAGCACATCCTTGGAAGTTAAGCTCGCTGCGTTGATCACACCTTCTATTTCGACCTCCCGCGAGGGGACATAAACTAAATATTCAATATTGTACGCCCTGTCGCCAGCAATTTCATTCACCACCTGGTATGTAGGTGTAGGGTGATGCGTAATTTGTTTCTGTTGATTTGATTGAATTCAAGCTTCGTAAAACGACGCGTCAAGTCTCGTTTGATGCCGAGAAAATCTAGGCTTTTCGCTTTCTGCCGAAAGTAAACAACCCAAGGGCCAGGCGAAGATGCCTGGTAAAACCGTGTGCGAACCTCTTTTGGTGGCTCACCGCCTCCCATAGTCTCTGCTTCCATTCTCACCCCGAGAGGTGGAAGGACAATTCTGTCTTATACTAACTTAAAACTATTAGCAAATCAGAAAAAAAAAAGAAAAAAAAAACTAATTCAATTGATTTCAATCAGTCCCGCTCCAAAAGGGAGAACAATAAAACAAAATCTGCCACTTATCTGTGCTGCTGCTGTAGGTAGCAGCAGAAACAATAGCCTGCTTTACTGGCGTCGCCAGAAGCAGCTACTTCGCTCGCCGACAGTGATCGCCTTGGATCCGTAGGTAGGCACCACACAATAGACTCGCACTACCGAACAACACCCGCGATGAGACACAGCACACACGTCTGGCTCGTTTGAACTATCGGCACGGAATGAGGGGGGTTTTTGTCGACCGAATTTTATGAAATTTGGCCAAAATATTCTTTGATATGCAAAGAATGTTTCGGCCAAATTTGAGCCTAATCAGTCATAAAACCCCTGCCAATAATACACCCGAAAAAATCTGCACGTTGTTTTCACCTGAAAAAGTACGTAGATTTTTTTCCACCTGAAATTCACGTAACCTTTACCTGATTTGTCGATAGAATTTTCATTCTACGTGAAAATCAGGTAAGTTCTACCAGAGTTTTGGATAGAATTCACCGGACACGTAAGTTTCACCTGAATTTTCTAAAGCATTTGCAGTTACGTGTGCACGTAAATGTACCTGAAAATTCAGGTGGAAACAACGTTTAGATTATTTGAGTGTAGCCAAAGCCGTCATTCCCCCTATTCCTATTCAAATAAATATTCACTGACCCATATTCATTAGGGGAATTGACGGTGTATAGCCGAATTCGAATATGTTTTGAAGTGAAGTGACAAAGAAGGCCGATGTACTTCATAAAAAATAATCGAATATTTAAAGCTATGCCTAGAACTAATGGAGAATCACTTGACTTGAGAAAACGTATCTGTCAAGGTACAATTAAGTGGTGGAATTAAATGGGATTGTACAAACTCGTCTTATGACAAGTGAAGACATTCCACTAAAAAGCTCAAAATAATTTTCTTAACATAATGGAGAATGAATTTTCCAGAATTTTGGCAGAAAGAATTTTCCAGGAAAGGTTTCGAAAAAATGGTACCAAGAGGATTTCTTGAGTTGGATCCAATTATGTTAAAAAGTTTTCGCTAATGTTTTTTGCCCTTTCGTGTATGAAAAATTACAATTTTATTGTGGAAGGGGCTCGGGGTTCTGAATTGCATTTGATTAACCAACTATCAATTATATTTCTGCCCAACTTTGTGTCTCGCATGTTTCAATCCAGAATATTTTCGGTTTCTATGCCTTTTTTCTAACAAGTAAAATAATGAGCGCTAGGAATCGTTTTCCGGATATTTATAATATTTAGGAAAGACTTGTCCCTTTCAATATAATGCACGATTTAACTGTTTTTTTAAACAAAACTAATCTTTTCATATAATCTCGTCCTATTATGAAGATTAAAAAAAACTTGTTTTATGCCCTATGAAGCTTGACAATCAGCCCCGTCTGTCATTATTTCAAACACAACTGTAGCCAACCTCAGCCGACTCTGCCCAGAACCACAGAACTGAAGAGGGGTCGCCCGGTGGGAAAAGCATAAGTAGCGTTTTCATTTTCTACCCAGAACCAAAGGCAGCCAGCCAGATCTGTTTGTGTTGGAACATTTTCCGAAACGGCTCACAAAACACGAAAGTAGGACCATAGCAGATGCCTTTGCTAACTGCCGTTGTTCAACAGCACGGTTTGAACGAGTCGTTGTGTTGCAATCCTGCCCTTACACAACTCAGCATCCGGAAGCGCAGAGCCCGGTAGGTGCCTACTAACTGTTGGGAAACACAAATGGAAAAATATGGAAATGGAAACCAAGGCTTACGGGATGGTGGGGCTAATTGGCGTGTTGCAATTCTATTTGCTGTGCCTACGTTCAATATATGTATGGTGTCGCAGTCGTTCTTGGAACAATTCAGCAGTAATATACAGTTCAAAAGCACTTATGACAAAAACTGTGTGTTTACTTATGTACGTGAGACAACTTCTTCCAGTTCCTTCAAGTACAGTAATAGAATCGGAATGCAAATTATAAGAAGGATGTGCGGTTGAGTTAAAAATGAGCATTAAGTATAAAATAAACTGAAATGCCTCGCAAAGAGGTGGTAAATTAGGGTTGCTTCACGGATGTCGAATGGAAATGGGAGGAATCCGACAATGATACACGCCTGCAATGCACGCGAAAGATGGCGGAAATTTGATGTTTCCGGACAAGTTTTTAATGGATATTAATGCATATGCTCGGTGCCGAGTAGATGTAGCATTGTGGAAGGGTGAGCAAATGAATTACATTTCAGCTGGAAGGTTCTGTGATGTGATGGAAGTTGTTTTGAATAAGTAGCAAACACTATATGGTTGCTGTTCTCTCGTTTTGGTTAAGATATTTTTTTTTGTGTCCTTGTAAAAAAGTTTCAATGTTAATAACATTAGTAAAATAACGCATTTAAAAACTACGAAACTGCGATACTTGCTCAGCTTTAATTAAAGCTTAATACTGATATCGTGAGATAGTCTGCAAAAAGTGCACATATTTCACATAAGGGAATGCTCATACATAATGCCAAACTGATCTCTGAATGATAGCTCGAAAAGTAAGGATCTTCCATGAAACGAATCGTTGTGTCATAACGTTTATTTGGATGCCTCACAAGAAGTGTTATGGATATCAGGAGATTTCGAATCAGAAAATGTTCCGAGAAATAAGCCTTTCAACTGTCAGAGGTTGCATGTACGGCCTAAGTATACAAGTTCATTCAATTGAGAAAATTGCTAAAACAGTGACTTCCTTCTTCGCCGCTCTGTTTAACAAGTTCTTATCCTCCGAGGCCTTTGTAATGTATGAAAACTTTGCCTTGTCCCGTATGATGAGCTTCCAAAGCAGAAAGGGAACGTGATACAAAACGCTGCACTTCCGGTTGCGCGTCCTTACAAGGAAGGATGTTGTAAACCAGTCATTCCACGATAAATAATGATATCAGAAGTCATTGCCCAACAGAGACCATTTATTTTAGATCAGTATGTACTATTCTTCCCTTATACCAACAACGATTAAAAGCTTTGTGCTCCTCCTGAACTCACTTTTCCGAGAGCTGAGAGGACAAGAAGCAGGCGGCAAAAAAACCCGTAAACAACAAACAAGAAACCTCTCGCAGCGGGAAAGTAAATCCTGTTCGCCACAGTTGGTCTTACCTTCGCCACCGCCCTCAAGCAGTGTCTCGCAACTCCCAACGTCAAGGTGCTTCATAGGCTTTGTCAAGTCAAGCAACACGGAATGTACATTACCGGAATAAGTTTTACCCGGCCCATAAAGTGGTGTGCGGTTGGTGACAGCACGAGTGCCACAAAATGCGAAAGTCGGCTTTCGCGGGATTTGGTACCTGCCTGAGTGAGTGGGGAGGGAAAAAATCGGAACCATGCAGCCACATCCAATCGAAGGATTTTCCTCGAAAAGAAGGATTAATTTATATGTAGGTTACGTCAAATCCAATCATATTTCGATTGTGTTCCAGTCAACCTGGTCTGAGCTCTCGGAGCCTTGCTTCGGCACAAGCCGACTGTCTGACTCCCCAGGTCTTATTCGGCAAATTGATGGATGGCTTCCATGAAAATTGATTTTTATTAGGACGGATTTGCTACTCGGAAATTTACATTACATTATGGTGAGAATCATTCATTTTGATATTAGAAATCAGTGGAACTTTTTTTAAACCTTTTTTACAAAAGCAAAGAATTATTCAAATGTTTAATAGATTCTTCTGACAAATTCAAATGCTATTAGTTATATTAGGTCAACCCAACCTTTTCACGCCACGGGCCAATTTTTAGAATTCACACTTGCTGGCGGGCCAGAAAATATTCGGTACATAACTTTTGTAAAATTTTCAAAATTATCAGTGTTTTTTTTTCAATATCTAAAAAACTAAACTCGATCGTTGCATGAGGAATCCATTTACAACATTTCAGGAAAATTATTCAAATCGGTAAACGGTGTTGAAAAATGAGAATTTCGTTACTTTACCAGCATACTTGCATGAACTGTTTTCAACGGTATGAAAGAAATGTACCAGATTTCAGCAACACACTGTGCCAAAGTGCTTCATGTTCAAGTCATTGAGATGTTTGGCGATATCTGCTAGAAAAGCCAAGTCACTCATCTATTCAGGATCATTCAGCTCGAGTAGTGGTTTTCCTTTATCTTGTAAAAATAGTTCCATTTTCCTTTCGAAAAAAAAATCTCTCAAGCATGGTACCAAGGCGTAGTTAATGAACTTCGCAATAATACAGGAAGTCTTCGTATTCGTCATTTCCGTCAACATCATTTATAATTGGTGGTGGTTGAGATCCCTAACGTTGATAAAGTTGATTGTCTTAATAACAAACGTCAATACTTGAGGAATATTGATCGTTTTCGAATATCGATTCTATTGGTGAATATGCAGTATGGCAGGGAATATCACCATATCTTTGTGATTGCTTTTCCATGCTTAGAATTGTCACAACGCCATTGTTATTTCCTGTCATTGCTTGCTGGCTCTGCATCAATCGTAAGGTCACTTAAGTTTTCGCACAGGTCTTATCAGCCCTCAGGGTTTCCCGTTAGTTGTTCCCTGTATAGGGTTCGAAGCTGCCAATTTCTCTGTCATTCGAAAATGACCATCAATTCCTCTTATGAACACAGCCAATTTTGCAACATTGCTTTTTATCTTTATTAGAGAAGCTTGCAGCCCTGGGCTGGCTCACCTCTATGCCACGTTTTTCATGTCAGTATTTTTATCGTTTGCGAGAGAATTACACGTAACCAGAGTGTATGTAATTAAGAGTGGCGACATGTGCCGCATTTGACAGGTCTCCTGCTCGTTTGGAACGCGATTTTGTATGGGAATGACAGATGAATTTTGTTCCAATTCTGACAGTGTCGCCACTCTTAGTTACATACACTCTGCACGTAACGTAGCTTTCAAATTTTCTGTGAGAACTTTCAATCTTCACCGTGTTCCGCGAAATCTAATGCTTCTGAAGGCTATTTCCTTGAGATTTACGATGTTGTAAACAACAACCTAAATGCTTTCCTGAACAAGCTCTCCGCCCTGAAAAAATTTCATCCGTTTTGCCAAAATCCTACTAACAGCAAAACTGGCCCGTACTGCATTTTCTGACTTCGTATGTTCTTGAGTAAAGAGAGTTGTTGTTTCTATAATCCATTGTACCAATAATTTAAATCAATGAATGTAAATTTAAATTGATTGAGCGCCCTACCTTTGAAGTTCTACCAACTTTTGTTTCGTACCTCAAATATCATATTTCATAGAATGCTTGGATTCAGATTTTATTCTTTCAATATAGCAAAACTTTCTGAACAAATTGAGAAGACCGGTCTTCCTTTTTTCAACGTGAACGTAAACTACTCGTGCCAATCTTTATTGGAAACGTTTCAAGCTTTGATTAAAAACTTACGTATTAAATAATTAATAATAAAAAAGAGCTTCCCGAGCTAGCTAGAAAAACTGGCGGGCCTAATCTGAGTTTATTTTTCTTACGCGCCGCGGGCCACAAAAAATGGAGCCGAGGGCCGCATGAGTTATATAGACATATTAATATCCAAGAAGTTTTTATTCTCAGTTTTTTGAAATGTGATAATTATTTTATTATTATCATATATATAATAGCCCTGTTTGTCTGTCCGGTGACTAGCCAACCAGACGCAGCACGCGGGGAAATTATCAAAAAAATAATATTTTTGACACTTCAATTCTTTTTTCAATCAGATGCATAAAACAAAACCAGTGACAACCAGACACAGCATTTTATGAAAAAAAATCACAGACAATAGACGTGGAAAATTTTGATTATTTGTAAAAATAACCCAAATTAATCCACCTAGCGGTGACGATGCCTTTCTCGATTAAATCAAGATATACTGAAGGTGGTAACTTTGTTTTTTTTTCAATTTTTATCTACCAAAAATGTTGGCAATTTTATTTTTCTGTAAATTAAGCATTATACATTATGTTATAATCAAGTTATGACGATCGTA
Organism: Armigeres subalbatus; assembly: GCF_024139115.2. Classification (NCBI taxonomy): domain Eukaryota; kingdom Metazoa; phylum Arthropoda; class Insecta; order Diptera; family Culicidae; genus Armigeres; species Armigeres subalbatus. Next base: position 31,814,567 of record NC_085140.1, read on the forward strand.
AAATTTTCTTTTAGCCATTTTTGACAGAGAAATAATTTCAAGTATCGTTATTTGTAACACATATTGATATAATTGTTATGACTAACTGGTCGGGTTGGTATATAACATCATTGGTCTCCAAGACTTCTATAAAAGGTTCGATTTCGGAGTGAAATGTACACGAACATTTTGAAAATTAAGCCAATCCAGCTTTCCACGCTAGCCATAATGGCGGCTGCTATAAATGAGTCTGACAGTAACTGCTTCCGACGCTAATCTGTAATCGACGCTGATTGTATCTTAGCGACCATTTTCATGTTGTTTATTTATTAGTTTCAGCAAATGCAAGCATCATAGAAAATGAATAACATTTTCGTAACTAGAATTTGATTATTATCTTATTAATACCGATTTTCGTTTTAGGTTGAAGTAATTATCCGATACACAAGCAAGCCAAACAATTCGCCTTTTGTGCCCCTATTGCTGTATAATTTAACTATGTGAAGAGCAAACTGAGCATCGCAGGCTGGCTTAAATCCCAGGTTCAAATAATAATTCCCACACTTAGCTTTGGATCCACTGGTTCTCAGTTGTTTCTATTCAAACTAAGAAAGAATCATCGTTTCAAATCATGTTTCCGAGTTCATACAAACGCTCCAGTATATGAATCAAAGGTGATCCACATCGATTCACCATTAACCCACGCGGCCTGTTTGATTATTTTTCCTAGCTTTGCACAGCCAAGCGCACAGTTCTTAAACTTCCATATCTAGACGAATCATTTAGATATTGCAGCACTCAAATGACCCGTCCAGAGGACCAAGAATATCACCCCTATTCTTGTTTACGGACGAACAAAACTGCTGAATGCAGTTCGTTCAAATCCCTGCCCCATTTGATTTTGCTGGCGTAAACGAGAATGCACATCAGCTTTCGTTCGAAAGCGCATTCGTACGTAAACAAGAATAAGGGTGTATATAATTTTAGGAAGAATGTTAGAAAGAATAATTAAGCACACGTAACTCCGAAATCATTGTAAGATTTTTTTCATCCCATTAGCGTTTTGGGTTGAATAAAGGTTACATTGGCAAACGATCATTAACCCAGGATTTTTTCATATATTTTGTTCGTGTTTTTTTACAATTTACTGTCTGTAAATACAGGTCTAAAAGAAAAGGTTTAAGCGTATGGGTAAGCACCGCTTAAGAGTTAAGCGGAGGTGAAGAAATTGGTCCTTAGGGCCAATGTCTTCACCACCACTTGGTGCTTAAACCAGGTTTAAACGTATGGGTATTGGGTAAGCATCGCTTAAGAGTTAAGCGGAGGTGAAGAAAACGGCCCTTAGTTCTATCAATTAATTGAACTATCTAGAACAGTAGAACGTTATCTGTACAATGGTTGATTTTGTGCTTATTGACCATTGCTATCATAGTCTAAGAAAAAAATTTTCGCCGCGCCCACTATGCGCCATGACATCTACCACAAATCACTTTTTCGTACACGGTTATCAATCAAGGAACTAGCACTGCCCAATACTTGGTATGTTTGATGAAAACAAAGAATTGTTAGAGACAAGTTATTGAGCTACTACATATGTATAAGAACTCCATATCATAAGTATACGCATCGCAATAAATAAACAATGCCGAGTTTTGTCACTCGGATATTAGTATTATAGAGGTTCCTTGATTTTTTTGCATTTAAATCTGCATTCAGCTGTACATCGGTGATCATTTAGATTGGTTTTTAGAGAAACAAGCTAGCATTCGTTATCCAGAACACACAGCATGGTGCACCTTCTCATCTAATTCCAATCGGAACATATTCAAACTACTCGCACTTGAAACTTACGGCATGCCGAAATTGATTTGAACTTAGCTGAGTTGGCTCTTCTCTCGGCTCGTCTCATACCTACATAAATTGTACATCCACAGGGCCACAAAAGGCGAAATTGTTAGCTTGTTAGAGTATGGGAGACGTACTTCAACCTGAAACGATAATGGGTATTAAATGTAATAATAATTTTTTTTTTTTTTTGTATCTTTATTAAGGAGACTTTCAGCCCGAGGCTGGCTCGTCTCCGTGATAATAAAACTAGTTACGAATATATTATCCATTTTCTTCGAATCTTGCCTTTGCTGAAAATAATAAATAAACAATGTGAAAATGGTTGCTAAGTTACAATCAGCGTCGATTACAGTTTGGCGTCGGAAGCAGTTACTGTCACATTTATTTATAGCAGCCGCCATTATGGCTAACGTGGAAAGCTGGATAAGGCTTGCTAACGTTAATCATCTTTCTCTTGCACGCGCACGGAGGGGATAGAATTTGTTTTCATCGGGAAACGCTTCCGAAGTGTTTCCCAATGGAAACAAATCCTATCCGTTCTGTGCGCGTACAAGAGAAAGATGATCAAACGTCAGCAAGCTCTATAACTCTCAAGGCCGACTAGAATATGACGTCAAATAGAAATGAGTGACGTTTAGCGCTCGCACACTAATGTCCAATTCGTCATGTGTAAATACATGTTTGTTTTCCTTCTGCTCATAACCTCAAAAATGATCGAGTCATCACAATGATTTCAAAAGAGTCAAAAAATATATGGAAATATACTCATTTTTACCCAATCTTTGCTGAGTTGCACCATCTAGGAGTGTTTGTTTTCCTTTTATCGCCACTCACACATTCGGACGTGAGAATCTCAATACATTTAAGATTATTCAACCAACGACACCCTCACCCCCCTTCGCCAAGGCCTGATGCCAGTTTTGAACGATTCCTAAATATAAACAGAAGACTAACAAAGCCGCATACATAATATAATATGGAAATAAGGAGATGTATAAAACGGACACTATATTCAAATTTGCTCTTGAAATCACCCAAACTTCATTATAACTCCACACCACCCATCATACCACACACCATCCAAACCAAACAGCATGTTGAAGCATCAATGAAACCCCTCTTTTTTCCCTTCAAATGTATGACAAAACAAACGCAAACACCACCATGGCCACGAGCGTACGAACCAGCAGTTAATCGTGTCGTTATCGAGTGCGATTTCTGTTGCCAACAATGAAACTTACAGCTGTGTTGGTGCGATTGCTCCGATAAAGTCAAGCTCTATCTGGAATAAGGGCGAATGTCGCAAGAGAGAATTCTCTTTGCCGACTTCCCATCTTTTAAATTAAAGTGACAAGCAGATGTTTTCATTGCGGTTTCTCCCCTCAGAACGAAAGAAAACTATGAAAACTTGCATTTTGAGGTGATAAACCGCGATGAAATCCTCTGCTTGTCACTTTTATTTCAAAGAGGGGAAGTCGACGAAGAGAATCCTCTCTTGCGACATTCGCCCTTTTACCAGATAGAGCTTAGTACTTAGATACTTAGTATAATGGCAATAAACATCATCGAGTCGACTCTAAACTTAAAAGCGCGTACGTTGTTCGTCGATTAGTTTTCGTGTTCAACACGTTCCACATTGCAAGCTTTGAAAAGCTTTGCTCGTTGCGTTAGCGTTATCGATATTGCCGTAGCGAGGATTCTAACCCATCGAGCGAACGTAATTTATATTATAGCATGGTAACTGCTCAATGCTCGTAGTCCCGATTATATGGGAAAAAAATGGAAAACTGCCTAAACCATTTTCCTTGTCAGCTGCGAACGCATTAATCAATCTTGATGAAATTGAATAGCATGTAATTAGAAGAGTGGCTCATGCGGAATGCAACTTGTTGGGATAAAATCAGTTGAGTCTAAGTACATGAAAATCGTGTGAGTTTTTGAGGTTTGAAAAGTGACCATACAGACACACAAACATACACACACACATACATACACACACACACACACACACACACACACAGACATCACCTCGATTCATCAAACTGAGTCGAATGGTATAAGAAACTTTACTATCAGATGTTCCTGTAAAAAGTTCGTTTTCAGAGAGAAATGATAGCCTTTCGGTACAACTTTGTTGTACAAGAAAGGCAAAAACTTTGAAAAATAAAACATTTGCCGCGTGCGCTACTGCGTCCACAAAAAAACTAGTTCAAATATAATGGCCATTATGCAATATAACAAAGTAACAAAATCATTTACATATAATTTGCACTGACTATAATTATAATTACATATAATTTGTACTATATTTTTAAACAAAAAAAAATGGTAACTAACATTTTTTTATGATTTCAGAATTTTCAGAAACCACGCTTCAGTGGACCACGCTTATGGTATGGTAATACAATGCCGTTGGGAGCAGTAACGAGCGGTCTTGTCTTGTACACAACCCATATAATTTTTTTTCAGACAGCTAGATTTCCTCGGGGTTTCTTCAGCAAATTCGTCAAAATATCTTCAAAAATTTGTTCGGACTTTGCTCGGAAAATTCTTGCAATTCCCCATTAAAATTCTTCGAAATTTCCTCAGCATATTATTCGAGATTTCCTCGAGAAGTTCTATGGGATTCACTCATTTTTTTTTTTGGGAATCACTCAAGACATTCTTTGCGTTTTATACCGCAAGTTTTTTGGAACATGCTTGGCAAATTTATTCATTTATTTTATTTTATTTATCGTCTAAAGATCCTTTGCAATTTATTAGGATTCACCTCAGAAAATTCTTCAGGTTTCCCTCGGCAAACTCTTTGAAAGTTTCCTAAGGAAACTCTTCGCAATACGTTCGGGATATTCTCCGGAGCCCTCGCCAAACTCTTCGCTATTTCCTAGGAAATTTCACAGCATTTTTTTTTTCGAAATTTTCCCAAAAAACTCTTCTGGATTTACTCAGAAATTCTTCGGCAAAATCAGTCAGTTTTTGGGAAAAAATTTCTGGGTTTCCTCGGCAAGTTTGTCAAAATGTGCTTCGGACTTTCCTTCACAAATTCTCGAGAAATTTGTCGGAATTTCTTCAAGTTATTCTTATGAATTTACAAGATGAACTCTTCGAAAATTCCTCAGAAAATTCTTGGGTGTTTCCTCGAGAAATTCTTCGGAAGATCCTTAGTATATTCTACAGATCTCTACAGAAGTACAATGAATACATTATGCCCAGAGAGCCGAGAATTGGAAATTTGAAATTGTAAGGACAAATCGTATAAAGATATAGAAACAGATAATATGCCAAAGTTGATGTTTAGTCTTTTGACTATCGCTAAAGCACTTTGAACAAAAAAGTGTGGATCATATAGTTATATTGCTCCTTTTGACTGGTAGTTCGTCTAATTTGACTTTTCATCCCTTCGACCTACTGCAGTCTATCGTTTTGTGTGCAAATCCAAAATGACATTCCTGCAAGAAATGTGTGCACCCAACCAGCACCCAACGAGCGCAACGAGCGATTCGCTTTGCCATTTTCTCATCCCACACAGCATCGCACATTATGACGGGCGCGTCAGCCTCAGATTTAGTTCAGTGAAAAGAAGCAGGTACCCATCCTGCAAAAAGGTAAACACTTTCGGGCAAACTTGAAAAGCTGCGCCAACCGACGCCGGCGAGGCCATCATGCGGATTATTGTTTTCCTCCCACTCGATACGGAGGAGACAGCTTTCGCGATGAGATGGCCTATTGTTGGGTCCGGTATTTGTGTTCATAGTTTCAGGCCAATCACACCGACGACAACGGCGATGATGATGATGATGATGATGACGACGGGGATTTGTCGGGAAAACAGAATCAAAATAGTCTGGTGGCGGGAGACTTAATTTTTCCTGGCGTGTGTTCGAGCTTAGTTGAAAACATGCTTCATAGAATGGAAATTGTGTCGTCCTATCGTTGACTTAATTATGAGTGGGTTCCCGAATGCATCAAGCCAGAGTATAGTAGGTAGATTGAGGGAAGAGCGTTGATCATTCCATAAGATTTGGTGAAGAATTTTCGACAGACTCAATTTTTCATTAGAGAATTTTTGAACTTTTCCCAACAGATCGTCTTTTTTCCATATTCATATGTCCATCAGATAAATACCCATTTGTCACAAATTTCAAACCGATATTCAATCTAAATCACATTACATCCTCATCCAATTAACTGGGTATTATACTTCCCACGGTCCCCATTCCGCTGCCCAATGTCAGAAACTCGTCATCCATCCCCGCAAATTGCCCACCACTGAACATCTCGGTCGATTGGGCACATTAAAAAAATGTAACCGTCTGTCGCCCGCTCGCTCAGCGGAATCATCCCTCACCGTTCACGGAAATTCACCGCAATCTACATAAATAAAGCCTGGTGTAGCGAAGTAGCAAACGGCCAAGACTTGCCGCGGCTCGAGAACGAGAGAGAGACCCAACCAAATTTCGCCTGCGCTGTCTGTCGATGGGTGCGGCTGGATCTTTTCCACCGAAATGGATTCCATCAATCAATCTAGAGTGGGCCACGAGTCAGGCCAAGTCTCGTAGTGAGGCCGATCCGGATGGAGCCGGATTCTTGGCTAGGCCAGGTGGGGACGGAGAAGTGGGCAAATTTTATCCTCGTCAAGTCAAGCTGTCTGCTGGGCAAATTATTGTGTCATGTCGGTGGCTGGCAACTCCCTCCGCCCGCCTCCAACAGAGAAAAAAAAACTTATTTCCTGACTGATGGACTAAATCGACAAACGATTCTCCGGGAAATTCAGATGGTCGGGGGTCGAATCACTGGAAAAACATTACGCACCATAAGCATAATTTCCTCGTTCGCTTCGTCTTAGGAGATTTCTCGGAAAAACAAGCCGGATGATTTTCCTTAATCTGATGGCCGGCACGTTTATGTTTCCTGGGATGGTGGGACAATTAATGAATACAAAGAGCAAAAGGGACGCGGATTTGAGCATAATTAATGTTTTTCTCACAATTGGGTACCGAATTTTTTTCGCCAGGTAGTAGCAGCAAAAAGTCCAAAGATCGAACAACAGTGCGTCCGAAGGTTGATTATTTCAAATGAACGACTTCGCGAAAAGGGCCAAGTATCTGTTCTGGAGCTCGTTATACGCCGAGTTGTTGCTATGCTCCCCACGATTGGGTCAAAGTGGGGTGACGAATGACGGATGAATGGTGTCTTCATTAGTACCGGCAGATCGGTCCCAACAGGTCAGAGGGGTGGGCACGGAAGGATTTGTTGCCAGGAAACGTTAGACGTTGGAAAGTGATGGGGCTGTAATCGCTGCTGGCTGTTCCATCCATAGCAACTCACCGCTGATGTGGCGTTGCGGCGGTGTGGGCGGAGATTGTTAGCCGGCGAACGGGAAAATTGTGGTTAATTAGTGGGTAATTGAGCTCTGATTTGGACGAGTTTTCAGTTATTGTAGGTTTTACGTTTCAACGGGGCAGTTGAAAGTATGGGTAATTAGCACTCGAGGTAAAAACATATCTTGGTAAATTGTAATTGATTCATGAAAGCAGTTGAATGAGCCAAAATGACGTATATTTCATCAAATGTATAATAATTCAAAAATTAATGAAGAACTATGCGCGAGCCTTGTGAAATTGAATTTACGTTAATTCGTGTTGGTACAGGAGCAATATGTTTGTCAACATGACCAACTACTAAAATAATTGGAGTCATCTCCTAAAACTTAAATAACTTACCGCGACTAATCAAATACGCTAAATTAACGGTGGGCATTATCTACAGACAAATATTATCGCTGCGGCTCTATTGATCATCATCCCACACACCAGGCAAGCATAATTTTTAAAACGTATATAAATTTATCATTCCAAAAGGGTATTCTAGGTGAATTATGTATTCTGAAAATCTACTGAACATATAAATCAGCAAGTTCTGGCACAGCTTCCACAAAATCTTCATTGAAGCGTAAGTCTTTCTTATTTTCTTCCAAAAAATATAAGTTTCTCGAATCCTGCAGCAGAGAACTTCATGAATACTGCTGCCGGGGTGTTCATTCTTGTTCCACCTTGTTGCTCGCCTGCCGGAACCAACAATCCATTTGATCTGTGCGATTTTCCACCAAGCGAACTGCAAATTTCCCCCGGAACAACTTCAGCGCCCAACGATCTTCCACTTCGACCACCGCCCCCGCCCAACCAGGAACACATCCAGAGCCCGAATACGTATGCATGGTACGACGAGTACTACACTCGGCAACGAGCCAGCGCTGACGACGACGGGGAGCTTTTTGTTTGCCCTAGTTCTTCCACATAACCTTCCCCCGGCGGAGGTTTACCTACTTTTTGCGCACCTTTTGCAACAAACTCATCGCAGTACAAGCGCAGCCAGTAGCCAAACGTGCAAAACTAGTTGAAATAACTCGAGCACAAACACTCGCACTCACACGAGCTCTCTTATCTGCCTTTCCCGCCCAGCACTGCCTTCCTCAATCTGCTGAACCACCACCGTCCTCGGATTGCCACACTCACATTTGGGTACAGGGGATGAGGCGTGATATGCATCACGCACATCTATTTTTTTTTCAATTTTCTTAGAACAAATAAAACAATTTACACAATTAATGTACACTAAAAATTACCTAAAAATGTTCGAAAGTTTAAAAAATCAATATTACGTTTTCCCCAATAAGTTGATATCTCCGATTGGGGCAAACCAAAAAAATATGTTCACACGACATTTGATAGAGCAAATCATATTCTTTATTATGCCAAACAATTGAAGACATGTAATATGTCATATTTTTTCGAATAAATTTATATACCTAACTCGACAACGGAAAATTATACAGATGATGTAAAACGTGCGTCTTGAAGGTGAACATTTGTGAAAAATCAAATATAAATAATCTTCAGCATCAACACTTTTTATTCGTTTTATCATTAGGCCAATACAAATATTCAAAAACAATTATGTCTCTCATCTCGGATTTTTTGCCCAAAAATATTAATTTCAGGGGGCAAAAATTCGGGTTATTTTGAGGATTTTCAAAACATTTTTTAACAAATCCGAGGATTTTTTAGTTATTTTTCATTTTATTATATATTTCTTACTAGCAAACCCGACGAACTTCGTTTCGCCCTAAATTGATTCTCTGATTAGCTCTTGTGTTATGCAGAAATTTCTGCTTCGTTGGTATGGGAGCTTTTCTTTCCAGAAGGGGGAAGGGTTTCGAACCACCACAGAAACATATCTTCCCTTAGAAAACCTCCACATGCCAGATTTGGTTTCATTCATTTGATTCTCGATTTAAGAAGAAATTGGTGTATAATTTGTATGAGAGCCTCTCTTTCCAAAGGGGAAAGGGGTCTTGAACCATCTTAAGAACCTTTCCCGGCCCAAAAAACCTTTACACACAAATTATGAGGCCGATCTGCTTAGTAGTTTCCGAGTCTATAAGGTTCAGACAGACAGAAATTCATTATCAGATTATCCCCCCCTTGACGGTTCGGAGACCAGTAGGACATAATTTAAATTAAATATTTGTAACGGCCTTATCACCCTATTGCAAGATTTACGAGAAAAGACGTATTTGCGACCAAAACTATACTTTTAAGGAAATAATTTGTTCCACAAAGATGTTCTGGATAATTGGGCCCTTGTTATAGAGTTATCAAAAAATAAAATGGCTTATTTTATAAAAAATTGAAATTTTTAATTTATTTTTTGGAATATTGACATAAAATATTCTACAGAGTTTTAGCACAGCTTATTTCAATCATCACCATCACCAACTGACCAGCTGAAACGCTGGTTCGAGCACTTCGAACAACTTTTTCAAGTGCCAGCCAGGCCATCACCACCTCGGCATGATCTGCCTAGGGTCCGACACGGCACGCGTCAATACCGAAGCTCCGTCACTGCTAGAGATTCAAACAGCCATCCAAAGCATGAAATCGAATAAAGCCCCAGGGGTCGACCGCATATCAGCCGAGATGCTCAAAGCTGACCCCATGACATCCGCTCAACTACTGCATCGATTATTTCGTAATATCTGGGACACCGCAACTTTCCCGGTCGACTGGATGCAAGGTATCTTAGTGAAGGTTCCGAAAAACCTGACTGTATGCGATAACTGGTAACCTGACTGTATGCGATAACTGGCGAGGCATTATGTTGCTGTGTACCGTTCTCAAAGTTCTGTGCAAAATTATCCTAGCCCGGATTCAGGAGAAGATCGATGCGACTCTCCGGTGGCAGCAAGCCGGATTTCGTGCCGGAAGATCATATTGTCGCGCTCCATATTGTCCATATTGTCACGCTCCGCATCATTCTGGAGCAGTAATCGATGAGATTCTGGTAGATGCGATTGACCGTGAACCAAACCGCGGGCTGTTATGGTAGCCTATAACCATGGAGCACCTAAACGACTTCGAATTAGCTGATGACGTTGCACTCCTCGCGCAACGGCGCTCTGATATGCAGAGTAAGCTCAACGACCTTCCCGAGCGCTAATCCTCGACAGGTTTAGTTATCAACGTCAACAAAACCAAATCGTTGTATGTAAACACGGTGACTCCTTCCAGTTTCACAGTAGCCAGGCAACCAGTAGAGAATGTTGAAAGCTTCCAATATCTTGGTAGCCAAATGGCGTCAGACGGCGGTACCAAGATCGACATAGGCGCACGGATCAAGAAAGCAAGGACTGCCTTTGCGAGTTTAAGAAATATCTGGAAAAACAGGCAGATAAGTGAACGCACCAAAATACGAATTTTCAACTCTAACGTGAAATCTGTGCTGTTATACGCTACCCGAGCAAAAATGAATAACTAATCGATAACAAATTCTATTATCCGGTTATCGAACATATTGATAACTGAACTTGTTATCATTTTGGCTGAATTAACAGCCAACATAACAAAAATGATACCAGAATTTTGTTCCTGAAATAACAACCTGAAAACAAATTAGGTTATCACTGATACCAAATTGATAACACATTTTATTATAAATGTTATTTACTCAAATAACTAATTTAGTTATTATTTAGTTATCAAATGTTGGCATTCACTGGGATTCGAACTCGAATCGAGTGATTGTACGGCGACGTCTCTAGACACTCACCCAATTACGCTTTCTTGGGGAGCAGGAGAGAAGAGCACTACGCTTTCTATGATCTTGCATTTACTGAAGACTATTTATAATCAAATCATGATGCCATGACCATTTATGTAAATAACAGTCGGCTGGACAGAGTGCAAAGCAGAATACTTATTAATGACAAACTTAATTATCCAGTTATATTGATAACTAGAATTGTTATCATTCTGGTTGAATTACAAGTCAACTTAACAAAAATGATAACCGAAATGAATTTGAAATAGCGAATCAGCAATCAGTTAGAATAAATACGTTTCGTCGTTCTTTTATTGAATACATTTTGTTTTCAGTTGTGACCAATTAAATAATAGGCTTAGGTTAGTTTTTCTCTCGAATATTATCAAGGTTTTAAAACAATTACTAGCAGCGCCATGCTGTAAATCCATTTCGGTTATAGGTTTTATTCAAACTAAACCACAACCTTGCATTTCACAGTGAAACGTTTCATGTTGTCATATATGCATATATAAACATAAACACTGTTGATCCCAGGAAGAATAAATCCGTGAAAAAATGTTGCTATTCGGTGGATCCAGGGCCGGTCAGTGGGGCCTAAATGTACGAAAAGGTTGGTTTTGGTACAAAAGGTTATGTGGGGGCCCGGGCCATGTCCCCCCGGAATTAGGATTCGAATGAAAATTTCGTATGGGTACCTAGTCCACAACGCGCATTTTCGCCTACAAAGTCTGCCGGGCTAGTTAAACATATTTTTTGGGCTACTGTGATAATCCATTCAAACACCTTCCAAAGGATTTTCTATTTCACATCTCGATATTCCCATGAGTCCTTTCAACATCGACTATTGGAGGTTTGACTGCAGATGATCTTGCTCGTTTGCATTCAAACCTAGGTTTAAACTGTCAATAGTTGAGCAATTAGTCTTTGGTTAAGCACTTTGCTAGATCGACTAAAGTGCCAGCATGATTGTTTTCTCCACAACACCAGATCGTTGCAATTCCTTGATTATCTGACACTTTCAGTTAAATTTTCCGCTTCCCCATTACATAAGCACTGTGGATCCCAAGACCAATTATATTGCGGTTAGTCAAGACTTAGGTTAGTCACCGTTCCTGAATTAGCACATGTCCTTGGACCACATGTTCCGGAAGCTGCAAGGCCATTTTAAGTTCTTATTAAACTACAACGCTTGGTTCTCAGATACATATTTCATTATTCAACGACACCTGAAATGAAAGTAAAGTTAATAAGGATAGTATAAAACAACCAGGAAAATTTCAACTTTTGTGCAAATTCCTTTGTTGACAGAGAAATAAACAAATCAGTAGATATCGTTAGTAACGAGGAAAATCACCGTCTGCTTAGACGAAAGTTTCAGTTCAGTGTTTGGAAACAGCTTTTGTCACACTATTTATAGCATAGGCCGGATACATTTAGCAGAAGTTAGTATTGTGCCTTGCAACAAAATGACATCTTTCGTGATCATTTTTTCAAAGCTTCTACAGATCTGGCATTCATCGCTACAAACCACCACGTGGCGGTCAAATTTTCAAAATTATCAAACTAGCTTTTTTGCTACAGGTATGTTTTTCTTAGGCGACTACTTGGCGCTTATTTTTGGATGCGTCGAAAAATAAGCGGATGAGTAGATTTTTTTATGCGCTGTATAATATGTTTGAAAGAATAGAATGCTTAGCCCGATATCTGAACGACGCGAAATTTAGAAGAAAATACCAAATTTGTATTGATAATAAATTTTGTTATTATTCAGTTATCAGTTAATCACATGATTGATAACTAAATATCAAGTTGATAATAAGGATAACTAATCGTGTTATCAGTTTGATATCATTTCAGTTATCTGCCTTTGCTCGGGTAGCGAAACATGGTGTGTATCAGTGGAGAACACTCAACGGCTGCAGGTGTTCATTAACAGATGCCTGCGGTATATAATTCGGGCCTGGTGGCCTCACAACTGGATGTCAAACAACGAGCTCCATCGTCGTTGTCACCAGAGCCCGATAGCAACAGGAATTCGGGATCGGAAGTGGGGCTGGGTCGGCCACACTCTACGTAGGGGCGGAAACGAAATCTGTAAACAAGCATTAGACTGGAACCCAGCGGGACATCGCAGCAGAGGCAGACCCAGAGGCTCATGAAGGCGAAGCCTCAATAAAGAAATAAAAGAAGTCGACCGAAATCTAACCTGGCAACAGGTTAAAGCGATAGCCGGGCAACGCTCAGGATGGAGATCTTTCAAGTCGGCCCTTTGCACCACCGAAGGTGTACAGGATCCATTAGTAAGTAAGTAATCGCTACTTATACATTTTTTTTCACTAATTTAAAGCAATTTTACTTACTAGGATTAGGGTGCCCCTCAAAAAAACAGTATGTTTCATCTGCTTATTCTTTTTTTCACGAATGTCACTTTCTGGGCTTTTCAAGACCCTTGTTTTGCTATAAGAACATCATCTGTATTTTTTCCGTTGTCGAGTTATATCAATTTATTTGAAAAAATATGACATTGGTAAAATTGGTAAAACTTGAGATAAGAAAATAATATATCTCTAATTTTTTGACACAATTAAGCATATAAGTTGCTCTATCAAATGTCGTGTGAACATATTTTTTTTGGATTGTTCCAATCGGAGGTATCAACTTTAGAAAATATCGTAACTTTCGATCTGTAAAAGTTTTTGAACATATTTATGCACAAAGAGTTGTATTTTTTTAGCTCTAAAAGTCACCCGATGTCGGCTTTTCCGAAAAATCGAAAACAAAAAAGTAGATCAAAAATACTTTTTTTAGGGAGACCCTAATCCATGTAGGTAAAATTGCTCTAAATCAGCCAATTCAAGAGCTACAGCAAAAGTTTAACTTCGTAGAACATTACATGTAAGTATTTCATAAAATAAAATATTTTTTTTATGTGATGGGCCATTCTTTGATATCATCATAATGATGGCCTTACTACTCCGAATAATTTTGTAGAAAAATTTTTCTTCTAAAAAAATACAGTTTTGGCGTAAAACGCATCTTTCCGCATAAAACTGTATCCTGGACCATTGTGCATTGGACCATAGATCACTAGGGGAGACTGGGTAGACTTGATCTGCTTTTCTGATTTCCGATGTATCACAGCCAAAAATAAATAAACAAACGCGATTTCCACACAGACTCTCTAAGAAATGTATAGTTTAACTTTACTGATGTATGACAGTCCTTAAATTATTGTTGTTATTGATACACAATCGATTTTTTGGAGTGCTGTCAAAAATCTTGTTTTAATATTCGGGGGAAATTGATCCCTCTCCAAGAACTTGCTTTGATAAAATTAGAAAGGTGGCCTTAGATTTTTTAAATATTTATCCTTCAAAATACGCGCAATTTTCGAATTGCTGTGCGTATACATGAACGATTTTTGTTATTGAATTCGACAGCACATGCAATTTTAAAATTTGGGGAGACTTGATCCCCTTTCTATGATATCTACGCAATAAATATTTTTTCCTGCCAACACTTCATCGAATCTGTAGCATCTACAAGAAATTAGAAGCCTGAGAACAGATTTATATTTTTTGAATTTTTTCGCCAAATTTTTGTATGGGTGACTAATGGGGGATCAAATGTCCCCATATTGAGGTAATAACTTCAAATCCAAATAACTAAAACTTTGATGAAATGTTGACATTTTCATCAGTACAAATCATTAAGCACATTTATGGCTTTGTGCTGAGAAAAAACGAAAGCATTTGGTCATTGTTATGAAAAGTTATTCAAATTTTGCGTGGCCAATAAAAAAATCTTTAGGAAGGTCAAAACATACAAACCGCCCTGCAGAATAAATAAGATTGTCAATCCAAAAAATAACTCACCACATAAAGGTCATTTGTCTAGAGGATCTATACTAAAAAATGCGCTAGAACAAAACTACTTTAGTTCTTGAGAAAACAGGGGGTGATCAAGTCTCCCCGGGGATCAAGTCTACCCACCTTCCCCTAATGCTATTGGTCGTATCGCGCAGGTGGTTTTGGATCACTTACAAAAGAATTGTTAGATTCAAAAGACTTTTTTGCTGATCGATTTGTCTAAGGATCAGCAATGCTTATATCTATGGAAAGATGAAAAAACGTTCTGATGAATTATCGAAAAAAATCATCATGGTTGCATTGAATTTGATCTAGAGTGCGGCGTTACAATCAACTCAATTGATAGTCAGATCGAAAAAAAACGGGCGGCATCGGGCTTGTTCAGCTTAGGTTCGTCTGGTCTATATCAAGATGAATACACCACTAGGTGTTCCAATCTGCCAAATTCACTAATCAGCCATCTTGGATTTTAGTATGGAAGAGCCAGCCGGTTTGTTTTTGTTTTGCACGGAAAATGAATTTTTCACCCTCGCCGTCTTCTCTTCCACAAACTTGGCAGATTGGAGCATCTAGAACTGTATTCATCTTAGTCTATATTGTAGTGATCAATTAATGTAAGGTACATACAAAATAATATAAATATAGTTTCAATAATAATAATTATCTAGTCTATATAAACAAACAATAGTTCAGGTTTCCTTTGTCACGATTTAGCTTACGAACAGATTACAGATTACGCAATACTTTTCATTTGCTCAATCAGCATTGTTCATATCACCAATTTTCTAAGAGATAAAAATTGGGATTTTTGGCTCTCAGTCACATGAAAATGTTGATAATTTCAAATAATTGACAACGTTTCGATCCGGGGGCTTGGATCTTCATCAGGGCTCGACATTAATCTAGTTGCTCCGGTTGAAAATCCTAAAAATTTCCAAGAGATAGTTAGAAAACCATAAAAGTGTACAAAGTTGGTAACGATTTGAAGAAATATAAAACGATTGTTCAAAAATCGACTCAGAGTGTGGCGCTGCAAAGATAGGCACAACCATTAAAAGCAAAAATTCAGTGTCGATCTGAATCGAGGAGGGGATCCAATCTATTAGTTTGCAATATTGGTGTTGTGTCCTTTTTTAATTTGGAACTTTTAACCTGTGCCATTGGAGTAATTTCCGCTGAGACCGGGCCACCATTTACACGAGGTTCTTAAAAATGCCTAAATTTATGTTCACTTGAAAGCTTTCGAGGAGTATATTAACCCTTGATACATTTTAGGCACTAAAAAATCACTTCAAAAAATCATAACTCCTTTGATTCTCAACCGATTTTGACGATTCACCAACCAAACGAACCGGTTAGGTCTCTAGTTTTTAAACCTGGGAAGAGAAATGGCATTGGCCATTTGGTTCCAGACCTGTCTGGTGCATAACCTGTCCAAACCCACCAAGGAACCTTGGAAGAGGCACTATTGAACATGTATCGTGATTTTATGAAGTAAGACACACCAAAAAATTAGTTTTAAGACTTTTAGCAAGGTCATTTGATTTGAGAAAAAAGTTCCCCACTCGACCCCGTAATTATTCCGGAATCAGATAGCCAATGCCAGTTCTCTTCCCAGGTTTGGAAACTGGAGACCTAACCGACCCGTGAATGGTGAATCGTCAAAATCGGTTGAAAATCAAAGGAGTTATGATTTTTTGAAGTCATTTTTTAGTGCCTGAAAAGTATCAAGGGAGGATAAGGGTTAAGGGTCCGTGTTAAATTTAAAAAGATGGACCCCTCGTTAGTTATACACGAAATCCCTTTTATGGAGCCCTCGATGTTTGTCAAATCTTGACTCACCTTAAAGATCAGTATATCATTGGAAAGAGGAAGAGTGTATCCTCAATTTGCAATAATAAAAATGGAGACATCTTAAATTTATTTTTGAAAACTATTTTTCCGTTAGGTTAGCAACCACCGATTGCGATTTTGAATATTAATACTTCTACGAAAAGTTTAGCTTATATTGTGTCCAAAAATCTCAGTCATATGTTTTTTCTATCGAAAGTTATGTACGATTGAACAAGTTTTTTTAACCTCTCTCTGTGCTCTGGGGTCATATTGACCCCAAATTGAAATGGTTATAACTTTTTGGTTGTTTGGTCAATTGCGGATTTTTTGGGCTGTTTCGAAAGATAATTCAATCATCTTTTAGAGCGTTACCTAAGATCGACCATAGATGGGCGGGTACCTAGCGGGGAGGGGTTTTCGTAAAAAAGGGTACGAAAACAGTGATTTTTTATGCTTACTTTGCTTATATCTGAAAATCCTACCCATTTTGAACTGCACATTTTCAAAAAGGTTATGCAGGAAGGCGTGTGCTTTGATATGAGATATTTATTAGTTTAGGATTTGGCCGCTAGGTGGTGGTATGTATGAACCCATTATTTTAGACTACTCAAGATACTTCGATATATGGAATATTGTACATTGTAAATATTTTTATCGAACAAATTTGAAATTTGTAAAGATGATGTCTTTAGCAGCGATCGTCTAGTGGAATGGATTGCCCTGTGATGCAAGAAGTAATTAGGAATTTTACAAATAGGTGGCGCTAGTGTGCTTGCAATATTCTTATATGTGTGAAATATAGCTCTAGCATAAGATCCTTTGTACCTACACTCAAGTTGTATTCGGCAAAGTTGTTCTGGATGTCCAGAGTATAATGAGTACGTCATCCAAAAGGCGGCGCTAGTGAGCAGTTATATTTGAGTATATTGCTCCATGTAAGATCTGATGTATTTTGAGGCGTAGTATTTTTGGCAAAGATCAGCCAGTCCGTTTCAAATATGGTGCATGCTCTTAGTGAGAAATGCGTTCACAGTATATGTTCTTGGCCATCCAAGAAATCCCTGGAGTTAAGGCCTTTGGGTCTACACGCGTAATCAAAGTTCAGCCAGTCCATTTAAAATATGGTTCATGCTCTCAGTGATGAAATAAATAAAATGCGTTTACAGTACATGTTCTCGGCCATCCAAGAAATCCCTGGAGTTAAGGCCTTTGGGTCTACACGCGTAATCAAAGTTCAGCCAGTCCATTTAAAATATGGTTCATGCTCTTAGTGATGACATAAATAAAATGCGTTTACAGTACATGTTCTCGGCCATCCAAGAAATCCCTGGAGTTAAGGTATTTGAGTCTACAAGCGTAACCAAAGATCAGCCAGTCTGTTTCAAATATAATACATGCTCTTAGTGATTCAAAGAATGAAATACGTTCACAGTATGTATATGTTCTTGGTCACTCAAGAAATACCTGGAGGTAAGGCCTTTGGATCTACACATGTAATCGAAGATCAGTCAGCCTGTTTCAAATATGGTACATACTCTTAGCGATATTATGGTTGACATGTTAGAATGACCTTTGGCTCTACACACGTAACCAAAGATCATCCAGTCTGTTTCAAATATGGTACGTGCTCCGAATGACATAAACAATAAAACGCATTCACTGTATATATTCTTGGTTATCAAATAATTACCTGGAGCTAAGGCCTTTGAATCTATAAGCATAACCAAATATGGTAGATACTCTTAGTGATACTGATCGCATTCGATCGCAGTTCGTTTGGACCATTTAAGAGGCCAAATCGAATGTTTTTTCTCATAATACTCTCTTTGATTTTAGCGATTTTTTAAAGATTTTATGAGGTTTACGCAGTTTAAAAGCGATTTCAAAAATTAAAAAAAAATGTGTTGCCAAAATCCAATGATTTTGTTACCAAAATCGAATGGCTTTGCCGAAATCGAATATGTATTTCCAAAATCGAATTTTGCCAAAATCGAATGGGGTCTGTACCTAGATTGAAATGCGTTTACAGTATGTGTTGTGGACCATCTAAGAAACCCCTAAAGTTAAGACATTTGGGTCTACACACGCAAGAATTCCTTGGAGTTAAGGCCCTCTAGACGCTCTTAGTGATACCAAGATTAGAATGCGTTCACAGAATATGTTCGTGGCCATTCAAGGAATTCCTTAACCCAAGCAGCACAAGTTGAGCAAATCTGGTTGCAGGAACTACACTGTGACTGAATCCGGTTAAATATAAGTTACTGTGATCGATGTGCAATATGTATGCTGCCCTTTTCAGGACGGATGGGTCATATAGGCCCAGCGTTTAAGATTGGCTGTGTAAAATTATAGAAAAGAGATAGCTCTGTTCACCAGAATATTCACTTTGCAGGAAAAATATCGGGGGTCATGTTTGACTATACCCTGAAGACCTAGATATCCGAAACCGTGGGAAGATTTCGGCATGCAAATTAATCTGACATTTTTTAATTCTTAAACACATTGTTTGATAGTTCTGAATACTCAGAAGAGTTGAGCTATCCTGAACGATATGCCTGTAATTAATTTTCAGGAATGCGAGATGCTCAAGGTACTCCAAAACGTTCTCGAGTACAGCCCCCGGTACCTACCGGATCAATCAAGGCTTTGGCAATGTCTTCATCGTCGGTGTACACCCAATTCGGTTCAATAAGCATATACGCATCATGCAAACCCCATTTTTCTTGAATATGAGATGCTCAAGGTACTCTAAAACGTTCTGGAGTTCTGTTTTCGTACCCGTTTTTACGAAAACCCCTCCCCGCGAAGTACCCACCCATCTATGGTCGATCTCAGGTAGCGCTCTAAAGGTTGATTAAATTATCTTTCTAAACAGCCAAAAAAATCTGCAATTGACCAAACAAACAAAAATTATAACAATTTCAATTTGGGGTCAATATGACCCCCGAGCACAGACAACGTAAATTTGTCAATAAAATTAGACTGTAGCGTTTATTTTTAAGATTTTTCAGGTACGGAAAGATCTCGGCAAGTTTTACCAAACTACCAAAAATTATGAAAATCGGTTGAAAAATAAAAAAAATGGCAGCCTTTCAAAGTAGCATGGGGTCATGGCTGGGGTTAAGGTCACTCCTGATGGAATCCAAGTTTAAAAGTGCTCGCGTTTTCGGGGGCACACCACTCGATACGGAAGCACCGCACAACTGTCATTTTTATTATTTTACGCATGCTGCGACACAGCAAAGCTAAATCAACAAAATGACAGTTGTGCGCCGCCTCTGAACCGAGTGGTGTGCCCTGAAAGCGCGAGCACTTTGGAACTTGGATTCCGTCAGGAGTGACCTTAAGGCGCCATCTGACGAACGAATATTATTTCTATGGTTAATATGATACTACGACGTCAGTTCCTTTATTTCATACACTTTTCTACGCAAAATTTGTTTTTTTGTAAGAAAAGCATATTTACAGCCGTATTTTTTCGAGGGGCTCAAAAGTTTTGATCATAACGGAGCCGTATTCAAGTTATTGTACTAAATAATTAAGGAATATTAATTAATTTCGATTAATTTCGCAAAAAAAGTGAGAATAGTGAAAAGAGGTCGAGGGGTCTATAAAAGTGATTTCGTTTATAGCCAACGAGGGGTTCATCTTTATGAAGAATTTAACGCGGATCCTTAATATACTCGCCGAACGCTTTCGAATGGACATCAATTTAGGCATTTTCAAGAACCTCGTGCAAATAATGGGTCAGTCTCAGCGAAAATTACTCATTGCAAAGAGTTTTGAACTATATTTCCTAGACAACTTTTGAAAATATCAAAGAAATTGTTGGAATACCAAAGCGTTTTCCGATTAGATGTGATTTTAAAAGTCCATATTAACGTGTGTCTCCTTCTTCCAATACGAATTTTAACCATTTTTACAAACCTCTAAGACGATCAATTTACAGGCCAGCTGAAACTCTTCGCTATTGAACTGCTTTCAGCATGTTTTAGCTCTCGTCCTAATTGATAAAATGACGAGAAAAATTACAGAATATAAAACTTCAACACCATAGACACTGAAAAGACCCCAGAAAACATTTGAGATGTTTTAGAACCTTCTCATTTTTTTATGTAATTTGTTATATTTACTATTAAAATATTTAAAGATCTAAAACTGTTTTTTATATATAAAATAGCTCAAAAAGGCTATGTTTCCAATGAAAGTGGCAGATAGTAAAATGTAAATATCGCATGACTTCTCTCATTGAAAATGAAAATCTCAGTACTGCTTCTGATTTTTGAGGTTCGGTAATTCATTTTTCATTTTATAAAGTTGAAAAGATCTCATAGATTTTTGAGGAATTTTGTAAGACACGTTATTCAAATCTAGATAAGAAAACATTCATAAATTGAATTGAAATTGACAACCTGTTTTGGAGAATGACATAAGTCTGTATAGGGATAGCCAGGAAGTCCGCCCTCTATTAGCGTCAATGTCAATATTTCAATGGATTCAAATCCTCCCACTTTGCTCATCTGCTCATCGGAAAAGTCTTTAGAATGGTGCCTGGAATTAAATACTTGGAGCATAAAATATCTTCGGTGTCGTGGTGAAAGTTTATTGAAAGTGATTGGCAAAAGAAATACGATTCAACGTATGGTAAAATGGCAACAACTTTGAAAAGCGTTTCGGATGGAAAACTTTGTTTTTCGAATATATGACAATTCGAAGTGTAAGCAATCGTCGAAACCTTTCTGGAACCAGACTGTAGCGCTTGAGTTATGTTGGTGAATACTGGAGAAAAGGGTCGTTTGGCCGAAACACATTAGGCCGGAAGTTATCTTACAGAATTCCAATCGGCTGAAACGGTTACATCCAGGTTTTTTTTTTGTACTCCAACGAACATTGTTCTAATTACACATAATCTAATCGGAATGTGCTCTTCAGACCACCATCCCCCGTTTTTGTGTTTTTTGCACCTTTGATTGCCAGACCGCACTATGCTGCACCGCGCGCCGGCAGCGCAACGAACGGTTAGTCCTGGAATCAGCAGCACCCACCACAACGACGACGTCGACGTCTTGTGCGATATTGCTTCTGTTATTTCGTTTTTCATTTCCGACGTAGGAAAACAGACTGCTTTGGTGGGTGCCCTTCCAGGTACCGACCAACCAACCAACCAACAGCTGAAACCTGCTAAACTGACTAGCGCCGTTGTTGTGTGGCATACGGTAGGTGTGGGGCCGAAAATCGTTCTCGATTGTACGCTGAGTAAAGGATGTTTGCTTTGGTACGTAACTCACCTACAAATGAACGCTCGAAGTCCTTATTTCTTATGACTGATTGGGGTCTGTTCACAAATTGTGTTACACGGAAGTTGTAACTGTCGAACTGCAGACAGCGATTTTTAGAAATATTAATTCTGTGTGTCTGGTTTGAACAAAGCTCATGACCTGAAAATAATATTTTTCCAGTTGGTACTCATCATAATAAATTTTAGATAAGTATTCATTGATCATGATAATGGAGTCACTATCGAGACTTATCGACTTATCGTAACGCTCACTTAAGCTCTTGCTCTTGGCGGAATGTGTTACGTACATTGTGAGTGAACCATCGAATGGACTGCTCTTATAAGGTATAAATTTCATTCAAGTCGAAGATATTTGCTCTCATCTTGAGCTCCGAAATAGAACAACGGAAGCAGCTTTCTTATTTCTGGAATGTGTAATAATGCATTATTAGTGCGCTTGGGTCACGTTCCTGTAGGGGGTTTAGCGATGAGTGTTTGCAAAGAAGCAGAAACCAATATACAGTAGTGGACAAAAAAATGCACCAAAGCCAGTAACGTGAATTATTCCAGAATAGAATAATTTTCATAAGTTTTTTTTATTGATCTGAGAAGTGTTCACCAATTTTCAATAAATTGCAATAAAGTCGGAAGGAAGGTCATGATAAAACTCGCATCTTGTAATTATTAATACCATTTTTTATATTTAATGCACTTAAACCGCTTGCTTGGAATTGTTTCAGATTACGCTCCGTCCACGACAATCATCCTAACTGAGAAATTTCAGCAAAATACGCTGAGAAAATATTGAGCCAACGTATATGAACTGCAGATATCATAAGAAAAAGCTTCAATAGTTCTAGCTAATCACGAATCAGAA
Source organism: Armigeres subalbatus (assembly GCF_024139115.2). Classification (NCBI taxonomy): domain Eukaryota; kingdom Metazoa; phylum Arthropoda; class Insecta; order Diptera; family Culicidae; genus Armigeres; species Armigeres subalbatus. The sequence continues at coordinate 31,837,353 of NC_085140.1, forward strand.
AACGCCGTATATCACATAAAATAATAACGGCAAATTTTTCGCATCGATGAAGCAACTTTATCGAATATCCTTCCTTGCCTTCCTCTCTCCGGAAATCATCAATTTCGATAACTGCACTACCCTTAAGCCTGAATAGTGCTGGGTACCGGCAGCTCTGGTGACGATAAACCTTATATTCGCACTTACCTGCTGAAGCAAAAAAAAATCTGAACCTAGCCCCGGTACCGATTACTTGAGAACAAGAACTCGGAACGACGAACGATAATCATAAGTCTAATGCTCAACGCCGCGTCAAACACAATATTTCCATCCCGGTACCCACTGATGCCGTTGTTCTAAAGTGACTGGTGGGGATAGAGTGTGTCGAAAAAAACTTCCTCCATCTTAACCTAGGTTACTCGTTGACACAGATTCTCTTGAATTTTGCTTGTTACAACATCTTCCCGGAGCGAAACAATGCTTCAGATCTCGTTTTTATATTTTCAACCACCATAGGCAAATTATGCAAAAGCATTTCAGATCACCCTAATGGAAAAAGCTTGACACCGGGCCAGGTTTTCGTAGCTGTTTGAGTTTCCGTTTTTCACCGGCAAATGTTAGAAACGCTCCATATCACCTGGATGAAATTGAAAACGTGCGATATGGCACCCTTTTTTCCACGAAGCGTGCTATAAAATATTAAAATATGGGTTACAAACAGTTAGCGGGATAGTGAGAGGCACGCGAAAGGTAGCATGTGTCGGGCAGCGGGATGACGTGACTTCACGTCGAGCCCGAAAATCACGGAATCGTGGAATAAGGTGCCATAAGGTAGAACGAAATTGAGAGTTCATTTGGGTTTTGGTTTGCGTTTAATCTCGGAAGGAGGCACGGTGGAGTTTCCCTGCGCAGCCAATGGAGTGAATTTTCCCGACGGTAAATTAGTCGTGAAAGGATGATCCACACTGAAAAGTTTCACGCCCCCACGTTTCTACAGCTGAGTTGGTTCTTTGCCATACTGAACATTTAACACCACCGGCAGAAACAACTTGCGTTCCACAGAATTTGCCTTGCAGCCGCTCATAAGATTGTGACCGCGACTTCAGGCCGCCTCGGTCTTCCCGCTGAAGTCATTCAACGTCCCACTTTGGCGTAGTTTAATCCACCGCATCTCAATGGCAGCATCGCCACTATCGACAGCAATAACCGCGTGTCAAACAAAACTTTCCAAGTGAAACTTTATCCTAAGACACGTAATTGCAACGATGCGATGGTGTTGTAAGGCACCACGGATGCAGGATGGTGCCGGTGACGATGATGATGATGATGGTGTGTCAATGGGACAAGAGCGAGAAAACCCCCACGGATGTTGCCGCTGGGCAGATGTTGCAGACTAGATTACACAATGATCGGAAGGAAAATGCAACTGCGGCGTTGGCAGATAAGCTGGTGGTGTTCGATGTTCGCGTGAATATAGGTACGATTATGTGAAGGTGTCGACATATAGTTCATTAGGGTTGCATGTGAGAGTAATACTTACTCCGATGAATAATAATCGATGTGCTGAATACATTTTAGACGTTGGATTAGGTTCTAAAGTTTTGCAATTTTGCGACGTTGTTTTCATTTAACCATACTAGCCTTCAGAGAGGACCAAAATAAATAAGAAATAGAACTTTTTCACTAGTTTAGCTCTGCTTTAGGATTCCGATTTCGGCTTCTCAGTGACTTCCGAAATTGAGTTCAATGGGCCGGTTGAATGAGAACAACTCAGAAAGTATTATATTTGAAAAAGGTATTTGAAAATCATGAAGTGTATTAATGCGTAAGAGTAGCGAAGAATGAAGAGTGAAGCAATGTTTCAACTTTTTCAAGTGGATTCCTTTAAGGACTACAACCGTAATTAATCGATTGAACAAATTCTCAATTCCGTCCGTTTTGCTCTAATGACTGATACCAGAAATCAGGTTTTGTTTAGATTTCAGATAAATTTGTTCATTTTATTCAGAAAAAAAAAAACAAAAACTGCACTTATCCGAATTACATGGTGCTAAATTGACATCTGCATCGAGGGATTTTGGTAACTTAGACAATTGCTTCGTTAAAATTGGGCGGGGTGCTGCTAAATCGCATAAAGTGCCAATACTAAATGATTAATTTTTTGCCCAAGTTTTTGTGTAGCAGATTCAATCAATCAATCAATCACTAACATATAAAAGACAGAATCACCGTCTTCGACCAGAGGTCGCACAGACACTTAAAATCTAGCATGATACAATGGACAGGACATTTACACAACACCCAGTGGACCAGTGGAGAGCTTTTCGCTTTACGAAAAGTTTTCTCCTTACCGGGCGGGAATCGAACCCACACTCTACAGCCCATGCGTCTAGACGATTGACGTCGCTAACCGCACGGCCACGAAGCCCACCATTGGATTTCCCTCAACCACATATCTGAAGATAACCTTCAACAAAGATACACATAAATTGATATGAATTAATGTTTGGTTTCCTTATAGGTTAAGGCTCTCTTATATACAAGAGAGCGTGAGAGTAAATCGTTGATTTCCCCTCCTGGGGAAAAAATGTTGCAAAAGGCAGTTTTTTTGAAAACTAAAGCGAAATACAACTAAATGAAGCATCCACCGGATATAATTATGTCTTCGCTATTGGATGATGTAGTTTTGTAGTTTTTCCCCCATCCAGCTGGAGACTGCTTTTTCTCCTCGGTGGGTGGTTTTATTACTGGGGAGTGATACGAGCACGTGGCTGTCTTTCTCGTCAATGACTGGATGACGGTAATTTGAACCTTAAAGACTATCAGTGTTTATTCTTCTTCTTCTTCTTATTAGTATTGCACTCCCCACTGGAATATTGCCGCCTCACTTATCACGCCCAGGTTGGAGATATTTTAAGTCGGCCCTTTTGTACAATGTATACAGGACCCACCCATAAGTAAGTTAGTAAAAATAACGCAACAAATTATTAAACATTTATTAAATAATGAGACTAAAACTATAGACACTGCTGAGCACCATTTTTTTTAAATCTTGCGTTTTTTTGGTAGAATCTTTTGCCATTTGACGTTATGGAGCCGGATACTTTTGCTTTTTTGTTTTACAATTCATTTTACAGTTTTTGTAATTCATCTTACAACTAAAGTTAGTTTGGCCGACATCCTATTGTTTAGTCTATCGCTAGATCGTTGCCAGGATGTCCCGGGCACAAATATTTTTTTCATATTACTTTTCAATGATGACGGCGGGCTATGTCTATTGAAGATGCACCGCGCTTGTCACAGGCTCGTCTGTAACGGAAGATAAAAAAAGCAAAGACGGGAAACAACGAAAAAAAGAAGACATTTCGATGGGAATTGCGTCAGACAGATGACACACAAAGAATCAAATTCTTACATCAATATTTTTCAAATACAGATAGATACTTCCGAAAGAATTAAAATCCACTGACGAATAATCTATTCGATCGGTTTGAATTATTTTTTGATTCTTCTTCTTCTTCTTCTTCTTATTGGCATTACATCCCCACACTGTGACAGATCCGCCTCGCAGCTCAGTCTCGAGCCGCTCTGGACAGAGCTGCTTCGCAGCGCAGTGTTCATTAAGCACTTCCACAGTTATTAACTGCGATGTTTCTAAGCCAAGTTACCATTTTTGCATTCGTATATCATGAGGCTAACACGATGATACTTTAAAGCCCAGGTAAGTTGAGACAATTTCCAATCTGAAAATTGCGTAGACCGGCACCGGGAATCGAACCCAGCCACCCTCAGCATGGTCTTGCTTTGTAGCCGCGCGTCTTACCGCATGGCTAAGGAGGGCCCGCATTCATTTTTTAATTACGGCTATTGAATTTTAACACCAATATGGCGACAGAAATTTTTATGGATACAAAAAATCTGGTGTTTAATAGCTCAATGGTTTTCGTGATAACCTCAATAATATAATTCTCCTTAGTTACTTCATGACCGTTTTAAACTTGTTATAAAACTTTGTAATTATTATACTTCCCTGCAATAGAAGGCTTTCGGATCGATATCATGCAGCCTAGTGGCTGAGACGGGAAACAAAGTCTCGGAGAATTTACGGAAATTAGTTTTTTTTCATATATATATATATATATATATATATATATATATATATATATATATATATATATATATATATACACGAAATTTAAACTATTCGTATTTTTTGCTAATATACTTTGTAGAAAGCAGATGTATGTGAATGTGAAAGAAGGAGCATTAGAACATTAGTTACATGAGTACATTTTGTTCCAGTAGCTTGCGTGAGCGTTAAAGTAATGTATTCTCTGCGTCGCGTATCAAATGAAAAAGTTTGATAGATATGACATTAAAAATTTTCAAAGGCAATCAAAGGTTCATCTATCGCTTTATGGTTTGTTGCAGGTACTATGGTACAATAGCATGGAAAATGATTGTTCTCTGCAGCAACATGATTTATTGGCAAGTCATTCTGAGTCATGTGTCATGTGAAGTAGGGGAACTGCTCCCGGAATTCATCTCATGGCCCCGATATTCATCCCATTAAAAAAAAACAAAGCAATGGAGAGCAATTTGATTTGTTTCTTATTTTGTTAGCACGCATGTTGACAAGAAAAAGCGACGAAATTGGTGCTGTATTTTTTTCGCGATTAGATGAAAAAATGTTCAATGAGATGGAGATCGGGACAGTTCCCCTATATTAGACCGTAAAATTTTGGTACAGATTTATCATATTATAAATTAAAAATAGCATGTGCAACTCGTTGCAAAACTCGATTTTCTTAGCACTCGTATATTATTTATCCAACTCTGCAAGCCTCGTTGGAACTCGTTCTGGAAAATTATCTACACAAACTACTATTTACGCATTTCACATTTATCCCATTTCCCAAATTAAAAACAAATTAAACTTTAAAGTGACTTTATTATAATATCCAATTAACCCTGGCCACAGGACATGATTACTTTGACATTGAATTGATTCAGGCAAACGTCTTTTGGTCTCATTGAAAAGAGCCCGGGATTCTTATGACCGTTAGTTTTTTGATTTGTGAACTCTCGCCTTCAAGGTTAATTTTATTTTTTTTTGGAAAATATAAAGCAGCTGAATTTCATCAGAAATTGCTGAGTTGTATTTTATGTATCATGTATTTTAAAAAAGGCCAACCTCTTATTGCATGATTCACACATAAAGTGCAATTTCTACAAATAATGCAAAATTTCCATAAACAATTAAGAATTTTCCTTAAAAATGGCATTTTTAAAAGCAAAATTTGCAATTACCAAAAAAGAATTTTCCATAAAGAAATCAAAATGTTCCACGGAAAAAATACAAAATTTCCATAAATAAATCAATATAAGCAATAAACAATTACAAAATTTTCCACAAAATAAATATATTTCTCCAGATTGTACGACAATTCCCCGAATGTAACAATTCCCCAAATGCAACATTTCCCCGAATTGTTTCCACAGTGCAGATAAAACTAAAACTGAAAAAGAAATCTGCGTCGTTTAACATAAAGTCGCATAATTGGCTTTGGACATAATTGTGAGCTGCGGCAAAAGTGAGAGTTGCGGGACAATTCGCTTAAAAATTGTAAAAAAAATGAAGATGCTGGGTCATTGGGTCGAAGACCATTATGACGAACCATCATTAGGCCGAGTGAGAAGTATGAAGTGAGAAATGAGTAGTGAGTAGTGAGACGTGAGAAGTGAGAAGAGCGTAATGAAAAGTGAGAAATGAGAAGTGAGAAGTGAAAAGTGAAAAGTGAAAAGCGAGATGTGAGAAGTGAGAAGCGAGAAGTGATAAGTGAGTAGTGAGTAGTGAGCAGTGAGTAGTGGAAAGTGAGAAGTGAGACATGATAAGTGACCATTATGCCGAACCATCATTAGGCCGAGTGAGTTGTAAGAAGTGAGAAATGTGTAGTGAATAGTGAAAAGTGAGACTTAAGAAGTGAGAAGAGCGTGATTCGAAGTGAGAAGTGAAAAGTGTGATGTGAAAAGCGAGATGTGAGAAGTGAGAAGTGAGAAGCGAGAAGTTAAAAGTGAGTAGTGAGTAGTGATCAGTGAGTATTGGAAAGTGAGAAGCGAGATGTGAGAAGTGAGAAGTGAGAAGTGAGAAGTTAGAAGTGAGTAGTGAGCAGTGAGTAGTGGAAAGTGAGAAGTGAGAAGTGAAAAGAAAGAAATGAGAAGGAAGTACATTGTAAGAAGTGAAAAATCTTGAGTAGGAAGTGAGAAGTGAAAAATATGATGCGAGAAATGTGATGTGAGGGGCGAGAAAAGGCGAAGTACGAAGTGATATGTAGGAAGAGAGAATGGAAAAATAAGGAAGGAGGATAAAGATAAATATGGAGATGAGTGTTCGACTGTAATATTCTGTAATTATGTTGGTATATTCGGCTTTGCAGTCCAAGAACTCGGTCAAAACGATAATTTTATGTTTGCCCCTACGTTTCGGCACTGATTAGTACCATCTTCAGGGGATACTAGGGGATAATTTAATTTAAAATTTTTGAAGACAAAATTATTTGTTTTTTTACAAATTATGACTTACATTGATGAGTTTCGTTCGTCTAAATCACGAAAAACTGAGAGGCGTCCCTAGAAGCAAGAGAGGTCTAGACAAAATCCAGAGTCCAGCACAATATAATCGCTAAAGTGAGACAAGGCTGGATGTATTATATCTCTGTTGATATTGCCCATAGAATTCGACGAAATCATGAGCCGCTCTTGCAGCCCACCATCACAGAGCAATCATACTACCTCGACCCAGATGACGCTACTGCAGTACTAACGCAACAGTGGAGTAAATTGAATGACCTGGTTGAACGCTCCCCTCATCAACATCAACAACACCGAATCATTGGATGTGAACAACTCCAACTCCACGGTAGCCGGAAAAATAGTGGAGAAGGTCGAAAACCAAAGCCAGTCAACGTTGGGTGGCGGTCTAGGCAATGCACCAAACCCCGAATACTCAACTCTAACGTGGAATCTGTAATGGTATACGCCAGTAATACTTGGTACCTACGCATTAGCAGAGATCTTTTGGATTTGCAAGTATTCATCAACTGATGTCAACATTTTACAACTCGGACCTGGTGGTCCCACAACTGGATTCTGAATGTTGAGTCCCATCGACGATGCCATTGAAATCCGATATCAACAGCAACTGGACGTAGGCCTTCCATACACCACGTAAGAGCGGAAATTTGCAAGCAAGCGCTGAAATCTGGCAGGACATCGCAGCAGGGGCAGACCTAGGATCCCATGGCGACGAAACCCTAACAGAGAAATAAATGAAGCCAATATGAATCAGGGCCCAATTCAAGGATGGAGATCTTTTACGTTGGCCCTATGTCCTCCAAAAAGTGAACACGAGAGTGAGTGACGATTGGATGTGACGATTGGATCCCAGTTTATAAATACCACATGTATATGGGGCTGAGAAGGAAACCAATTTGCCATATAGCCTATGTATTGTGTAACTCTGATTAGCTAATTTTACAAAGCTTTATTTTGAGACTGTTTGGAAGAATGTATTACTTTTCATAAATCAATTGGAACTGTAACTCTCGCAAAGCAAGGTTATTTTCAGTTTCTAAAAAGAAAAACAAAAATTTCTACAAAAATAAGTTCCAGTATTTTTTTTTTTCATTATATAAAGTTTGTACTAAATTTAGACTGGATAAATCTGTTACTAATATTTATATTTTTTGCTTTCTGTGAACATTATTTGCTATCATTTCCCATCAAAATTTAAAATTTTCCATGGAATAATTGCATTTTGGACTTTTTTTTGTTTCCATGTTATTTTTTATTCCCCCCCCTCGTACATTCCAAGAGTTGTCGGACATAAAATAAATTTAATATTTGTATCGGCCAATTGATATTTATTGCTAGATGCGATCTCATATATTATATCTATTTCGGCCAAACTCGTCTACATCAAAATAAGAGACTACATTTATCTTTTCCTTATTGCAGGCAAACTCCTACTTCTGAAAAGGTAATTTCATTTTACTTTAGTTTATTTCGAGCTAACGCCTAACTCTATTGAATGGATCACATATACCGTTTCCTTATACCAGGTAGATACAATTTAAAAAAAAAGTAATAACATTCACTTCTTCATTACTCTGGGGACACACCTGCTTCCAGAGTAGAGAACAAATTAATCCATTATTGCGTTATTCCGAGTACATAGATGCATTATTTTTAAAGAAGGGATCACATTTACCATTGCCTTATTCCGGGCATACGCATTATTTTTTTTAAAGGATTCATATCCACGTAAAGTAACTTCTTAAGAAGGTATAGACCTTACATAGGACAGGAGTTTGATTTCACAAATTTTTACCATGATGCTTTTAATCGGAATTTCTGTTCGCGATTCTACTCCACCAAAGAAATTCAGCCTTTGTTCGACTATTTTAGAAAAAAAAAATAATAGGAAAACACTTCATTCTAATCTTCTATATAATAAAAATGAGTTGAGTTTTCCTTCCTGACGATTTAACTCGCGAACGGGTTGACCGATTTACAAGATTTTTTCCCTAATCGATTCGTTTTGGAATCCGCAAGGTTTGTATAAACAAAAAGTTGGTGAATTCAACGGGGAAATGTAAAAAATCATTAGAATTCAATTTTGGGTCAGCTGTTGAGGAAAACAAAACAATCGCACGGACATTGATCTACACACTTAATTTTTTTTACCGGGATCTCAGCAAAATGGTCAACTTTTACCGAGATTCGCACAGCCGTGCCCCAGCAATCATGTTTTTTGCCGAGATTTCTGTCAAAATTGCTGACAATCAGCAAATATTTTACCGAAAATCAGCTAACAAACACCATTTCTGCTGAAATATCAGTTTTTTAATTTGCTGGCGCACGGCTGTGCGGATTTTTGCCGAGCTGCAGAAATAAAAACTAAGTGTGTAGAGTGCGGTGCTGCAAATAAGCTCATTGTGACATTTGCAACACCCGGGTAAAGCTGGGTTTCTTTCGCTAGTATCTTTATAATTTAACAATAATGAAGATCGAAGGCATACAATACTATCGAAAGATTTGATCTTGTTCGGAATCTCCAATGAGACACTCTGGAACAAATCTTTGAACGCTGCTCTGTTCGGGCGCTCATAGTCGATGACAATTATGTGTTTACAAAAAATACTTTATTTTCGGGGATTTGTTACATTCGGGGAAATTGCATTCGGGGAAATTGCATTCGGTGAATTGATACACACTTAGTTTTTATTTCTGCAGCTCGGCAAAAATCCGCACAGCCGTGCGCCAGCAAATTAAAAAACTGATATTTCAGCAGAAATGGTGTTTGTTAGCTGATTTTCGGTAAAATATTTGCTGATTGTCAGCAATTTTGACAGAAATCTCGGCAAAAAACATGATTGCTGGGGCACGGCTGTGCGAATCTCGGTAAAAGTTGACCATTTTGCTGAGATCCCGGTAAAAAAAATTAAGTGTGTAGTTTCTAACCAACGCGAATGATTTGCCGCAAATCTTTCTTTCGAACGGTGTGATTCATTCCACATTGCCTTATATTTGATAACGAGTCTATAAATTTTATTTTTGAGACGTTGATGTTTTCCCACATTCATATGATAATTATCACAAACAAACTTGAAGGCTTTTTCAGTATTTTTACCATGCGTTGATTTCTCGTCGAAGATAGAAATAAAAAAAAAACTCTGTTATTCATGCTTGCACTTATACTTAAATATTATTAATAAAATCTAAACTTCCTCACGTTAACTTTAATAGCTGCAATTGGTATGTACTTATATTTCAGGTGATTAAAAAAAAGATACACACTACAAACATTGGAGAAGCGTAAAGCGCTTACATGACCAAAAATAGTCTTCTTCCGCTAAAAAACTAGCTTAATCAGCTAAAATTGTTTGTTGGACAGTAAGGTAGCTAAGGTAATCATAAGAAAGGATTGGTTTTCGAAAAACTAAAAATAAATGAAAGTCTTACTACCTGGCGCAGCTCATAAACAGCAGACCAAACAAGCACCATTGCGAAACCATCCTAATGGCAACCGGCGTAAAGTCTTCCCAACTCAATATCATTTTGATTTTGAGAAACACAATATTTCAGAGGGTATTCAAAACATACACCCAGTATTCAAGGATTTTCCTCACCAGCAGCTGATGTCGATGTGCGCATATCTGTGAAGATGCATTTTCATAAAACATTAACCATATGAATGTTTTGCACAATGCATGCACCGTTGAATGCCGTTACTTCTCGAACAAATATAAATTTCACGGTCTCAAGGAGCGAAAATCCCATCGATACCTACTTCGCTTCCCCACAACCGAGAACCCACACAAGTGAGGTTGCACCTGAAATGCTTTTATTAAAAAGAAATTGCGCAAAGCATCTTAACTTTCTGCTCCATGTGGGATGAACTAAACAAGCTACGGTCGAAGAAGAAAATCTGCTTTCTTCGGTGCATCGTCCCGTTCGTCTGTTCATTCGTTAGCTTACAAGTAACTGGAAACGCTTAAGCCCAAGCCGAAACCGCACCACAGACAGCACAGAAGTAGTTACTTCTTCTAGGAGAAACAAGCTCCATGTTCTTCCCCGCAACGGTTTCCTTTTTACCGCATACACACAGTTCGACACGACCACATGCTCTGCACCCGGAAGCGGTGGGAATGATGAGATGGGAGCGGCCGGCGGGCGCGGATCCTAGAAAATATGTTACTTTTTCTTCAACTAACTGGAAAACTCAGCACCAGCATCGTCATCGTCATCATCAACGCACAAAAGGCGAACCATGACTCAACAACGGCACTACTACTGCTGTTCAGCAGCCGGATGTGCCTCAGCAGAACCGACCTACCGACCGACGGGTGGCGGAGGAGGTGACCTTCATCCTCTCCCGTCCACTTGGGCTGGGCGGCTACGCATGGTGCAGTTTCGGGAGATGCAGCAGCACTGATCATGTTCTTCTTGCCTGCGTCTGGGGGCTTGGGAACAAGCCAGTTATACGTCGTTCCGTTCCGAAAATATAAAGGAGCTGCCTGTAGCACACCTTTGGTTGTGCAACGCTGTGTAGTAATAGGAATCTCGTTAGTAAGACCCAAACAATGGGCAAGAACTATAGTTGATAAATAGTTTATTTTCTATATCCGAACGGTTGCGGGTACGGGATGTAGGAGTCGGTAGGTGAGACCGGAAGAAAAGTAATAACGCTGTGGAATGGTGCAATTTTGATTGTTTGTCTTGTAGGGGAGAGTTTCAAGGACTATCGGAAGATTAGAACTAGATAATCACATAGTAGAAATTAGAGATCCGTGCTGCTTTGCTGGGTCAAATGCCGCAAGCCATATAAATGGAAGACCAAATAATCAATTAACTTACTAAAGGCTCGTTTCAAAAGTAATTGGAATTTCAGTAAGTTTTTGTTCGAGCATTATGAATGAGCTATTGTTCAAGTTATGTTTTTAAATCCATGTTCATCTTCTAGATGTCGACTCTCAAATTAGTGTTATAAAGTGGGATTTTTCAGCGCTAAACAATGCATGCATTTGTATGTTTCGTGGTAAGGATAATGATGCACAGGAATACGATCGAGAAAATTTTCTACCTGAAATACCCTTTCGAATTTTTTCAAATTCGAAATTTTTTACGAAATTTTTGAAAATTCTTTCAAATTTCTTTCGAATTTCCGAAGGGAAATTCTTTCGAATTTCCAAAGGGAAATTCTTTCGAACTTCCGAAGGGAAATTCTTTCGAATTACCGAAGGGAAATTCTTTCGAATTTCCAAAGGGAAATTCTTTCGAATTTCCAAAGGGAAATTCTTTCGAATTTCCAAAGGGAAATTCTTTCGAATTTCCAAAGGGAAATTCTTTCGAATTTCCAAAGGGAAATTCTTTCGAATTTCCGAAAGGAAATTCTTTCGAATTTCCGAAGGGAAATTCTTTCGAATTTCCGAAAGGAAATTCTTTCGAATTTCCGAAGGGAAATTCTTTCGAATTTCCGAAGGGAAATTCTTTCGAATTTCCGAAGGGAAATACTTTCGAATTTCCGAAGGGAAATTCTTTCGAATTTCCGAAGGGAAATTCTTTCGAATTTCCGAAGGGAAATTCTTTCGAATTTCCGAAGGGAAATTCTTTCGAATTTCTTTCGAATTTTCGAAGGGAAATTCTTTCGAATTTCCGAAGGGAAATTCTTTCGAATTTCCAAGGAAATTCTTTCGAATTTCGAAGGAAATTCTTTTCGATTTCCGAAGGAAATTCTTTCGAATTTCGAAGGAAATTCTTTCGAATTTCGAAGGAAATTCTTCGATTTCCGAAGGAAATTCTTCGATTTCGAAGGAAATTCTTCGAATTTCCGAAGGGAATTCTTCGAATTTCGAAGGAAATTCTTTCGAATTTCCGAAGGAAATTTTCGAATTTCCGAAGGAAATTCTTTCGATTTCGAAGGAAATTCTTTCAATTTCGAAGGAAATTCTTTCGAATTTCCGAAGGAAATTCTTTCGAATTTCCGAAGGAAATTCTTTCAATTTCGAAGGAAATTCTTCGAATTCGAAGGAAATTCTTTCGAATTTCCGAAGGAAATTCTTTCGAATTTCGAAGGAAATTCTTTCGATTTCCGAAGGAAATTCTTTCGAATTTCCGAAGGGAAATTCTTTCGATTTCGAAGGAAATTCTTTCGAATTTCGAAGGAAATTCTTTCAATTTCGAAGGAAATTCTTTCCAATTTCGAAGGAAATTCTTTCAAATTCCGAAGGAAATTCTTGCGAATTCCGAAGGAAATTCTTGCGAATTCCGAAGGAAATTCTTGCGAATTCCGAAGGAAATTCTTGCGAATTCCGAAGGAAATTCTTGCGAATTCCGAAGGAAATTCTTGCGAATTCCGAAGGGAATTCTTGCGAATTCCGAAGGAAATTCTTGCGAATTCCGAAGGGAATTCTTGCGAATTCGAAGGAAATTCTTCGAATTTCGAAGGAAATTCTTTCGAATTTCCGAAGGAAATTCTTTCAATTTCGAAGGAAATTCTTTCGATTTCGAAGGAAATTCTTTCGAATTTCCGAAGGAAATTCTTCCAATTTCGAAGGAAATTCTTTCGACTTTCGAAGGAAATCTTTCGAATTTCGAAGGAAATTCTTTCGAATTCGAAGGAAATTCTTCGAATTCGAAGGAAATTCTTCGAATTTCGAAGGAAATTCTTTCAATTTCCGAAGGAAATTCTTTCGATTCGAAGGAAATTCTTCGATTTCGAAGGAAATCTTTCAATTTCAAAGGAAATTCTTCGAATTTCGAAGGAAATTCTTCGAATTTCGAAGGAAATTCTTCGTTCCGAAAGGAAATTCTTTCGAATTCGAAGGAAATTCTTTCGAATTTCCGAAGGAAATTCTTCGAATTTCCGAAGGAAATTCTTTCGATTCTCGAAGGAAATTCTTCGAATTCGAAGGAAATTCTTTCAATTTCGAAGGAAATTCTTTCGCATTTCCGAAGGGAAATTCTTTCGCATTTCCGAAAGGAAATTCTTTCGAATTTCCGAGGGGAATTTTTGAAGGGAAATTCTTTCGAATTTCGAAGGAAATTCTTCGATTTCCGAAGGAAATTCTTTCGAATTTCGAAGGAAATTCTTCGAATTTTCGAAGGAAATTCTTTCGATTTCCGAAGGAAATCTTTCCAATTTCCGAAGGAAATTCTTTCGATTTCGAAGGAAATTCTTTCGAATTTCGAAGGAAATTCTTTCGAATTTCCGAAGGAAATTCTTCAATTTCCGAAGGAAATCTTTCGAATTTCGAAGGAAATTCTTTCAATTTCGAAGGGAAATTCTTTCAATTTCGAAGGAAATTCTTTCGAATTTCCGAAGGAAATTCTTCGAATTTCGAAGGAAATTCTTCGATTTCGAAGGAAATTCTTTCGAATTCCGAAGGAAATTCTTCTGATTTCCGAAGGAAATTCTTTCGATTTCCGAAGGAAATTCTTTCGAATTCGAAGGAAATTCTTTCGAATTTCCGAAGGAAATTCTTTCGATTTCGAAGGAATTCTTCAATCTCCGAAGGAAATTCTTCGAATTTCCGAAGGAAATTCTTTCGAATTTCGAAGGAAATTCTTTCGATTTCGAAGGAAATTCTTTCGAATTCCGAAGGAAATCTTTCGAATTTCGAAGGAAATTCTTTCGAATTTCGAAGGAAATTCTTTCAATTTCGAAGGAAATTCTTTCGAATTTCGAAGGAAATTCTTTCAATTTCCGAAAGGAAATTCTTTCGATTTCCCAAAGGAAAATTCTTTCGAATTTCGAAGGAAATTCTTTCAATTTCGAAGGAAATTCTTTTCGAATTTCGAAGGAAATTCTTCAATTCGAAGGAAATTCTTTCGATTCTCGAAGGAAATTCTTCGAATTTCGAAGGAAATTCTTCGAATTTCGAAGGAAATTCTTCGAATTTCGAAGGAAATTCTTTCCAATTTCGAAGGAAATTCTTTCGAATTTCCGAAGGAAATTCTTCGATTTCGAAGGAAATTCTTCGAATTTCGAAGGAAATTCTTCGAATTTCCGAAGGAAATTCTTTCAATTTCGAAGGAAATTCTTCGATTTCTGAAGGAAATTCTTCGAATTTCGAAGGAAATTCTTTCGAATTCGAAGGAAATTCTTTCGATTTCGAAGGAAATTCTTTCGAATTTCGAAGGAAATTCTTTCGAATTTCCGAAGGAAATTCTTCGATTTCGAAGGAAATTTTCGAATTTCGAAGGAAATTCTTCGAATTTCGAAGGAAATTCTTTCGAATTTCCGAAGGAAATTCTTCGAATTTCCGAAGGAAATTCTTTCGAATTTCGAAGGAAATTCTTTCAATTCGAAGGAAATTCTTTCAATTTCGAAGGAAATTCTTTCGAATTTCCGAAGGAAATTCTTTCGATTTCGAAGAAATTCTTCAATTTCGAAGGAAATTCTTTCGATTCGAAGGAAATTCTTCAATTTCGAAGGAAATTCTTCAATTTCCGAAGGAAATTCTTTCGATTCGAAGGAAATTCTTTCAATTCGAAGGAAATCTTTCAATTTCGAAGGAAATTCTTTCGAATTTCGAAGGAAATTCTTTCGAATTTCCGAAGGAAATTCTTTCGAATTTCCGAAGGAAATTCTTCGAATTTCGAAGGAAATTCTTTCCAATTTCGAAGGAAATTCTTCGAATTTCGAAGGAAATTCTTAATTCGAAGGGAAATTCTTTCGAATTTCGAAGGAAATTCTTTCGATTTCGAAGGAAATTCTTTCGAATTCGAAGGAAATTCTTTCAATTCGAAGGAAATTCTTTCGAATTTCGAAGGAAATTCTTTCAATTTCGAAGGAAATTCTTTCAATTTCGAAGGAAATTCTTCGAATTTCGAAGGAAATTCTTTCGAATTTCGAAGGAAATTCTTCGAATTCCGAAGGAAATTCTTTGAATTTTCCGGAGGAAATTCTTTCAATTCCGAAGGAAATTCTTCCGAATTTCGAAGGAAATTCTTCCGAATTTCGAGGGAAATTCTGAATTTCCGGAGGAAAATTCTTCCAAATTTCTGGAGGGAAATTCTACCGAAATTCTGGAGGAAAATTACTCCGAATTTCCGGAGGGAAATTCTTCCGAATTCCGGAAGGAATTCTCTCCGAATTCCGGAAGGAAATTCTTCCGAATTCGGAAGGAAATTCTTCCGAATTTCCCGAGGAAATTCTTCCGAATTTCCCGAGGAAATTCTTCCGAATTTCCGGACGGAAATTCTTCCGAATTTCCGGAGGGAAATTCTTCCGAATTTCCGGAGGGAAATTCTTCCGATTTTCCGGAGGGAAATTCTTCCGAATTTCCGGAGGGAAATTCTTCCGAATTTCCGGAGGGAAATTCTTCCGAATTTCCGAAGGGAAATTCTCCCGAATTTCCGAAGGGAAATTCTCCCGAATTTCCGAAGGGAAATTCTTCCGAATTTCCGAAGGGAAATTCTTCCGAATTTCCGAAGGGAAATTCTTCCGAATTTCCGAACGAAATTCTTCCGAATTTACGGAGGGAAGTCCGAATTTCCGGAGGGAAATTCTTTCGAATTTCCGGAGGGAAATTCTTCCGAATTTCCGGAGGAAAATTTTTCCGAATTTCCGGAGGGAAATTTTTCCGAATTTCCGGAGGGAAATTTTTCCGAATTTCCGGAGGGAAATTTTTCCGAATTTCCGGAGGGAAATTTTTCCGCATTCCTGGAGGGAAATTCTTCGAATTTCCAAAGGGAAATTCTTCGAATTTCCGAAGGGAAATTCTTCGAATTTCCGAAGGGAAATTCTTCGAATTTCCGAAGGAAAATTCTTCGAATTTTGCGAAGGGAAGTTCTTCGAATTTCCAAAGGGAAATTCTTCGAATTTCCGAAGGGAAATTCTTCGAATTTACGAAGGGAAATTCTTTCGAATTTCGAAGGAAATTCTTTCAATTTCCGAAGGAAATTCTTTGAATTTCGAAGGAAATTCTTTCGAATTTCCGAAGGAAATTCTTCAATTTCGAAGGGAAATTCTTCGAATTTCGAAGGAAATTCTTTCGAATTTCGAAGGAAATTCTTTCAATTTCCGAAGGGAAATTCTTTCAATTTCCGAAGGAAATTCTTTCGATTTCCGAAGGAAATTCTTCCGAATTTCGAGGAAAATTCTTGCGAATTTCGGAGGAAATCTTCCGATTTCGAAGGAAATTCTTCCGAATTTCCGGAGGGAAATTCTTCCGAATTTCCGGAGGGAAATTCTTCCGAATTTCCGGAGGGAAATTCTTCCGAATTTCCGGAGGGAAATTCTTCCGAATTTCCGGAGGGAAATTCTTCCGAATTTCCGGAGGGAAATTCTTCCGAATTTCCGGAGGGGAATCTGAATTCCGGAGGAAATTCTTTCGAATCTCATAAGAAAATTCTTCCGAATTTCCCGAGGAAATTCTTCCGAATTTCCCGAGGAAATTCTTCCGAATTTCCCGAGGAAATTCTTCCGAATTTCCCGAGGAAATTCTTCCGAATTTCCCGAGGAAATTCTTCCGAATTTCCCGAGGAAATTCTTCCGAATTTCGGAGGAATTCTTCCGAATTTCCGGAGAATTCTTCCTAATTTCGAAGGAAATTCTTCCGAATTTCGAATTCCGAATTCCGAAGGAAATTCTTCCGAATTCCGAAGGAAATTCTTCCGATCTTCCGAAGGAAATTCTTCCAATTCCGAAGGGAAATCTCGAATTCGAAGGAAATTCTTCCGAATTTCCGAAGGAAATTCTTCCGAATTTCGAAGGGAAATTCTTCCGAATTCGAAGGAAATTCTTCCGAATTTCTCCGAAGGAAATTCTTCCGAATTTCCGAAGGAAATTCTTCCGATTTCGAAGGAAATTCTTCCGATTTCGAAGGAAATTCTTCCGATTTCCGAAGGGAAATTCTTCCGAATTCCGAAGGAAATTCTTCGAATTCGAAGGGAATTCTTCCGAAGTTCCGAAGGGAATTCTTCCGAAGTTCCGAAGGGAATTCTTCCGAAGTTCCGAAGGGAATTCTTCCGAATTCCGAAGGGAATTCTTCCGAATTCCGAAGGGAATTCTTCCGAATTCCGAAGGGAATTCTTCCGATTCGAAGGAAATTCTTCCGAATTTCCGAAGGGAAATTCTTCCGAATTTCCGAAGGGAAATTTTTCCGAATTTCCGAAGGGAAGTTCTTCCGAATTTCCGAAGGGAAATTCTTCCGAATTTCCGAAGGGAAATTCTTCCGAATTTCCGATGGGAAATTCTTCCGAAATTCCGAAATTAGGATTCCATTTTTTGTTCAGTATTTTTACTGAGTGCAGTTTGGATGATAATTCCGAAGACACATCATTGCCAGAAAAAACAGATATACAGTAACAGTGCTTATACAAAATTGTAATCGCTGTGAAATGGGCACTAAATCAACATTGTAAAATTTCCATTAAGTGCTTTCCAAACAAATTATAGGTACAAAATGTTATCCGCATCATCTACATCGCCGATCAATTCCAACAAATCTTCCACCCTGCAGAAATACATCAAAGTTTAGCCTTTCGTGTTGGATCGAATTTTTCACCTGGCAGCTACCGCCCTGGGTGGTGTCGAGCAGTCGGGCTCGGGAGCAAACGAGTAAAGCAAAAGCAAACGAAATTTGATAGCACACGTATCGAATAACATTCCGGTGGTGGTGCCCTGAGGGAAGATTCATTTGCGATATAGCACCAAAAAAGAAGGATGACGGATGGGTGTGCTGCCATGTGGAAGAAAAAAGAAATCGCTGGCGGGAAGAAATATTTCCTCTTATCGATGCTCTCAATATTGGGACTCAAACGTACATCGTTTTGTGAGAGGCCCGGAATGGGGAAACGTGCTCCGCCAGAAGATGAGGCTGGATCACCGGGCGTGGGTGTTAGCTAGAAATATTTGTAATCTTTTTCTGACATAGATAGGCACTTCGGGCAATGGAAGCGCTCGGTAGTTTTGATGAAGAAGCAACAATCAGGAGAGTTATGTGAAGCAACAACTTACAGACATGTGCGCACAGGAAGCGGGATCTGTGGTACGAGACTAACGTGCGATATTAATTCAGCGATAACGATTAATAGGAAGATATCATGGTTAATTTATCATGCAGGGACGTGTTTTCGTGACGAAACCAATCTTTGAGTAGCGTTCAGTATGCCGAGCTTATTATCATTCTTCAGGATGCAGGATAATTTATTTGAATTTTTTGGGAACAGTATTTCACAACCGTTTTTTCGAAGATTTGAGCTTTGTAACTTGAGGTTATAATTACGATGTTGTTCAACATTTCAAGAGTTTCATTGTAATTCAAACCGATTAATTGAGATAATACATTTTTTACGTGCGCATGAACAAATATTGCTATTTGTTTTCTTTATAATTGGCATAAATGCGATTACATTTATGAGGTTTCTAAATCCCTCTTCTCATGTAGTTCTATGAAGATCACAAAATAATTGCACGTAATTTGAATGTCGTTTGATGTAATCCGCACGGAGAGCAAACAGAGTGCTTATCTAAAGCAGCATGGGATCTTCTGTCGTTTCTAATCCTTGGAAGTTCGCTTTCCAAACCCCACTGACTGTCGTCGATAACGACAAAAAGACCTTTGATTCCGTTCTTGCTATTGCACAGCGCTTGACTTTTTCCGGTGAACGATTTTTATTTCTTCAACTTTCTTCCGTTTTCCTTCGAAGCATTATATCAACCACCTCCGCACGCAGCCGCCATCCTCGGGCCACTCTTCCGGTACAACAAGCATTACGGAACTCTTCGCGTGGACGTACTCCTGTAGTTCGAAACTAGCATTCGAACCGTTATCCAAGCCGCCTTATTCATGCCTCCGATGGACTCAGGAAGTCCCAGTCCTTACCTTCCGGGGAAATCTATCACAGACCGACAACTGTATCGAACCGTTCGGACTGTTGCCGCGCTTTCGAAAAGCGGCAAACTGGCAAACCAACCCACGGGAGTGGAGGGCAGCAGGATCTTTCGATTGAAGTAAAATTTTCGCTCTTGTAAGCAGAAAACTCGGATCCTGGCTGCAGCAACCATCGCATCGTTATGTTGTCAGTCAACGAGCAGCGCTGGCTAGCGGATTCGCCGGCGTGTGCCAACGGGACCGGAAGAACAAAATTGAAAAACAATGTTAATTGAAATAAATTGATGATGTTTTTCCGCTTCCGGGGCCGAACAATTGGGGGGACGTTTGGAGATTTCCTTGCACCGGCAACATCGAACGGTTGACACGCAATTTCTTCCTTTGAGTTTGTGTTATTTATTTCGTTTGATTGAACCGAACCGAGAACGGAACCCTTGTTTGCGCCGATGTTGTAGATTGGGATCTCTCGGAAGCGGGTGTTCGGGGTATTGTTCTGGCGGCTCGAAAAGTGGTTAATTAGATTGACGTTTTGGATCGCTTTGTCACCATTTGTCTTGAGATTGATTGTACGGTAAGGACTGACTGAAGTGAATCAAATTTGAGCTTTACGTGACTTTCTCTCAATTGATGACCCGCAAAATTATTTCTTTGTTATTTTTCCGCTTTGCTCGCGTTTGTTACGGGATTGTTCAAACGTTTGCTTGTATGTTGAACCTAAAGTTAAAACCTGTAGATAACTTTTGTTGCTTCCACCTTGTAATTGTATTCAAAATTATGACGGATATAATATATTGAACATTGAACTGTTTGTGGCTTGGCTAATTCAGTCAAAATCTTTTTCATCGAGTTGGGGTTTATTCTAACACTTACTCAATTGAAATGGTAGGAATATATAAGACTTGTATATCCATGATAAACTTGTCTAAAATAACTAATTTTAAAATCAAAACATATTTTTCCATCTCCAAATGCCACACGCAAAACAAAAAGTTGTGACATTCTTTGCATTAATCATTTTGTATCAAATCTCGCATGCAAACCACTCACAGAATGTTATACTTGTTACGTCAACTCATTGCATTAAATCGGTTTATTTGGTTTCGACCAACACATCTAAACGACTCTCTTTAGCTCCTCCAGCAACAAATATATGCATCGTGTACATCAGCATAGCTTCGACTCACACAATCTTCCCGACTCCGTTCACCTTGATGGTGGACAAGGACGCAGAGCCAATTCCATTTCCATCGCCCTTTGCTATCTCTATTACCCTTCTACTTCATTCACATAGTATAGAACGAGGATTATAATAGTCTTCTATCACTGCTTCTCTCAGCTAGTGTATAGCCCAGATGGCAAGCGCGTCAGCCGGATAGCGCTAGGCTTGGTGGACGGCATAGGTTCAATTCTCGATTTCGGTCAAATTTTTTTGTAAGCAAATAAGGTTGGCGAAGTATGTGTAAAGAATTCGTTCCTCGACGGAAGTTTTAAAATAGATTCTATGTAGACACAAACACAAACCTAGTTCCTTTTCTCGTGACCAGATACCTAATGCAATGGCTTGCTATATTGACTTAATGCAATCTGTGCAAGGGCCTCAGCATCATGCAATATATGCATGGAATTCATGCACGATTATCATAAAATCAGGCATTCGCTGGTTGGGTGACATCCCGGAAGATGAAATCACGAAAGTGCTTACTGTGAACAATCAGTTTCTTCCAATCTCCATAATTCAAAGCACAATCTAAATCCCCGACAAAAGGTCCTCACTACAATCCTTGTGACAAATGTACTTCTCTCTAGAAATGACAACAGGTAAACAGCCACTCATATTTCTTCCGAAATACCCTTGAACTTATTAAGAAGCGAAGCGAACTGAACCCATGTCCAAAGCCAAACCCCTTTCAACTCATCATTCATTCTTACAAAACGCCGGTGGGAATCTCTTGAAAACAACCGTCAAGAAAAGTGGCCCACTTCACTTAACTGCGGCTAGGTAGAGGTACCATGCGAAGGAGTACCATCAACTCGCCTCGCATCCCAAAAGTGTCCGGTCCGTTTCCGTCTCGGCTTCGCCGGTTGTCCTGGCTGTCGCGGATGAAGAAACCGGTCAGGAAGCGAAATCAGCTTAATTTGACGCCATTTGAAGTCCTTCGGCGTGTCTTCTCGACTTCTCGCAACCCGCCGCGCGCTTTCCCCTACGATGACCTCGAAAGCCACCCGACCGAATCGTTTGTTGGTCGTAGGAGTTGTCGCCATCATCATCGTCCTCCTCATCGTTGTTGTTGTTGAGGCAAAAGTGAAAATTATTATTTTTAAGCTTGATGATAAATTAAGCTCGGTGACAGTTTGACGGGTGCTGGCTGCGATGGTTGGTTTCGAGTGCCGAGTTCGTTGCGGCCGGCGTTGGTTGCCGGTCGGTGCGAAGTCAGCAACTGCAGCGGAAATCGATGTCTGGTGGACTAGCGAAGGGGTGGGTGACGGGGAGTGGAGGCGTTGGATTTTCCGTCAGACAGTCGGAGGGTTGCTGGGCGACATTTTTCGTGAAAGAATGATGATGCGGTCAAATGAAAAAGGGATCTTTCCGGTTTGGAATAGGGGGGAAGTGGGCGCTGATGAACGATGAAATGGAGGGTGGGGATTCGGCGGATGGAGAAGTGCAACTACGAATTGAAATAGTGGAAAAGTTTTGCTGTATATCGAGTAGGTAGCTACGGCGCAACTTATTTTAGAAGAGCTTCTTGAAGGTGGGGTTTTTCGGTCGAGTTGCTTGTAAAGAATTTCATTTCCTTCGATGAAATTCAAGAATCTTAAAATGCTTTTGCTCAGAAAATTATTTTACTGGAAAAATATATATGGCTTGTGTTCTCATAATAATAATCATTTTTTCTTAAAGCACTACCCGATTCTTGGAATATGAATTAGGCTATTACATAATGTGGCAAATATTTACTTTGATGGATTTATTTAGCTTGTAAGAAACCATTGAAAAAAGAAAGGCCCAAATTGTAGAACACCGTTTTATTTAAAATATTTTGACCAAGATCTCCCATTTGTGCTTATAGAAATGATTTCTGGCTTCAGTTGGTTTCGATTTAATAATAGAATTTATTTGTCATAAGACGAGTTTGTACTATTCCATTTAATTCCACTACTTTATTGTACCTTTAACAGATATGTATTTCTACTTCAACAGTAAGGTCGTTTTCAGTGTCTCGACAAGTCTAGTCAAGTACGAGACACTGAAGATAGCATTACTTATCATCTTATCACTTATCATCGCTGTATACATATACGATATGTAGCATACCGTAAGAAACTTTTTTTTCGCAAGCTGTCATGATAAAGAACTGATTCGGGAGGCTATACCCCATGATAAATTTCTTTTAAAAAGCTCCAAACGCGGGAGCAATGGTTCTGATGATGCATTTCAATTTGTTCTACACAGATGTGCGGTCCCCAACTTAAAATAAACGAGAACAAAGCGAGAATCATCACTTCTCTGTGAGGGCTGCCTATCTGATTCAATTTTTTTTTTGCATTTTTATACAAGTTTGATACATTTGTTATCATGACTCGGAACAGTTTTTGGCTTTCTTTTATCGTTGTTCGTTATCTGTGAAAGCGATTTCTGTAAACTTTGTTATTAGATGACTTGATAAAAATGCCGCAAATATAGTTGCATTAATTTTATGCATTGGTATTTTATTGTAGAATAAAAAGAATATGCGAACGTGGAAGATTTTTTTAAATTTATAATAGAGGTTTTCAGCCTTATCGGAAGTGTTTTGTAATGGAAATAAGAACAAACATTAAAAAGTTAAAGATTTGATGTAACTTCTATGCTTAGTTACACAGCATTATGGAGCGACACTGATATACTGTCAAGAAAATAACTTGTTTTCCAATCAAATTCTCCCACATAATGTGCATATTCACATCGGAGTTTTTCAGAACATTGTAAAGTAATGACAATGTGTTTTTTTTTTCATTCGTGTTTTCTTCAGAATTTAATGGTTAGAATGGTATGAATATCCAGCTGAAATCCAGAATTCCGCTATGGGAAATGACGACATATTATTCACAAATTCACTGGTTCAAAGTGATACAAATTCAACCTTTTATCACGATTCACTCGGGGGCTACATCCATAATCAATACTTTCACGTATTTCCGGAAGGCCCAGTTCCGTCAGTAACTGATACAGGACTGAACGCTTAACATCTAGGATGAGATAAAGGATAGGACACCCAGGACCAGTTGAGATTTTTTCGATCACGAAAAGTTTCCTCCTTACCGGGGCGGGAATCGAACCCACACTCCATAGCACATGTTTCTAGACGATTGACGTCGCTATTCGCACTACTACGAAGCCCTCTTTTGATGGAAAAGCAAGTGGAAGAAAGAAAGGAACAGGAAATTCAAATAGATTGGAGCATGGAACAAGCTTCTGGGGAAGGAGCCCTAGATAAGGACTTCAATAAGACAAAGACGAAAAACAGAGTAGACTGTAAAAAAAAGCGTCAATCAATCCATATAGTTTTTGTTCGTGACTGAAAAATTCAAACCGTTATCTTATAATACGGAAGCACTGAAAATAAATGTGTGTGAATTTGAGATAAATTCTATCATTTTATGTAAACAAACTATGCGAGCGCATTTAATCCAGTGTAATCTATATAAACTGGTAAAGCTTTCAACGGAGAAGAGTATTTGAAATGACGGTATGCTGAATATGAGAATCTTCATCAAGGGATTTCAGTAACGATGGCAACTGACTTTCTTCAAAGTTGAAATCTATTGGTTCAACCAAAACAGCCAGTGTCACCAAGCTACCGTCAGACCCACTCCAAAAATTCATATACCTTG
The DNA here is from genome assembly GCF_024139115.2 of Armigeres subalbatus. Classification (NCBI taxonomy): domain Eukaryota; kingdom Metazoa; phylum Arthropoda; class Insecta; order Diptera; family Culicidae; genus Armigeres; species Armigeres subalbatus. Next base: position 31,861,607 of record NC_085140.1, read on the forward strand.
ATCCGAATAGGCCCGTTGGTTATTCTGGCCATCAATCAACCCACTCCGGAATTGTTTTGTTCTTGATACAACTTGGACCAATCGCTTTTCTAACAATTTACAAATTCACACCAAAGTTGAAGTTCATTGTTAGATCAGTAGTCTTTTTAAACAACTGACTAAGCCACTCTAGAGTTGGATAAAAATCCATCGTCATCAAAAGGGCTAATGGCGATTCCGAAGGTCATCCAATCCACTCCATAAAAGGGTTCTTCTTGATGTGACTAGGTTCGATAGCGATCAAACCATCGATGACTAGGTTCGATAGCGATCAAACCACCGGACTGGCACACTTGAGAGCTATTTTATTCACCTAACTAAACCTATCTTTTTGTCGTGAATCCACGCACTACTGGATTTAGTTTTTTTTTACTTGCATAGGTTTATTGAATCTTTCAGAAAATTGTTAAACATCAGGGGATTTCTAGAAATGTTCTGGCCTTTTATTAATTCTTCCTACCTGTTAGAACACCGTACCGTAAATAAAGTTAATATTTAATCTCCCTGCTCTTAGCACGCTCTTTGTTTTGAACATCTGGAAGAGTGAGGGGCGACTAATAAAGGTTTCGTTGGGAAGGGAGAGGTGTAACTTTGAACTCCCAGGACCGATTCCACCCAAATATTGTACACATTTCCACTATGAAGAGACATTTATATGAGTGAGTAATTGTGGAAAAGAGGAGGATGTGGAGGGAGGGGTGCTGTTTGGAAAATTAACGTCGAGTGTAGCTTCTGAACTCATGGACCGATTTCAACCAAATTTGGTACTTTTACGCCCAGGGAGGTCGATCAAATCAAGCCATCTTCAGCATGGTCTTGCTTGGTATTTGCGCATCTTACCGCAAGGCTAAGACAGACCCCATGGAATGAGTTATTGACAAACTACTAAATTATCGAACCCAGATTACTAAATGATCAAAAATATCATTGGCCTAAAAGTTTTCCAGAGGTAAGAGAATTATACTGACTTACTTATGGGTCCTAGAAGTAAAAGAATAGTTGTTGAAATCAGCAAATGTGATTAAGTTAAAAAATTTGAAAGTTTTGATGAATAAAGTATGTTTAAATTGATTATTATATGCCCACAGAAAAAAGTGTTTTATAACTCTCAAAAGATTAATTGAAAACTGGAGAGCCACAAACCACTTTATGCTCCGTGATGAATACTGTGCTCCCATAAAGATTCTTCGAAATCTTACGATTTCTTTGATGCTCGCTCTGAATCGCTAGATTCATAGCCATTTCTGAAAGTTAATAAAAAATCAAAACATTAGTTAGCCATTGAATTTTTATACAAATTTCAGTGATCCATGACTTTTCCTGGAAGCTTGTGAAAATGTTCGATAATCGTAAAAATTCAAAGATGTATGTCATGCTTCTTAACAATCCTTAAACAATCTTGGAAAAACAATATATGTCCAAAAAATCGTAGAAAATTTCTCAAATTATTTAAATATTCTGTACGCAAAGATCTTTTCAAGCCCTGATTATTTTTAGAATTGATTAAGCTGCTGCCGCAGCATATCTGTCTCATATTGATATGGACGGACATGAAAGAGTATCTGTTATGCTTTCAGCGGCAGTATTGGTAAAATGTGCATCAATTTCGGAGGCAAACTTGGTGATCTATTGGCTACCGCTTCTGCTTATAAGCAGGAGGTTGTGAGTTCAATCGCAAATTCGTCTCTTTCCTATTCTGTATGTTCCTACTGTAATACCTCTGACACTAACAACTCCAAAACCTCCCGTAACACCTGTGAGAGGTTGAAGAGTTCTCTGCACGGATGTAGTTTTCTGTGGATGCAGTTTTCTGTGGAAACGGATGGAAGTGATGCTACTCTCATACCAAAGTCTAGGATAGTAACACCCACGAGTTCGTGCGACTCGATTAAAGCTAATACCAGAGTCGTTTGCTCAAATCGACATTTGTCCTACCCACGAACTCGGAACGTGGATGCACTTCTAGAAAACGATAAACTATGACGATAGACGAATGAAAAAATTCATTTCACGCAGATGGGAAATAACTACATCTGAAATGGCTTAACATTTCTAATGAAACTTGACCAACCTTTTCAATGTTGTAATGTACGGAATGTATAATTTGTATTTTGTATTGTAATGTTTGTGTTCCTGAAAGTCAGAACAAATACCGTTCTTTTCAGTTGCAGACTTGGCAGCTTCAAGCTGATATTTATTCGGGAACTAGCAAACCCGACGAACTTCGTTTCGCTTAAAATTGATTTATTCTCTGATTAGTTCTCGAGTTGTGCAAAAATTTATGTTTGATTTGTATGGTAGCCCCCTTTCCAAAGGAGGGGGGGTCTCGAACCATCTTAAGAACCTTCCCCGGACCGAAAAACCTCTGCATACAAGTTTTCACGCCGGTACAGTAGTTTCGGAGTCTATAAGGTTCAGACAGACAGAAATTCATTTTTATGTATATAGAAGAAGAAGATTAATAGTTTTCAGATATGCTATAAGTTTGCATATTTGCAATATCAGTGTTGTTTACGTGCATTTTCAGATTGTCCACGTATCAACCCGGCTAACAGTTATATCTGTATCTACAACAAATTATCTTCTAGGTTCCGTTTGGTAGTTTCAGCGGTGTGGACGCAGTAGCGCCCGTGGAAAGTGTTTTTTTTTTCAATATAAACGGTTCATTATTCATGCATTAAAAAAATTAAAATTTTTAACGTGATGAAGACATCGAACCCGATGTCGAAACATTGAACAAAATTTAATAATTTGTTCTAATAAATCAGACTGCATAGCCGAAAAATCTCAAAAATTAACACTACAGTTGAAGTCAACAACTGAGAATTATGAGATTTATGCGGTTTGGAAGAAATATAAAAAAAATTAAAAAAATGTTCAATCAAAGTTAATTTCCTATTTTCAGGGATTAAACCACCCGACTTGAACATTAATTTACAATGTTATTAAAACTCATATGTGAATATGTACATTATGTGGAAGATATTGATTTGAAAAATGTATTGGAAGTAACCACTTTCCCTTCGATGGGCCTCAACCCACGACCCTCAGTACTGATTTCATGTATGATATCATGTATTCATATATGAGTTTTCATAACATTGTAAATTCAAAAATGTGGTAAAATCAAATGGTTTAGCCAAAATTGGGTAGTGTTGTTGCCAAAATCGAATTTTGCAAATTCAAATGGCTTTGTTACAACTTTCAAAACTTTTGACCAATTTGCGGTTAGTGGCAGTGCCGAAAGAAGCTAGGACAGAATGACTAGCCTCTTTCCTTTTGTTTATTTTGCCTTTGTCAGAAAAACTTACTCTCCTTGAGCTGATCATCGAATGAACTTATATTTCATTTCATTTTTTTATTCACCACCTCCTCGAACTTGTGGTAAGCACTATTCATATGCTTCTTCAAATATTTGTATGGAACATTGAAGACAACTTCGAAAGAAATATTTTGTAACAATATTATCCATCTGAAACAAGTATCTGCAACTCTGATGCCTATGCTTTACTTCGGATACAATCCCCCTAAATTTCCTTCTCGGAACATAATATTCACCGAAAAAAGCAGGAAATTTCCGGAGTCAGTCATAACTGCTCTCGTCAGCCGTCCTCAACAAACACTTCTCGACTTGTTTGCACACCAATTTGCATTTCACACTGTGGCGCCCAACTTCAGCGAACTTTCCATCCCGTGCGTCGTCGATCCCTTGCGGCAAGCAGCCCTTATACAGCTGCCATAGCACGGGGAGGCAATTCCTTTCGAAGAGTCATGCACGCGACACCCAGTCGGCATATAGTTAGCAGTAATAGTTACATAATTGCATCTGGAACAGAAGTACTGAATGGAGGCGCAGGGATATGGGAGGGAAAAAAAGCTGCCGCTCCGAACCGAAAGCGAACAGTCAAATGGAAGCATGAGGCAAGTTTTATAATTAATTTTTCACTTTTACGCTTTTCGCTGACGGATTCCACCGCCGAGCCGCGCCGCACGGTAGGACACGGAACGACAGTCGAGTTCCCAAAGCAGGAGGAACTTTTCGGGAGCACTCGGTGGCTGTCTGCGCGAAAGAGAGACGTTTATTTCCGCGAACTATTTTAATCGTAACCTAGTAGGAAATTGGCGCAACGAGTTTTGAGTGTGTTTCCAGCGGCGAATCAATTTCGGTGATTAAATAATAAGCTTGCGTCGGAGAATGCAGCTTATCGGAATTGGAAATTTGAATAAAAATCGTAGGACAAAACGAACGAATGCAATCGATTGTGCGAAAAGTATTTGTTCGAAACAAGATATAGAAAGGAAGAACAACCAGCAAGTCCATAACAACACGTTTGCCCAGCCCGTCGATTTATTTCTTCTAACCGGATGCAAATTTCTTACGCTGATCGATATTTCATCATACAAATCCCACATCAGAAGCCGGATGCAGAAAAAAATGAAGAGCATCATAATCGTGTTTGTTTATTGAGTGCAAATTCATATTTCATTCCCGACGGATGGGAAATCAAAGCACGGCAGCAAAGTTCTCGCCTTCCGGTGGTCGATTCCCCGAGAGAGATTAGCAACCAAGCCGTGTCCGGTCGGTCGCAGTGTGCTGGCACCATTAAAAAATCCTCTTCCCAACATTGGTATAACACGTTGTTCAAGTTTTTATTGCATTTAATTCGTGACAGAAATATGGCGGAAGCGTCGATGCGTTTTTTATTATTGTCATAAAAATGCTTCATGAATGAATATGTATGATAAATAAAGGCAAAAACATAATTTTCATAAAAATTAGCGATTTTTACACTTACAAAATGTGTATGAAACTACAAATACACAGCAATAAAATTAAGCTCAAAAAGTTACTCAGGCTTGGTTCTAAACCTCTTAAAACACTATTTCTCCAGATTTTAAACATCTTTTATAAGTCATCTACTATAATCGAAAGCACCAAATTGAAGAGCACAACCCCGACAGTGTATCGAGAGGCGTGTCAGTCTCTTGGTCGGCCGGTAACCGGGCGCTGATGATGCCACGGCTGGGTCGGAGCCACCAGCACTTGGTTGTTGTTCGATGGTTCAAATGCACCGCAGCGCAGCACACCACGGCATGATAAATCGGATGAAAGCCAAACAATCAACAACAATCGGAAAATGGAAAGTGTACGCTGAACGGAACGTCCTGGCAATGCGGTTGCATCGACGGAATGAAAACTATAGAAAGATGAAAATACGAAAGAACAGTTGAGGAAAAAAACGGCTATGGCTATAGAGATATATTTTCAGAGGATTTCCAACTATAGAAGGAAGAATACATAAGCACTGAAAAACAATCGATGCTTTGAAATGCAGTACTTGAAACGAATCTTGTCACATACACTTCTATTTGAGAGCTGAATATTTTTTGTAAAGGATCTATAATTTCTGAATAAGAATGAAAACATAATGAATAGCCGGCCGTATATGACTCTTGTGATAAATAGTTTCATTTTCCGTTGAAACACTCTTCATCTATTTCGAACTAAAATCCCTCAGTCGAAAGCTTAATCTGATCTCATTACCTATCCCATCCCAAAAACCATCGCAGATCGTCACGCATATTTCAAGACCATCATTACCGCAAAAGCGCGTAGGCTGCGAAAAATGACTCTCATAGAGTTGATGATTCGCCTCACAGCGCATTATCGATGTCAGAGTGTGGAACGTACTCGACCGGTGCTAAAACGTTCATCGCTGCTTTCGCCAATCGTTGCCTTCCGAGGTAGACTCAAGTGGCACCGTGATGTAAAGAAAATGTGTTATCTCGGTGCCTTCCGATTTTTTTTCGATGGGACCAATACTGCGATTCGGAAATCCGGTCGGCGGTTTTTGGACTGGAAGGGGCTACACGTTCCGCACATCCTGTGTTGGGGATTCTCATGCTTACGAATGAGGAAATTTTTTCACCGTTTCCTGCCGCTGGGCTTTGGCGTATCGACATATCTTTCGCTATCGAAATCGTTTCGATTAACTGCGGTTTAATTCAGTACGTTGGAATAGTGTCGGAGATTTTGAAGCCTGTTCACATAAGTGCATCCTCATGTGTCTTTTAAGGGCCTTCCTTAGTCTAGTGGTGAGATGTTAGGCTGCAAAACACGACCATGCTGAAAGTGACTGGGTAGATCAAACGAATGTACCCCCTGACGAGTTAAGATGTGATTTCGAAAATGTTTGTTTTGATAGTTAATTCGGTCAAGTGGTGAAGAATGTTTCTGCGTTCAGCGACGGTGGTGTAGAAAAATTGCAGTAGCTTGGAGATAATGATGAAGCCAAATGAGAGCGACTGTAAATCGGTGTACTTACTATCCGAAAACCTATACAGTTTAAGCACTATAACGCTAGTGGTGCTGTAGTCATTTAAATTACCGCCATCGGGGGTGACAATGGGTCTGGGGGGTGAGAATGGGTCATCGCTCTCACCGGTAGTCTGGAGGTCGTACAGCAAAATCGTTCAAAAAGGTCTCTTATATTTTAGTCTTCTTGCCTTCAGATACATTCAATATACCCTACAAGCATTCTAAGTAATTGAAACAGTGACCCATTCTCACCCTCATTTGACCCACGACGGTAGTTTGACAAATTATGCTTCAACAAGCTTCAATTGGCCATATTTATGTTGTAGTACATGTTTGGTTTCATCACCATCCAGTAGAAGAGAAGTCTAACCTCGTACTGCTTACCATTTTTAATCAAATTGCTTTTAGAATTTTTGAGAAGAATTTTAAGAACTTCTTCGTATGCTTTCCCGTGAAGATTTTCTCGATTATAAACTTTCTGCTTCTTCTTCTTCATGCAATACCAAAGCGCCAATCGCTCAGCTGTCACTGTGGCCGGTGTGGCGGAAGGAATGATAACTTTAGCTGTTCAT